>NC_067121.1:36620821-36923851 GCF_021347895.1 Acanthochromis polyacanthus
TGATGTGCGTGCGTGTGTGTGCTTGTGTGTGTTCGGCATCCTGTGCCTGCTTCCCTGCATGCTAGCGCTTGGCTAGCCTGTTTGCATGTGTTTATCTCTGCGTCCCTGTTCCCTGTGTGTGTATGTGTGCACATTGTTGGCATGAAGAGCAATGCCGCAAGGAGCCCGGGCAGCATCAGAAGGGCCGGTGTGCCCCCAGAGTTTGACCATCTGTGCGTTATTGGTTGTCATTAAGGTTTCTAATTCGGAGGTGTCTTGGGGATTAGCCAAACGAGGGCAGAAAATGTCATTACGGCGTTCCTCCCGCTGAGCTGCCGTGACCATATTTACATATTTATACACCTTAATTGTCTTTGCCTTGCTGCTGTGACATTGAGGCAGCCGGAGTTTAGTGTGAGAGGCGGATAGGAAGAAAAAAAAGAGAGAAAGTAAAGGAGGACAGAGTGGAAGACAGCGTTACACACAGTCAGATTGAATTTAGCTCTGAAGTGGATTTAAAATTAACAAAATTTTCATCAACCAGACTTGACAGGAAATCAGCAAATTGCACAAAAATAAAACTGAAAGGTTTGAACAGCTCAGAAATCAGAGAGGAGCATGAAGATATTTTCACAAATTTTCCAGAGTGCACATGTTTCGCTTTGAAACCTGCATTATAAGCGGCACTGTTTTCAATCTGTGGCATTAAATTTCACAGTTTCTGCGCTACAGTATACATATCTCAGTAAATTACACATCCTGTGCGTTTGTTAGCGTCCAGGGAGCATTTTCAAATTCATGCCAGGAGCGGTTTGATAGTGTGCAGCAGAAATAGCAACATCCAACCTGATCGAAAGAAAGCACTTGGACTAATAAATGGCACCAAAAACTAAAGAGTGAATTTTGCAGGATGGAACAGTTTGCTTGCTAATGAGAAATAGCTCCGGTGTGGTAAGCTACTTTACTAATTAGCTCAGTGTTGCTGACTGTTGTCAACGGGCTGCAGATAAAGCCAGGCTAAATGGTGTTAGATGTTGCTAGATTATGTTTTGCATATCTGTGAGATGAGTAGAGAAACACAAGTAATGCAGCTGGTTCCACACAGGTGCACTGCACGCTACAATAAAGCAATTATTATTCAATCTTGAACCGTGGCAGGGATTAAATGCTGAGCAGGGACATCTGATTTGGATTTTGCATAAAAATGGAAAGAAGAAAAGATCAAAGTGACTGTAAAGAGGGATTGTTGATGGAGGATGGATGGCAGGAGTTTCAGTCACAAAGAGTGCTCAGCTGGATTTAATAGAAACAGTGACTAAGATGACATTTAGTTCAATGGGAAAACATAGTGAATATTACATTCCTATATAACTAAACAGCATTCTCAGCTACACTTTGAGGGAAACTTATTTTCTCAGAGATTACATTTGTTCGTGACATATCACAAAAACTTCCATCCATCCATCCATCCATCCATCCATCCATTTTCTTCCACTTATCCATACATAATCCCTCCAGCAGGTTCTGGGTTTGGCTTGGGGTCTCTTCCCAGGTAGATGTGTTCAGAAAATCTCCAAAGAAAGTCTTCCTTGAGGCATCCAAATTAGACATCCAAACCACCTCATCTGGCTCCTTTTGACGGAGTAAGTTGCGTAGGAGCAGCAGCTCTACTCCAAGCTTCCTCCAGATATTCGTAGGGCATCTCCGTAGCACACATTTAAAGACTATGAATCTCATGCATTGGTGCAATTTGAAAGAAAACATCAAAAAGCAGCTCCTCTTCAGGTGAATGTCAGTGCAGAAAGGGATCATACTGTCAACAAAGACAGCCCATTGTGAATTACACAGAGAGGGACATTACAGTGGGATTGCAGTGCGTAAACCCCTCATTAGAAAGATGAATGCAGATGCTAAAAGCTCAGCGGTGCAGAAACCATAGACACTGGTCCACAGAGATGTGGAAACAACTGATATGGGCAAATGAATCCACAAGTGCATGTGTGGAAAACACCAAGAGAGTGCTACAGATCTCAATGGTCGACGGGAACCAGTAGCTCTGTTGTGCTGTATGGGGAAGAGCATTTTCCAGGAGGCTATTGTTTTGGAAGAATGAGGTGTAGAGACTCCAAGGATTTATCTGAAAGATATTTCTTCATTTAGGGTTTTGATGACGGGGTTGGCATCCAAAACCTCCCATAGGTGTTCAGTTAGGTTGGGATCTGGTGACTGTAGAGACCGTGGCTTATGAGTCACATCATTTTCATCAAGTCTTTCATTTTCCCCCATGTACTCTATGAAGCTGCATTGTAATCCTGGAAGAGACTTCTGTCAACAGGGTGGAAATGCTTTATCATAAGACAAAAGTGCTCATTTAGAAGAACTCCATATTAATTGCTAGTGACCCTTCCCTCTAATGTGACCCACACCAGGGCAGCAAAATGCCCTCTGCAACAAAACCACTGGATCCCCTCACAGTAGGGGTCAAGAATTCATGCTTTTTTGTCATTCATCCGCACCTCTAAAGATGTTTACAGCTTCCTTTCAGCAATTAGAACACTAAGACTTCTACAAAGTAAAAGATATGAGTGTTCATCCTGGTTTTATTGTTGCTGTTGGTTACGTATATTTGGAAGCACTTACTCAAATGCCTCCATGATAAAATTGCACAATTTAAAAGCATCTATGCATCTAAAGTACCTGAAACTTTAGACAGACCATTACATTTTGAAAAATCTGATTTTATTTTATTTATTTTTTTCTGTGGGGTGCAAATATTTTCCATCATTTTTTCTCCTGGCCTTTTAGTTCTTTACTAACTGCCACTTTCACAATGGGGAAGGAACACAAAGACAAACAAAAAAACAAAAAACAAAAACAGGTACTCCATCATGTTCTATTTCTGGTGTAATTACAGAGGAAATGACTTCAGTCCCTTTACAGAGTATTCACTGTGGTGGAATCACACTTGTAATGTGTTGACACTCAGAAAGGAGCCCACAGAGGACGGAGTTAAAACAAGGCACTACAGCCACTCAGCAGTTTAGCACGTTCATTATAGAAGCCAGGAGAATTTGTGTGCACTCCTGTTTCACGAGGCGGAAGCATCTTGTCTCTCATAACAATTTCTATTTTTTCGATAGTCAGCGATATCACAAAGGAAATGGACATCATCTCTGCTGCTTATCCGGCCTGGAGCCAGTTTCTCTTTGCTATTTCGGTCTTTTTTTTTCTTTTCTCCCTGTCAGATGAGTATATGATGCAAGCGGCTGTAGTCAGCTCTGCTACATTAATGGAACACTACCTCTCAGTTGCGCCTACAAATCCGAATTAATACAATATTAGCCCATACACAGTCCAAACAAGGGCAGGAAATTAACTGATGGAGCTGAAGTCAGTAGCACAGATTAGATTAATGGAATAGTTGCCTCACTCATTTTGAGATAACAAAACTGCACTTGAGGAGATCCCGAGGAAGCTACTGGGAACAGATTGCTTCTGTAAGTCAATAAATATGAGAGTTTCCTTCTGTAAAACTGTCAATTTTAAGTCCAGTGTCATGCATGGCATAATTACAACAACTATGTGGTGTCCACAGTGGCCACAATAAACACTTTCTTCTTCCTCTTTAGCAGAATAATCATTTATTGTGTAATTTGTAACTCGCTATAATTGACTTGTAATCAGATAGAAGTGTTAATGTATTACTAATGCATGTGAACTCCTCTTGTGGGCACTCATACATGTGTAGGTGCACAAGTGCATCTTAAAAGGACGTTAATGGATGTGGTGATGCCTTTAACGGCACCTGATGGAGCCAGACTGAACAAAAAAAGTAAGAAATTGGTAATATATGTTGTTATTTTTTCTGATGAGAAAAAGGGAAAAGACTTATTTAAGATTAAAAGGATTTGTTGTAAATCAGTAAATGTGTAAAGAAAAAATTCAACACATCCAGTATGCTTTGAATTTATTTCTACACTTCCGTATAATGACTTTCATGTTGGTTCCTTCAGTATTTCTACATCTATTAATTTCCTTATTTATATATTTCTAATATTTTACCATATGTATTCTATTTATTACTTTCAAAAACACTGTGGCATATTTAGCAAATGTTGTCCTTTCCAGAAGTAAATTTTACAACCTTTTGGTGATTCCATTTTCAACAGGTTCTACAGGACATTCAGTCAGATTTGATGGATAAAGCTGAGGTAAAGTGCATCGTAGTCTTATAAAGATACCACTGCAGTAATGGCAGCTTGTTAACTTTTGCCCTCAACCTGACAGTGTCTTTATTCACCTTAATTGTCGGTTTCTTTCATACACATGATGATCACCCATGCTGCCTTGTCATTCTTTCCACCAGTAAAGCTATAAATTCTTATCTACACCATTTGGTTAGGACTACCCATTCTCAAATTGTTTATCTAAGTTCATAAACTGTAAAAGTCCAAATATAACTTGACATACTGTATATATGCTGATTTACTGGAAATTTTGAAAAAGCTGGAAGCAGAGAGATTCAATTATTACCATGTAACATTAGCTGGTAAAACAGAGCAACAAAAGGGTAAGTTTAGTATAAAACTGTCATGAATAATTACCTCTGGGTGATTGACAATGGCTTTTACGCTAAAGCAGGAATTTACATTTGCTGCTTTGTGTGAAAAACTGAGTATCTGATTTACGACCTTTGATGCGATTGCTATAAAGTTTGACTGAACTTGATCTTTGACTTGATGCTCAGAGCATCCTCATTGTTTTATGCATGCTGTGGAACACACGGATTCTGTAAACTTACTCAGTTACAAGGACAATTGGAGCAAGACTACAAGTTTGATTCAGTGAATAACAGAATATTTAGAATAGGAATGTATAGAAAGTTATATTATTATATATTATGTCATCTGAGTCTGCGTTTCAGAGGCAAAGTTTTCACAGTTGAAAGCGACTGAAAATACTTACCAGCCCGCAGACTGCAAAGGTGACTTCAGGGGTCTTTGTGATGAGAGCCTCCTGGTGGAACTATGATTTGCCCGAGGCTGAAAGATACAAACTCACTGAACTCTGGAGTTTTTGGGAAAAGCCAGCTGTGAGGGTAAATGCTATTATATATATATATATTTCGACCTTTTTGTTTTGTTCATTTCCTTTGATGTTTCTTGCATTAAGTAGCACTGTGAGTGTTCTCTGTGTGCAGGACAGATTAAAACCAAACTACACCGATACCAACATTACCGACAAGATGCCTAAAGAGAACATTTGTGTTTTTATTTTATGTTCTCGGGCGAAAATTGCCATCTTCATTTCCATCATCTCTTTATCTGTGGATTATTTTCTTGATGAATCCATCACACAATAAATCTTCCTGAAACCATAAAGATACTAAATTTCTAATGAAACAAATCAGAGAAATACAACAAATCGTGACACTGCAGACGACTGAACCAGAGCATGTTTGACACATGAGTTAAGTTATAATTGTAGCTTTATCTATTTACATATCTGAGACAAATATCACATGGATTTACACGTGTGGTACATCTGAATGTATAGGTACTGAATTTATTCTGTTTAAACACGGTCTCTCAAACAAACTATCTACAGATCACTGTACTTTGAAGGTGATCTGTCGTGGGTGGTCTTGGCTCACTTGGTGGAGCTATTTGATCCCCAACCCTTCCTCTTGCTGAAGTGCCTTTGGTCAAAGTGCTGAGCCCCAAGGTGGCAGGTGAGCACCTCGTTCTACTGCCATTGGTGTGGAAATGAGTGAATGAGAAAAACAGCCTTGTAAAACCTGGGCAATGTTAAAAGGTGTTATTTACTAGAAGTGTGCACCCTTTACAAAGCAAACACCAAATGGATTACAGTCATAACTATCACCACTCACCTAAAATCAAAACCTACAAAATATTTCTGACAAGACAGTCGCTGCATCTAAGCAGGCAATTATACAATCGGAACTTCTTGCCATAAAATACTATCCACAGTTTGATCTTTTTCACATCCTATGTGATTTCATCAGCAAGAGACCAACGAACGGAAACAAGAATGTACAGAAACAATAGCATGACTGATAGCGTCTCTCTAGTGTTCTGAAAAGCCTGACAAAGACACAAAAGGTGACCCATTCTTGGGTCATACAAAGAGGACATTATGGGCTCCCATTGGTCAATGTCATGGCTCCATTCTGTAAAACATCTTTTGCTCAGGGAGCTTTTTTCTGTGGATCTTGCTGTCTGAACATTTCAAGAGAGAAACCCTAGAAATCCCAGTTAATGCAGCAACGGACCTGGAGTGAAGTGTAGTTTCTAAATTTAAAGTGTTTAAATGGGTTCGTATCCTGCTACATTCATGTCTTGTCGTGCTCAGTTTAGTTTCCTTTCATCCCATTATTTCAAACTCTTATGCTCATAAAAGCCCTTCCAGGAATGAGTGTTACAAATTTGCATTCACGATAAATGTTTTTACATTTACACTGGACAGTTGTTTTTTTTTTTTTTCAGGTTATCTGTGTATACCCTTACTGTCATTATCAAGTTCACTAATTCTATGTCTTTTTATTGGGACGTTGCAAGATGCCCTAGATGCCATGTCAGTTATCATCAAGTATGATACACCAACAAAGGACAAAACAATCCATTTTTGGTACCACCACACTACGTTTTTCTGGTTGGGCTATTTTCATTCTCCTATCATGCAGTCCGAACCCCTACCACCAAAAAAAAAAAAAAAAAAAAAAAGGGATTTTCCCATTATTAACTTGCACCTTTCTAACCATGTATCCCTCTTTTATCTGCATTTTAATTTGAGTTTTCACTTTGGCACAAGAAGGGCATTTGTGATAATAGCAGTCAAAAATATGTATCCCTGCGTACATCAATGTATGAAGAAAAAGTGCATTAACATCCGTCTGCTGTGATTATTATTTAATGCAAGAAAAATGTCCCTGCTGTCCAGTATTTTAACATTACAGCACACAGCAGAAAAGAAAATGGCAAATAATAAAAAAAGAGAGAGATCAAGCTGAGCTACTGAGTGGGTGTTGTACTTTCTTAGCCCCGAGACAGAAGAAATACATATCCTGTGGATTTCAGCGGCCTGCTGTCATCTTCTTACTCCTCTCCCATCGCAGTCTTCTGTTCCAGACGACTCTGTTTTAATCCCTCATTTGTTTCGAGAGGAGGGGAAGGAACGGAGGTATGACAAGAGAAGGAATGAGCAATCCCACACTGAATATCCTGATGAGGAGGAATAGAAAAAAAAGCACACTTGGCTTTCACTGTGACACCAAATGCTATGCTTTCTGCACTAACGATACTCATTCTGCCAATAAAATGTTCTCTTATAGCTGTCAGTGATGAGGGCTCAGTTCCCATGTGCACAAACCAAGGTGAAAGATGCATTTGAATCATTCTGCTTGTTTGGCAGAACACTACAATATATGCCTGACAGCACTGAATTACTGATTTTTATATTTATTTACCTTCACAAGGAAGGCAGACAAGTAAGTAGTCACTCGGAACTTTATCTGTGACTTTATCTGTGCTGCTGGTGTTTAAAAGCAACTTCACAGCTGGTAACTGTGCTCCCATGATATCCACAGCTACTGTAATTAACACTATGCAAGTATTGCTTTGTGTGCTGCCAGAGTTTTAAAGTGGAAGTTTGGAAGTATCGAGACTTCCAGAGAGCAAATAAAGGGATGAGGAGAGAGGAGGCGGAAGGAAGGGAGAAATTTAAGGCGTCACAGTGGAGATAGACAGTCGGAAGACAGTAAAGAAAAGAAAGAATTTGCTGAGAAGGATTCCATATTCTGTCCTGAGCCAATTAGTGAAATTCTCACAGTGTTCCAAGAGTGTACCTTTCAGTTTTTCACCTGAAAATACTGCAAAGATGGTTCATTTTTCCTTTGGCTGCAATATTGTCTGGTCTTAGCCCTGTTTCAGTGTCTGTCGCTTTAAATCCCACTGAGCTGCCACTGTCCCCGCCCCCTTCAGAAAGAAGACTCTCTGCATGTATGATTGACAGCTCAGAACACTTGACTGCACCACAACGGACACAGACATGATGATTTTGCATAGAATATTGCATAATTCTCAGCACAATTTTTATTTTCAACAGATACGTACGGAAAGTTTGTTAAACGGCGCCCAGGTTATGAATTCAGAATTTTAGAGGTGCTGAGCCACAGTTTCAGAGCGGCTATTGGTCAACACATAGTCCTAATGGGTTGCGTTTCAGTTGCTTTTTCATACTTATTCTGTTTTCTTACAACAGAAACAGAAGCATATGGAAATGAGAACAGCTTTATTGGGAAGTCAGTGGTATTAAAGTGCAGTATATGTGAGCACAGAAAGGAATAAAGTACAGGACTGTAAACACTGGCTGAGTTTAGGTTTCACTGAAGCACAAAAGGTGACATGAAAACACAGCAACACACCTCGACCTCGTTTATCGGCGTCAGCTTGGTCTTAAAGGTTTTTGCTTTTCCTGTAGCCTAAATAAAAGCATTCCCTGGAACTTCAGGTGCTCAGATGTTGGGAGTGCATGAAGACTCTCGTGCTCACTCCTGCAGCCAACAACAGAACGTTTGGTGCGCTCTCTTTGTGGCTGAGTTAGCAGAAGCGCTTAAGGAAAGTAAATTAACTTGCAGGACTGCCAGGTGGCGACTGTTTCTGAATGGTTTACCAGAAGAAGGGTTCAGCGAGGTGACAGGATTAAACTAACTTTATACTAATAACTACTTGTTACCCAGTTTCTGCATAGAGACTGTAAAAAATACTTACTGACTTGTAAAACCTTCTGGTGGCAGTAGTAAGCATCTTCACAGTTTTACAGTGCTTAATGTACACCCACAAATTTTTAAGACAAACAAAACAGAACAAACAATTTCCACCATGTCGGATCTTAAAAGAAAAAGACAGGAAAGAGAAAGAAATACATTCAGAAGCAGCTGTTAAAGACACACGTGGCTCTGAAAAAGGAGAAAAAACTGTTAGGGCCTAAAATTGAAAGACACAGATGAGACTGGTACCTGACACAAAGTCACAGACAGTAATTCTAATACAGGAACAAACATCTGTTGAAGAAATTTCACTCTTAGTCCTTCGAAGTTTGCTGTAGTGGGGAGTTTATTGGTATTCTGGCACAAGGTGGGCTGATCAACACAGAACATGAGTCTGTGAAAGTAAGCCAGCCCACAACATTAGCAGAGGACACAATTTATAGGGATGGTCAGAGGGTAGGGAGGGGATCGCATGTAAATACAAGGATGAATAGTGGTTAGCTTCCGTATGATTGCTAATCAGTAACAGAGGGTAATACAAGAACAAACAAAAGGTGGTTGAATCAAGAAGTCTGGCAGACAGATGCAAAAAGCAAAAGATAAAAGAATTGTGGACAACCGTGGGAAATGGAATGAAGGGGTGACACTAGTAGCAAAAGATGCGTTATTTTGTTCATCAAAGCCCATTGCATTTATGTCTCTTATGTTGATTTAGGTTTGTGGAATCAGCAGTAAAATGATCAGAAAGACATAATGCAGATTTTCAATAAGTCTCATCTATAAATCATTCAATCATTATGACTGTATTTACATTATTGTATATCTAAAGTTCATTCAAATTCAAATTGCAAATGTCTCGCATGGAAACGAGTTCAACATGCCACACCCTCCATCCTAAAGACTCTTGAATCTTGATGAGCAACCTGAAGTCGTGTCGCTGGTGCTTTGATTTGAGCGAGTCTTGGAGATTTGTTGATGTGAAGCCTTAAAAATAGCAGCAAATAGGTAGTCGCTACCTCTGCGAAGATGTTCCCTAGGTGCCTTTCTAGATAAAATGCTGCCTAGCTTGCGGTGAGCACCTCACTCCTGCATGGCAGCTCGTGATGAATGCTTCATGTGGCTCCGAGTTAACCAAGTTCATATTGAAACACTCCCTGGAGCGTTGCCATCAATCAAAGCCTCTCCCAGGAGCTGTCAAGCGATTTTTGTCGGCTTTCTGCTGCTACCACGGTGCGACTGCGCCACAACAATATCCGGCCCACCTCATTTGCTCCCATTACGGAGGTGGCTCAGGTTGTTACTTCTTTCCCTTCCCGACGCCCCTGGGCAGTATATTCAACATGCACTTCATTCCGCAGCCTCCCTTCAAACCACTTACTTATTCATCACAGACTCACCGAGGAAGCTGCTTAGCTGACAGACACCACATTTTACAAAGAGAAGTAGGCCGAGAGACCCATTGCAGTCTGGGACTGTGTCTGGGCGACATTGTCAGAATGAATTCAGTTTTGCCAGAAGTCAGAGCAGATTTGCGGCAGACAGATTTGGCAGAAGCACTGCAAGTGAATTAAAAAAAAACAAAAGGAAAGATGCATTTTCACTTTCATTAGCCAGGCTGTCCCTTTGGGCTCAAATACCCAGAGTTCAGTGCATGAACATCCCTGCTTATACTCTCATCTATCCATCCACACACACACACACACACACACACACACACACACACACACACACACACACACACACACACACACACACACACACACACACACACCATCATCATCATCATCATCCTTCTTTCCTGCCACATTCTCTCTATTCCTTCCTTTCTCTTCTCCATCTTCTCTCTTCATCTAAGCTGATCTTCCCTTGTTCACTAGTCTCTCTCTCCTCAGTGCGCATCATCCCAGCCCTCACCTCCTTCTCTCTCTTCCGCCTTCTCCTGCTTTCCGACCAATCCGCAGTTGAGGGAGGCGTGGCTTCCCAACAGGAGGATGGACTGAGCTTGTTGAGGAGAGAGAGAGGGAGAGAAGAGGAGAGGAGAGCGGTGAAATGAGACGCTTTTTCTGAGCTTCTTGGAGAAGCAACGCCAGCCTTTGACACTGAGTGATGTCCATGGCGCGGAGAGACTCTGCAGACCGGGAATAAAAAAAAAGGGGAATAAAACACGCACAGAGTGAAAAGAGGAAGGAGGAGGAGGGTGCTCGGTGTTTGGAGATACCTGCGCGTCTCCGCTCCGACCGCAGGTGCGCTACAGCCCTTTATTAAGGGAGTTTTTGAGGAGGTGCTGAGAGAGAGAGAAGTCAGAGAAGAAGAAGAGATCTTCCTGGGATTATTTCCTTGCCCTGTTTTATCTGTTTTTCAGCCACTCTGAATCAAACTTTCTCCGCTTTTGCACCAATTTCAACTCCGGATTCGACTCTGAATTCGGAGCTTTAAAAAAAAAAAAAAAAAATTCTGCTCACTCAGACTGTTTCTGGAAGAGAATTACACTGGACAGCGTGTGTAGCCAGAATTCCTCTGAACTCTCAACTTATGTTCAGTGGCGAGAAGCGGCGTCTTTCTTCCGTATCTTTGCTTTAAATGTGTCGATGAAGAGGACAATGTCTGGATTATTACAGCCGATGTTCAACCTGCCCCGGGAAAGAGGGGAAGAGTGAAGGGAAGCAGAAAAAAGAGAGAGAAAGGGAGGTACAGAGGAGGAAGACGGAGGGAAGTCTGTGGCGTTTGGCTGCCGTCCACTTGTTCGTTTTGCTGCTCGTGGCTCTCCAAGCTCTTTTTACTGGATACACGGACACGCATCAAGACACGCACGGGGAGGACCTGCGTTCGCACCCTGGGTGAGTTTGACTGTGTCTCCACACAGGGGGAAGAAAAAAATGAGGGGGGATATGAGAGTATCGCAGCTGTGCGTTTTCGTGCCAGGCGCGTTTTTACGCGCAGCGCACTCCCGGGTTTGTTACGCGCAAGACAATGCGGGTTCAGGATGGTCAGTGACGCATGATAGATCGGAGAGGGTGAGGAAAGCGGGACAGCGAGAACGTGGGTTTCAGATGAATCAGATGCGAGGCTCGTTTGGTTAATAAAGGACGAGGAGAGGGAATTTGTTGCTGCGCGTCAGAATTTGAAATAAGCATGCAAAAGAGTGCACGTGTAAATAAATATCAGTCACGCGTGAGTTTTCCCAACATTACCCTCTCATGTTTCCATAAACTCCTATACTGTGAGTTATCTTCATCCAAATGTGCGTAGATGTGCACTTTTCCCCAGGAAATTCTGATCATGCTCTGCAGAAATGCATGTTTTTTGGCTGTGAATGATCGCCAAATTGTGTCTAACTTCACTATCCTATGTGTGAGAGGTTACATGGACACAACAATCTCCCTCCTGCCACATCCTTTTGCCCATAAACTGGAGCTGACTTGTCCTTCAACCTCTGCCTCCACCAGCATGTGTGTGTTCTCTGCTGCCTCCCCTCACCAATGAACACTTTCCTGCCTGCCTCTCTCCTCCCTGTGAGTCTCTCTGTGCTCGTGTGTGCATGATATTGCTGCTCCATCAGTCACCCTGAATGCCTGCTATGCATCCGCACAATTTCTCACAAATTCTCTGAACCATGTAAGCACAACATTTACCTGTCAGCTACTTTGTCGAGAATACTCTATGTGGCCGTAAGAAATCCTCGGAGATAGGGAGCTGCTGCCTTCAGATTTAGACTGAACATCCAAAGCCACAGACCGCGTCTCTCCCTCCAGAAAAAAAAATAGGTGTTGTCAAACAAATCATAGGGGAGGAAGGACTGAAAACCCATCTCAGCAAGTTGGAAACTGGAAGCAGAAAGATCAAGCTTTGATCTGTAAATACTGTTCCAAACACTGAACATGCAGCAGCAGAGTACAGCATCGTTTCTCACATTTTAGTGACAATGTGGGCATTTCTGTGATATACTGTATCTCTGAGAGCATGTAACTGAAAGGTCAGGTCTATGACGGAGCTCTAATAACACGCAGTCTAATGGCAGCATAAGTGCACATTCGTACCGACATCATGACTGGATTGAAAGGGAAAAGGATTATTGAATGCTCCAGCCAGTGATGAATGCAGAAGAAGTGTCCATTAGAGAATGTACTCAGGTGGGAGTGGAGGAGTTTAACAAAACAAGCTAAAAATAATAATCAAAAACACCCACAAATCTGCATTGTGTCTTGCTTTTAGGCTAAAATGGGACCTTGTAGAGGTTTCCATATCAAGTGTCTCCAGTGCGGTACAGTAAAGGGGATATGCATGCGAGCAGTGCTAGGTGGCTGAAATCGATACCATGATTTTGAAATGATTACTGCAAAGCTGTGGGGATTTGCAAGGGAGAGATTTTCAAAAAAAATGGCTGAGAGTGATGCAGCAGACACTGAGGACCCCTGACATTTTTCCCCTTTATGAGTGTCCAGCTTCAAAAATGCTGGATCCTACATTTCCCATAATGCATTCAATGGCCTCTCTTTGTTTGACCCCGGTGGACGCCCGTGTCTTTCACGCTTTGAGCACACAGTAGACTGTCACCCATAAACCTACAACCAAGCGATGATGTTGCATAATTTGTTTTCTCGAACGTCACAAAGGCTCTTAATTTGAAAAATTTCCTTGAGCTCTTCACCCTATCAACAACACACTTAATCTCATCATACCACCATGTCAAACTGAAAGTTGAAAATTATTTAAAATATCTTAAGGAGTATCCTGCTTGACTACACACATCCTTCACTGGAGCACCAAATCTATATTAATCCACCAATGAAAGTTGTCCCCACCAAATGCATTATTTCTCACAGTGCCCTGCTCCTTTAGAAAATGACAAAGCCTCTTTTAATTACAGAGCTGTGTATTGCACCATGAGTGCCATTGTGTGTTCTGCTTGAAAAGTATTCAGAGATCCATTAACAAATTGCAGGTGCATGATGTTCAGCTTCACACGTAAAGGAAAACAACATTTTTTGGCAACTGAATGAATGAAGAACGTTGGATAAAGGGCCAGCTTATTTAAAAATGATTTGATTTTGTGTGGGCAAAAGTTACTGAGGAAATAAATGTTGAAAGTTTCACACTTAAAAATCATAATTCTCCCCTTTGGCCTCTCAGTGCAAATGCATCTCAGGCCACTTAGATTTAACCCTGCGTGTTTATAGGATCACAGCCTAAAGCCATTCAGTAAACCAGACTTAACTCTGCATTGAAAGTGTAGAACTGAACTTGGAGTTTTTTTTTGAATGCGGTTGTGTTTGAGAATCTGGTGAAATAAAACCCGCTTCCTTTTTGCATTCCCTCGGCAAAGTAAAACTCCAGCAGTACGATCAAATATAGCAAAATTAAACTGCTTCTCATTTTGCTCTGTGGAACTCATTTAAAGCCCCACGATAGTCTCCAGTCTGTACTTTCCAAAATGATGTAAAAGTACATCCGTCTGTACGGAAATGATACGCTTGTGACAATGCACGGCTGAACTGATGGGCCTCGGCAGACACATTTTACAGGTAACTGCTCCACAGAAGACATTTTGAAGATGTCTGTTTGTTATTGCATAATTCTGTGGATACATCTTTCTGTTGGTGCTGTACTACAAAATTTCCACATGAGCATATTCAGAGCAAAGACAGACTGCAGCGTTGTCCTCCTCTATAAGAAAAATCCGTTTGACCTCTCCAATTAGCTTCTTTTTCTTCTCAAATTTCGCTCTTGCACTATCATCCAACGTGGCACAATTAACCGGCTACTCCATCTCTGACCTTTGCTCTGCTTTATAAGCGATCTAAAAAACCCAGAGCCGAGGATCCTGTTGCTCTCATTGTGAGTCACTCTGAAGACCAGTGCGTCAGCTAAATGCGTGCACGTATGTATGTAAATGTGTGGCATCAGCACTGAGGCTCTTCAGAGATTGACTAGCACGGGCGATACAATCATGCCCTTCAAACTGCAAGGTCAGGGGAAGATATTGAAAATGCAGCTTATTCAATGATTGATGGATAATAGCACGCTTTCAGATTGGCTTCCAGCTTCATCCCGAAGCATTGTGAGCTGAATTTTATAACTCAAGTTTTATATGGAAATATAGATCCAAGTCAGACACATCTGAATGAATGAAGTTTTTCACAAATACACACAGATTCTTCTTTCTATGGGCTGTGAAGATGCCTGTACCATGACAATATGTTATTCAATCTGGGTTGAAAGAATATTCAGTTTTTCCACAACTACTGAACCACTATACAGATAATAGTGGGCCATTTGGATAGTGTTGACATTATCCTGTGTAGGCAGTTGACTGAAAGCTAATTGACAGCTCTGATCATTAGTTAAAACAATCAAAAGATCGAAGCTGGAACCAGCTAATGTTGGTCGATAAATACTACTAGAACCTAGTTTTGTTGTAAAGTCGTGGTGCAGATTCGGAAAGACACCCAACAGGAGTGGGGGTCTTGAAGTTCTTTCCCAGGAAAAATCGAATTTTGAAACAAATCTCTTGCATTTTTACATCGGCTTTCCTCTTGGATAAAGTCAAGAATCAGTCATCTGGGATTTTTGAGCAACAAAATCCAAAAGTAACTCGCTCTTACTCATGCTTGAATGACGCAAGAGGAAGAAAAGGGATGTTGTTTCACTTCATATGAAAATGAACATGAATGTCTGTGTGAGAACATGTGAGAAAGGCTCGATGAATGTTTTGTTTCCTTTGTTACACCTCATAGCTTAAGCATACCTAACGACAAATTCAGATTTTTCAGCATATTGGTAAGAGATAGTTTAAAGTTTGGCTCAGTGGGCCAAGCATGTTCATTCAACCCACCCTAGACTTTATTTTCCCATGTTCTTCATGTTTTTTTAAGTCGGTGGTGGCAGTTAAACTAAGTAGCATGTTGCTCACCTTTAGAAACAGAAGGACTGTTGTGTGGATTGAAAGGCTGTGATTGACGGCCAAATCGCACTGTGGCAATCATCCAGTGGCGGGTTCAACTGGACTAACTCCAAAGGTGGTCCAGAGATTTATGATATCTTCTTGCCAATTACTGAAAATGGTCAAAGAAAGACTGTTTTAACACTGTGGAAATGTAATCACAAGTTTACAGGGACTGCATGATAAATGTTTTTTTAACGAAGTGTAAAAGTAAAGTATTAAAGTCATGACTTTGCTCACTATATTTAATAATGGGGATTTAGTACACTTCCTTCATTGTTGAGATGACTATGGTTCCACACATGAACCTCTGTTACACTGAAGTTCTTTTGTCAAGGTGAGACGGAGCATCTAAAAAGACATCGGCTGGTGGGTTGTGTTACTTTTGGACAGAGCTAGGCCAGTTGTTTCCAGTCGCCTCTGTGCAATTAAGCTACAAATATGAGCAGTTTGGTAAAATTTGGAGTGCTTTACTGGAATAAATATGATGTTGACAATACCTGTCCTGACAGAATCTGTTTCTTTTTGCTGTCGTCTGATTCTAGGAAGTTTGGGATTAACAAGCCAAACTTGTTGAAGTACTCCTGACATACACTGCCAGTCAAAAATTTGGACACACCTTCTCATTTAATGCTTTTTCTTTATTTTCAAAACTATAAATGAACACATATGGAAATATGTAGTAAACAAAAAAGTATGGAATAAATCTAAACATGCTTTATATTTTAGATTCTTCAAAATAGCCACCCATTGTTTTAATTACTGGATGTGGACGTTTAGTTGGATCATCATTTATTTTTCAACAGGGCATTGACCCCAAACACGCCTCCAGGCTGTGTAAGGACTATCTGACCAAGGAGAGTGATGGAGTGCTGCTTTGGTCAGATGACCTGGCCTCCACAGTCACCTGACCTAAACCCAATCCAGGTGGTTTGGGATGAGATGGACTGCAGAGTGAAGGCAAAAGGGCCAACAAGTGTTCAGAATCTTTGAGAACTCCTTCAATACTGTTGGAAAACCATTTTAGGTGACGAGCTTATGAACCTCATCGAGACAATGCCAAGAGTGTTCAAAGCAGTAATCAAAGCAAAGGGTGACTATTTTGAAGAATCTAAAATATAAAACATGTTTTGACTTATTTCACACATTTTTGTTTACTACATAATTCCATATGTGTTCATTCATAGTTTTGATTCCTTCAGTGAGAATCTACAATGTAGATAGTTATGAAAAACCTTTAAATGAGAAGGTGTGTTCAAACTTTTGTCTGGTGGTGTATATCGTAGTGGTTGGCACATTTTAAGATATCACCTGTCATGCAGTGACCACAGACGTTCCTCTGTTGGTACCCACTGCTTCTTGCGTTCGGTTTTTGTTGCAGCTCTTTTACGAAGGTGTATGCTGTACATCTGCTCCATTGTATGCACTACATTTACTTCAAAGCAAAACCTTTTGTAAAACATACGAGAAGCCAATCTGCAGATACTGGTTTGCCTACACATTGCTTTTATACATAGATTGGAGGTGAAAAAATCTGAAAGCAAAGTTCTGAAGCTGTATGTAAAAATGTTCTTTGATGGAAAATTAAAAATCGGTCCAATCATATAGTATGCAGCTATACGAAAAGCTTTACATGTTTTTTTGTTTTTTTTTTAAACAGTAGTGACCTATTAATTAGTGCTGCCAGCAACCAGAATACTGAGCTCTCTGAACTTCTTATCCAAGCCTGAGACTTTTCTCTATCTTCCCTGTTTTTGTGCCAGTCATTAGAAACGGCACCTCTGGGGTGGGGGGGGGGGGGAATGGGGAATGTAGATGAAACATTAGCCCTCAACACCAACAGCATCTCGGCTGCTCCAATCTGCAGTGCTGACACGGCTCTCGTGGCGAACCTCGGAGAGTTCCCCCGACCTCAGTGGCTCGTTGAAGGCAAAGCAGAGGCGCGCCGAAGTGCACGGAGGCAGGGACATAAAAGGCAGTTAAACTCTCTTTCTCTTCTCCCCTCTCTGCCCCTTCTCATCTTCTCTTTGTACATCAAAGTGCTTGTGTCTTCGTAAGGAGAAGCCACATGCGTCCCGCTGCAGCTGTAGTAGGAGGGGATGTGGAAAATGGACCTGGGCGAGTGGTGTGACTGCTTCATTGTTTCCCCCCCACACCCCCGTATGTACATTTAATCCTGAAGCCGGGCTCCGATGTGAACTGCAGCAGTCCAAAGCCTTGCTGACATTTCAATCTACACGGGGGGTGGATGAGAGTCAGGGGGGCATTTGTGTGTGGATGTGGGTGGGGTGTGTTTAATACCCATTTTACCACTGCGTTGGGGGGGGGGATGCAGCTTTCTTTTTTTATTTAATCCACTGAGGATTTTTTTTTTTATAAGCCGCTTCCAAATATTCTTATAGACTAAGCTGTTGAGTTGTGTAGAAAAATGTCTGTCTCATTAATGAGTTTTTCTTTGGAAAATCAGTCGAGGGATTGGTCCGCCATTCCCGTAAGACTCGGGGAAATTGTTTTGTGCATGCTTCGGGAAGGTTAAGCACAAAATGTGTGCAAAATAGCTACTTACTTATTATAGTTCTGTCATTGAGTGGAATGACTAAACTTTGAGAAGCTAAACAGACGTTGGAAATGCCTAGAGGACGCTAAGATTTGTAGATTGTCTTGAAGAATGTCACCCTTATCCATGGCGTGATCAGGATTTTAAATGATCTCTACTAGAATACAAGATTTTATCCTTATGTTTCACATCTAATTAGTTGTATATATGTCTCTTAAGGCTTGTGAAATCATCTAAGAATGTTTGAATCCACTTTTTTTGACAGCAACACCTTTTCAGTCAGAGAATACCCTTATATAGAGGCATACAAATACATCCATCTTTCCCTTAAATTGTGGTCAAAGGTTGTTTGAAACACACTGAAACCTTTTGACAGAAACTACCATGAATTCGATTGCATCTGCCTCGCTTCCCCTGAACTAGACGCAGAGCTTTGCAAGACCTTTGGTCCAGAGGGTGGCATTATTGCACCTGAAGCTGTTGCTTAACTGCTACAAAGTGTAGAGGAACAACTCGAGGTGAAAACTGCTCTCTGAGCAGGCTTTGCTCTTGGGAGGTGAGCTAAACGCTAGCACAGTGTGTTACACCTTCTGCAGCTTTTGTGTCCTGCAGTCCATCTCAGTTGTTCTTGTTTTTTTTCTTCTTTTTGTTCGGGATGTGCTTGAAAACTGAGTGGTTCTTTGTCTGAGCTTGTTGACCAACTGTGTGAGGCCAAAAATGTTTAGCTGTTCTTGAGGACAGGGGCACAAAGCCACATTTTCACACATTTGCAGTCTGTGTTTGTTCATATACAATGTGATGCACGTTGCTGCGAGAATAAAGAAGTCTTTGGGGATTCATAATTTTTCTGGAGTTACAAAATTATTGAATGTAGCACTCTGAATTCCGACGTCAGAGGACTGTATTTCAGACGTCTGCTCACTTTACGACAATCATTTGATTTCCTGCATACTGGAACCTCTAAGCATTGCTTTAGAGTGTTCTACTACCTGATATACTGCTGGGTGTTTGTGTGCTGACAAAGCAACTCTGATCCAAAAAATCATGGACTTTACACGACTCCTGAAAGGTGCCCGGGTATATGGCATCATATCCTTGAAGTCCTGTGATGGTTTATTCTTCCTTAGTTGGTAAACCCATACCACTGCTGATCAGGAGCACCTCACAAACTGAAATTGTGTTGAAATGCTCCAACTGAGTTGTCAAGTCATTTTGATTAGACCTTGTCAAGTTGACTCAGGTCCTTAGAGGTGCCCATTTCCTCTGCATGTAATCAGTAAACTGACTGCTCACTTAACATCTAATGTATTCTAGACCTTTACATATGCCATTGTGTTGAGGTAATCAATGTTGGCTTTGTCTGGAAGTAATTATATTGTTTCAGCTTCAGGTCACTGAACCCAATCTTCCTTTTTATCCCCTCAAAAGAGCAAAAAAAAAAAAAAAAAAATCCCCACAAAACCAGAAAGCATCATTTTCTTTGTGTCTGGGGTTTTTCTGCACACCAGCCATTCAGCCATGTTTACCAAAGCAAAACCCCCCAAAAATGATCCCGTTAGTATTTTCCTGTCATTGATAGATACTGTCAAAATGCATGCATGTTTGTATAAAAATGTGGGGGGTGCATTGTTGCTTTAGATTCATGTTTAAGTGATGCTGAGTGTAAAACTTGTCGCCCAGGTCCCTGCCAGCCGCTGGAAGAAGGAACATTACGGAACTCCAAACTCTCTCAGTGCTAAACCGGTACATTATTTATGAGTACTCCTGCACTACAATGTCTGATGGCTGCATGAGAGTCTATTTCTCTCACCTTCTCCTCATCCTTTGGCCTCTCTTCTTTTTCCCGACAATGATTAGGAAAGACATTTAGTGGCGAGAAATACAATGATTATAAGTTGCAGCATTGATCCGCGTATTGAGCTATATCATCCAGATTCATTGGCTCTGACATCCGAACTCCCCCCATTGATTTTTACTGTTGCTGTTAAAGGAGATTTAACCCCCCCACCACCGACACCCACTCTCTCGAACACACAATCTGCCGTGAGCCAAACAGGTTAGGCTGCAGAAATGTACCAATTGTACTTTCCTGACCCACTTTATCAGCATTCATGTGCTCAGTGCTTGCGCAAGCATTCACTCAGGCCTCTTTGCTACAGGATGGAGTTTTGATAGTGCAAAGGAAAAAGCTGGAGGAAGCCGGAGAATATGGTCGCATCCACACATTGCTTCATATTCATGCTGTTTTACATCATGTGGAGGGCAGAGGGAAAAATAAGTCAAACAGCACAGCTTCACCTTGTCTCTCACATCACTGAGATACTCCTCTTGCCCCAGGAATGCGTTTTACAGCCACATATCGGGACTATTTCCTTCAGATTGAGCGGGTTACTTCAAAGTGGAATGAAGTAGAACGGGTCGGGTGTGCTTATTAAAAACCTATCACCCGGTTGCATCGGTCCAACAGACTCTGCCAAGAACATCTGGGAAGATGTGATAATAGCTTCCCTGCCCGTTTAGACTTGTCCTCGCAGCTCCCTCTGGAAGAATGTGTCACCGTGATTACATATGTGAGGAGGTGGAGAGCAGAGATGTGGAACCTGTGGAGGAAAAAAATATAGTGACATGACTTCATCAGAAAAGAGATCTTGAGCTTTCTTTGGCTTTAGGATGTGGGCAGTTGCCTACATAAGGCAGTAGGCAGCCTGAATAAACAGTTCTGAATAGCAGGGACCTGAAAAATCGAATAGAATGACAATCAACCAAATGGAGAATGTAGTCTGGACTTTGAAATTACGACTTTTCAGAGAATCATAACCAAAAACTGAAAGCTCACGTGAGTTTTTAGCCTCTTTTGTCTTATGGGTTTAGTTTAATGGCACATTTAGCGTTATTTTCCACCAACGGCATGCATCTGATAGACCCACTGTACACTACCTACCAAGCACAGACGACATACACTGGTATGCACCGACTATTTTATGAACATGCTTGAATATTCAGTTGCTAAAAAGTCAGCTATTTCCCTGTCAGTTATTCTGGAGATTCTAGTGGAAGACAAAAATGTAGGTAAAACAAGAAGGAATAGCGAACATACTTTTTCCCATTTGACAAAAGATGTGACTCCAAACATGTGCTGTCATGTGCTTTTTGGAAAGAGAAGCATGTTGCTGAAGTTCGCTGTCCATATTCTGAGCTGTCTTCTGTTAAAAATCTGTTAATGCAGCTTTCAGTAAGACATGCCGTGATTTTGTTAGCTTTTCCGTGTGATGCCGGAGGCAAATGATAGGTTTGACGTAGCTTTTCATCTGTGCTATGTACACTGAAGCAACAAATAGATGACTACATGTACTGCCGATAGACACTTCATCAGTAGCAACAAGAAAAGTGTTCAAGAGAATGTTCAATTGTTTCACTCACAGATACATAAAGTTGGGTTGCATGAATAAATCCCAAGTGGGCCTACAGTTTATCATACTGTATTAAGGAAGCCTCTTTGTGCTTTCGCCCTCCGCTGATCTTCCTGTGGCTTTTGTACAGGTCTCCTGAGGCATGCTAGTCTGCAGGTGCCTGAGCAAAAATTCATCTTAAAAGAGCACTCCCTATTTCAGTGACAGAAATATTGCACAAATATTGACCAAACTGTCAAAATGAATACTATTTAAGGAGGTTAACCCTCCCATTGTGATTTTATTGTCACTTCAGATTCTTCTTCATCCGACCCACAGAGAATCTATGCAGTAATTCGTCAGATTCACTGATCGGAACATGATAAAAATTACGCACACTATCTGTGTGCGTAATTTTTATTGTGTTTTTGTTTTTTGGGTTACCATTAAAATTCTTACAGATGTACCTTGATAAACAGGCTAAATGGTTACATTTAAAATAAACCCCATTCTTCTAGCCTTTGTTAAAAATAGGGCATTAAACATTATCAATATTTACGAGTTTCAGCTGAAATTACACATTTATCTTCATTTTTTTAAAAAACATTTTTCTTTCTTAATATCTCCCAGTCTTAGTGCAATGTTTGTGTTGGCCTATAGTGGAGTTCCTCTGCTCCTAGTGGCCAAAAATATCTGTTTATATCAGGTACTCTGTCATTTTAAGTGTTTTGTTGGATGTGGAGGGCATGAAGAGAAGTTGCAATTATCTTTTATTAGTGAGGGCAGCTTTGATCAATTAAAGGCAGAATTATTTCTCTGGCAAACACCTTCCATCAGCTGTATCTTATGCATCCACATATCATGATGCAGTCAGTTTTTAACAGTTAAGCTTTAAAATATCACTGCATTAGAGTGCTTAATTCCATTTTAAAAGCATCCATTTGACCCCGTACAAATCAGACTCATATAAATATGAACAGCCAAGCCATTTAGAATACAAACTGAGTTTGTGCATAACCCAGCCCAGGTATTTTGTGTTTATTATAATCCCCGTTGAAAATTGAAACTCAGCGATAGTTCATCAGCCTTTTTCTTTTGTTGTTCTAGGGAAATGCGATACTTAACTAGCTGAAAGTCTTCCAAGTGAAGGGAAAAGGGAATGAGTTCCAAATAGCGGTGCCTCTAATAATGCTAATTTATTCGTTGAAGAGGCATTTTTCTTCTTTTATTGGCTGAGTTTCAGAGAAGTTAAAACTCCAAATTTGTCTGGCTCCGTTTGCATGCCTGATTACATATTTAATTCATGAGAAGACTTTGCAGAATGCCAGTTAATAAAGCCCACCTCCCCACCCCAAGCGTCTCCATGTGCGTTTTGGCTGCCTAACTCAATACGGGCTTTGAACTTACTCATGTGTGAAGTTTTGGGAAAAGCGCTCACGTGAATCTTGACGTCGCCCAAAAACAAACGGATTTTTCATTTCACATGGACATGCATATTATGAAATCAAGTGTTTTTTTTGTTTGTTTTTTTTTAAGATTGTGTGTGCGTGTATCGCACGTATCTTTAAAGAGTGCAATAAGTAAGAGGGCTTTTGATCTCAATCAGTATTTATAAATAATAAAGTAGTCGAGGGGTAGAAAATGTAGGCTGATACTGGAGATGAGTGGAGCTGGAAAGCAGCTCGGTGCCGCTTCCGAACAAGAGGGCAGAGCAGGATGGTGAATATTAAGAAAACATGCCTCTTATCTCGAGTGTAATGTTCTATA
The DNA here is from genome assembly GCF_021347895.1 of Acanthochromis polyacanthus. Classification (NCBI taxonomy): domain Eukaryota; kingdom Metazoa; phylum Chordata; class Actinopteri; family Pomacentridae; genus Acanthochromis; species Acanthochromis polyacanthus. Next base: position 36,644,242 of record NC_067121.1, read on the forward strand.
ACACAGAACACAGCATGAGCCCATCTGCATTCGACGAAGAGATTCCCATGCAGTGTACATTAGCTTTATATTTTCCTTAAAAAGTCACGCTTAATCAGGAGAGCAGTTTCCATGGAGATGAGGGGATCGCTTCGATTTGCTGTGTCCTCTGACTGTACTGCTGCCAAATATCCACATGACAGAAAATGCAAGTTGATAAAAATGCTGCATGCCACAGCAGAGAGCGACACTTTTGTCTTTACCCCGTTTAATTCCTCTCAGGCCACAGTGAGGTTGTTGTGGCGGGATAATCTCTTGTGTTTCCACTTAGCATATATTTTAGGTTGTTTTTCTCAACACCGATCTCTTCACCTGTAGTTATTACAGTGTGCCCAAAGCAATTAGTTGAATGAGCAGCGGCAATGGTTGAACAAAACACCTGCAGACAAAACTCAGGGCTAACACAAGGAACTGCAGAACTTACCTTGTAGGACATGTATTTGTTGCAGGTGATATTCTCGAGATGCTACAGGGTGTCAATCATATAATACCATAACTACGATTGTGTCACGCTTCCATGATAATCAATGAAAATGGCTTCACCAGCAATATAAGCACAAATCTGGGCAAGAAATTACAAATTCAAACAAGGCTTCTTTTTTGCTAGCAACTGACAGTTGCTTGATAACTTTATCCCTGACAAAGTCTACTTCCGATTTTACAAAACTACAAAAAATAGTTTCAAAAAATGGCTGCTGGGTCCAGAAACTGAAGACAAAATGACCCCAAACTGAAAGCTTGAAAGCCTTGTTTTGCCACCACCTTATCCTGTATATGTTCTGCATGTATGTATGTAAAAACGACACCGACATCCGCACTCTGTGTGTAGGAATGGAATTGGGCTGTAGAGGGTTTTGTAATAGGGGTTCAAATAAAGCGTTGATATAAAATGTATTTAATTAGGGTTAGTCAATACACTGCACACAGGTTTAGAGGTTTGCATTGATATTTACAGAGAAACAGGAAAAAAAACTACTCATTTCATCACACCTCTGTCTAGCAGAATTTTATCTATGTAATAAAAAGAAACTGCAGCTGAACATCAATCTATGCCATGAGTGCAAATAAAAGGAAAAAACAGTCTTTCAATTCCTTTATTTAATTTTATGGTTTTTGCTTAGAGTTGTAAATGCAGCATTATCCCTGTGTCAACTCCACATCAAAGAATATGAGGCAAGTTCTTCTGGTTGCTGCATCTATTATAAAGAAATTTAACCTATGCTCTTTAATCATAAAACATGAAGGTCGAGCATTTTCAGCTTTCCCCATCGTGACAACATGCAGCTGTTCTCTTATTTTGAAATAATGTGACATTTGTACATAACACCGAGCAGACAGGCTAAACCATTAATTGGCGTTAAAAATATAATCAGTAATAAACATGCTCTATATCTTTCACTCTCCGCTCTTCACAGGCAATGCCGTGTTTTCTATCACAGCAAATTCTTTTATCTGTGCCTGGCAGGTGTTTGGTGGTTGAAACCTTGGCGAACAAAGTACGTGGTGAAATGTCCTTGAGAAAGTCACAGAACCCCCAGACTGCTCCCGATATTTGTGCACAGAAGAAAAAAAAAAACTGCTGTGGATTAAAGCATTTGCCAAATAAATACATAGAGTGAAAACTGCTGCTAAAACTTTCTCCATTTTTACTCGGAGTTTACACTGAATCGATTAAATCTAATTTAATTATGGCATAACAAGGTCAGAAACGCCTCCAGGCAAATGCAGATTAATCACATTATGTTCAATATGCTACTACTGTACTTAAGACATCATGATGGACACGCTACACTCGGAAGCCTTTGTTCTCCCGCTTTCCTTCCTCCCGGTATCAGAAGTCGTTCCAAGTTTGAAGCATCGCTTTCAACTTGGCGTCTCAGCTGATCCTGCAGTCAGCCGTGGTGTGCCAGCTCCTCTGAATAGCTTTAACAGGATTGGACCTTCGCCTCGACGGTGACGCACTAAGCCAGTCAAGGTCACTAACGGCATCACATAAAAGAAGACATCAGTTCTTAATGAAGTCATACATCACATTTAGCATATGGTTCAATTAGAGGCTTCATAGAGATTATTGAGATTATATTATCCCAGTGCATTCATTAGCTAAGCTCCAATAGTCCCCCATCTGATTATAAGCTGTGAGGGGATTTGCTGTTATTGACCGGGAGCGATCCAAGCATGGAGGGAGATGGAGTCACTGGTAATGTCGGGGATGGAGCGTATATGTTTGGGTGGGCGTGTGCTTAGTTGTGTAGATGTGTGTTTTCATGTAAGTACGCCTGTAGACATGCATGTGACTGCATCTGTAAGCAATGGGTGGTGGCAAATTTGTGTATGTGAGTGCATATGTCTTCCTCATTTGTAACCAAATAATATACTTTAACGAGTGTATGAGTGCGTGATACTGGTTTTTGAGTGTGTGTGTGTGTGTGTGTGTATGAGTAAATTCATTGTGATGGATAGAAAAGTTGTTGCTCCCATGTTCGATGAAGTGATGAAAGCAGAGCGTTGTGTTGTATTTAGTGGTGATGCAGGTTTGCAGTGATGTGAAGTGATGGAGATTGTGGCTGGGTTTTCTTTACAGAGACACAATGTGCTTTTCTCTCACAGTGTCTTCATACTGGAGCGTATTATTCATCGTTGGACTAAAGGGGGATCTATTTCCAGTTAATGCACCATAATTCCCTCTGTTTAAACAGTATTATTTTTCATTTGGATGGTAAGTTCTTACATCTAATATGTGAATAAATATAGCCATGATATTTTCTCTCCATTTATGATGTGTTGGCATTGCAATCACTGGCTTGATTGTGTTAAGAGGCACTGGTTTAACAAATCAAGTCCCACATTTAAGAACTGGATTGGATCTGGGAGGAGGTGGTCAGGGCAGATGGTGGGTGTACGAAACAAATGACTGTGATTGGGTTAAGGTAACAAAAGCTAAGTAAAGATGTTTGCAAGTCTCGCTTCAGCTCCTCTTAGGAGGACTCATGCACTACTGTGATGGCGATGGCTGAAGCGATCGCACTAAGTTCCAGAATCTCTATTCAGGAAACTTATGTGAGACGTCACAAATGGTCTGTTCATCTCTTTGTACAGTCAATAATCGAGTCACAGTAAACTTTTTGTGTATTGAGCCAAAAAAGGATCCTTCCCTAACCTTAACCCAGTGCTGCTAGTGCTTAAATGTACAAAAAATGGTCCAGAATGTTGCAGGATGCATTAGTATGTGGAATCAAGTGGTACTAATACTGCAAAACAAGATTTAAAGAGGCTTTATGTCATACTACTCGACTACAATTTAATCCCTCTTTAGAGACTGTGTCCACTTGAGTCAATCCCATCTACAGTTCTGCCAGCTGGAAAGTTCCACAGCTAATGAAGAAAGATGTTTGTCCAAAGGACGAATTTGGAAACGGCACCTAATACCTCCTAAGAAATGCACCCTAGAAACTCTGAAAAGTTCCACCTTGTCGCTAAGCAGAGCTGGTGCCTTCACTGTTGGCTATAGGTTTAACTTTTGTTGATATTCTTTTTTCTGTTTGTCATTCAAAACTGAGAACAGATGAATGTAGTCACAGAATGTTTCCATCTTCTGCAGGAATACACTGAAGGATGAAGCTGTCATAAAAGCCTTTATATATCTGAGAAGAAATGGCAGCCTTTAATGGATATCAATCTGTGTGAAGTACATTTATAGTAAGAGCAGCTGGTTCGAGATACCTGCCACATATGTAAATTTCTACATATACGTGTAATCTCTTGAAGGAAGGTCCTTTACAGTGCTTGTGTCTCCGTGGCATTCTTTTTTTGAAGTTGCATAGCAGTATCAAATAATATAATTTATTGATCCTAATTATAGTACTGCCCCTGAATCTTGTATTATCTGCTTCTCCCATCAAGCATGCAGTGACATGCCTTCACTCTCTATGCTGTCATTAGCTTAAAGTGATCCTCCACTGCCCTGTCTGGAGCCAATATCCTGTTTCCACAGCAGAAAAAGCGCCGGATATTCTCAAGATGCTGCACTACATGAATTTTTAAAGGGAGCAGGTCACTCACATGATTGGAAAAGCCATATTTTCTCACTTAGCTTTGTCCGTGTTTCACGATTTCCTTTTCCACTCCAGTGCCATGTAGGTGAATGAGATTTCAGTCGTCCTGCTGTAAACATTTTCATGAAAAATGCCTTGCCTCTTTTTTTTTTCTTTTTAAATCTTGTTTTACCCTTAACTTTTATTCACATGTAAGTCATTTCTATAAATAAACATGATGCTTATTTGTGTAAATGAGCTGAAAACTGATGAAAAGTTGGTTTAAATGGCATTCAAAAGAATCAAAAGTAACATTTTTTCCTTGGGTACTCCACATAATTCATAGAATTCCTTGTCAGCTGCATTCATTGGGACTTTTTCTTGTCGAGAAAACAGAAAATAACACAGGTGGAAACTCAAACTCTCTGTGGCCAAATGTTCTCAAAGAAATTAATGAATTTGTTTATATTTTGGATAAATATTTAAACACTAGGGTAATTTTTTCAAGCACAAAATAACTTTTTAAAGTTGAGCTTCTTTTCTTTTTTTGATGCTCCTCTAAGTATTTTTGTCTTTTACGAGTTTGAAGACAATTTTTTACCACTTTATGACACTCACTTTTCTTCTGCAAAACTGTGTAATTGCAGCTGTGAAGGGGACTTATGTTACAAAAGATGACCCAATAAAGGGGGAAAAACATACAGAATTCTTTTTTGCAATAATCTTTTTCTTTCTGGAAAGATAGCGTGCGTTTGGTAAATAGTTCGATTGAGTTTTACTCTCGAAAAAGCAGGGTTGTTTCTCTCGTCCTCTCGGAGGAAAGCGAAAAGGCCGAGGCCTCTGGGAGGACATGACAGGATGAGGAGGTTGTGCCCGGGCCAGCTGCTCCCTCTGTTGGATCACAAGACACTGTACTTTCCTGAATGCTCTCAGTGTCGCTGCACGGCTATTGGGGGTTGTGAGAAATAGAAATCTAAAAAATCCCTGAAAACGCTGTAAGATGACAGCTAATCTTGGTGGCACAGGTGTGTCTGGATGTGTAAATCTGTTTTCCTCTGTGTGATTGCCGTGCTGTGGGTCCCTCGCTCTCTCCACTCATTCGTGCGCACACATATACAATAAATCACATCCGACTCGGCTCACCGAGTGGCCCGGCCTATCCTGGGGTCATCTCAAAATCACCATTTAATGTTTAACGGCGAAGCTTGCTTTGATATCAGCGGCAGATAAAGTGGAATTTCTTGATTGCCTCGGTCAAAGAGGCTCTGCTAGCTGGGAAAATGATTTATTGGACACGGGGAAGTCGGCGCAGATCAAAGGAGACGGACGATGCTCTGACTCACACCGCGGGCTGGGAGCAGGCTGGGGCTCATCCAATCACTCGCACCAGCGGGGCCCCTGTCACCACTGTCGCTGCGTTTTAATTGGCCGTCGAGAGAGAGGGAACGCAGTGTGAGGAGGCGGAGAGGGAAGGCAGGACTCTACGGCCCTGCAGGTCACTGGAGAGCTCAGGCAGGAGCCCATTACTCAGGGAGGAGATGGGAAGGGTCAGCTCGAGTGGAGGGTCAGTGGAGCGCTGATTGCACTGCCGAGAGAGTTTCCATCGGAGTGCATGGAGAAGAGAAGGCGACGGGACAGAGGAGAGGAGCTGCAGAGGAAGAACAGGCAAGAGAATTACAAAAGAAGAAGAAGAAAGAAGCAAAGTATTGATTTTTAACGAGAGAGAAGATTTGCTCCCAAGATTGAGAGCAATATCATATTAAACCCAGTTGCTGGCCAAGAATGGAAAAAATAAAGCCTGTGAATCACCCCTCCCCTCCGTTTTTTTTAATAACTTCCAGCTTGAACTGCAGTGCCAAAGAATTACAGCTTGTGAGATAATTGGAAAAACATCAGAATGCTCGGTGAGCGGAGGAATGCGCATTATTCATGAGGTGTTGTCCAGGTATTATTACAAAGAGGAATGAGGCTGTAAAAATAAAAGCTGACCTCTCAGTAAATGATCATAATAATATGAAATGCTAAATCGATGAAGGTTTGGAAGACATTTATCTGAAATAACTCAAAGAAATCTTCAGATATGCATTAACAATTTGAAAGCACTCTTAAAGAAGAATTTAAAGATTTTTTTCAGGCTAAGAAGTGTTGCTCAGATATGGCAAAGGGAGCTATAAGATGGGGTCATCGTCCTTCCCATTCCTGGGAAATGTGGTGATATTTAAAGACTGTGTTTCAGCGTTGGGGCATTTAGAAGTACTCAAATTCTTCAAATTTGATGAATGTATTAAACTTGGGAGTCCATTTTATTTTCCCAAGAATAGTGATACAGGATGGATGACTATCCTGGATTATGGATTCATAACAGGAAAAAATATTTCAGAACTATTATCATAAAAAGAACAATAATTATCATTACTGTATTCAACACAAAAATACAACAATCAATACTAATAATACATTTTATTTGTCTCGTGCCTTTGTAAACTGGAATTACAGGGTGCTTTGCATAAATAAACCTCTAAAAGCCATCATTATTCAAGTAGTTTGGTAATGCATGCCACATGCTCATAATTGCGATACTAGCATGCTGATGTTTTGCAAGGTGTGTTTACCATGTTGACCATTTTAGTAGTGTTACCATGCAGACATTCAATAATTTCCATGAAACACAAAACACAGCTGTGAGCTCTGGTGGTGTCGTCAGTTCTGCTGGTGTTTAGTCATGAATCGAAGTATTAGATAAATTGGAATTTTGACCTTGTCATGATCACCATCTGTAAAATTTCATAGAAGTTAACAAGACAGTGATTTGACAGGGGAAGTTATTAGTCTTAAGGATTGATCTGTGTGTAGAGAATTTCACAATAAATCGTCAGATTTTAGCGGAAATGCTAAATTGACTGTGCCATTCTTGGAAAACCCAAAACCAACTGTTCATTTACCGAAGGTTATAGGTGAGAAACACATCTGGCAACAAAATAAACTTATAAGCCCCTTCTGAGAGTGAATGTGCTGACTTTATATTTAAATGAATACCTTCGTCACTTTTCCATAAAAGTCACAATGGCCATCGTACTAGGTTGGTTCCCACAAAATGTATGTATTACTTTCAACATGACACAGCTTAATGTACTTGGAGCTGTTCAGTCTTGCCTCTGACGAGGGATGATAATTGATAAGAAATTATCAATGTCAATGCCATTATTGATGCCACTTATCGATTCAATTCCCTATCGATTCTCTTATCAATGCAGCGTCACAGTGATTACATTCAGCCTTTTCCTCGTTTCTCTTGAAAAAGTGAAGCCATGCCCGCGATCGCTTCTTCCGCTCCATGGATTGTTCCCGCTGTGGGCTCTAATCTTGCGACAACTGCACCCACGCAACTGAATACGGCAGGTCTCGCGAGGCTTCTTCTTCATTGGTTTTATGACGGTTGGCATCCATCACTTTGGTGCATTACCGCCCCATTATCGCAACGAGGCTAGTGACAGAGTTCAGTTTGGAGAGACAGAACATTTTTTATTTATTATTTTTTAAAAGAATGACATACGGGCAGCAGTGACTGTCCATAGTCTGTATTTGCCCACCAGCTCTCTGGGCCCAACATTTGAATGTATTAGTAACGTGTATTAATGGTCATGCGTGGAAGCTAGCCATATCATGCTAGCTCTGAGATGGAAATGAGGGTGGCGTTCAGCTGACTGTGGTCTCCAGCAGAGAAAAATGGGAATCGCAGATGTAGCACAGGTATGTATGTGAAGTGTGGCAGAGTGTAAGTCGTTTTTAGAGTTGTGGTTTGGAGGTTGTTAGTTGGGAAATGCGACGGCAGGATGAAGTGAAAGCAGTAAGGGCAGTGAAAGTGACGTCAAGGCATCGATAACGGGAACCGGTTCTCAAAACGGCATTCGATTCCGGGAAATCGATACATTTCTTATCAATGGCATCGAGGAACCGGTTCTCGATTATCATCCCTACCTCTGACTTTATTAAATTTCCTTCTGCATCAAACAGCAGCAGGATTGACATCAGTGTCTTTAACATGCTGATGAACCCAGCAATGTTGTGTTGTCTTAAAAGGGTTGTATATAGTTATTTCCTAAACTGAACTTGTCTCTCAAAATGTTAAATGAGATAACTGATGCATATATGTATCAGCCCGTAATTGTGCAAAAGGAAAAGTCACCAAAGTCTTTCGGATTCCTCCCATTGAGAGCATGAAGGTTTGCATGAAGCCACATAGTAATCTGTCCAATGAGATGTTTTGTCTGATACTGCCATTCTAGAAAAAACAAGTTGTTAAAAATATGAAACGCATAAAAGTTATTCATATATGTTTAATGTGTGAACTGAATTTGTCTAGTATTGCGTTAACTGAGATAGCTGATGCATTTATGTTGGGTTTTCATATTTTGATTTTGATTTTTGTTTGTGTTTCAGCCAGGCTGTGTGGATGTATTTATTTAAATCTCGCTGCCGTTGGAAATCTTTTCAGGGTATTATACAGTGTGTAGGCTGTCAGCACGTCCTTAAAGTTGCATGAAGCCAGTATATTGCGCTGTAAGCTGTCTCTAACTATTCATATAAGAATTTAGATATAGTATGTCTCAATAATTTCTTGACTTCTGCAACTTCAAGGGTCATTCAAATGCCCGGACACACAAATAAGATCATTCCCAAATGAATTCATTCTCTCCATCAGTGATGCAGCTTTGCGGCGTTATTAATCTGTCTTGTTACGGAGTGAAAAATAACCAAAACCCCTGTTGGGCAGACATTTGCAGCTCAGAATGGTGTAGAGTATTTACTGCAGAGAAACCGGCACTACTCGCATTATTAACAGTACATCACGTGTGTGGACTGAAACTAATGCAGTGAAAGAATCTGTTTGCATAGCTTCTGCATGCTGATTTTTATGCGACGCACTGACTGAGCTCACCGAGTATAAAGAGGGACAGCAGAGAAATGGGGAAAAAATGGAGATTTATAGCTTAAGCTTAATTAAAATCTCCAGAAACTAATGGTGGGAAAATTGAAATGTTCCTTATAGATTAAAATTCCCCCTGCTGCCTGGTTTTTCACAGAACAGTGAAGCAGACTGTGACCATCTCGTGATCTCTCCCATGTATAATAGAGTTTCTTACATGTAATTGGAAAGTGAGAGCTGTCCAGAAGTTGACAGCTGTCATTGATGCTGAGAGACTGTGAGTCACCCAGTTCTTTCCTCAAATAAGTAAATTTATTTATACATTTATACAATTCAAATAGATGAATTACATTAAAAAAAATAATGCTTCTGTTGTGTTTAGGTACTTGGTTAGGTCAAAATCAAGGTCTGGGCTACAGGAGGTGACTTCCATTGTCATGGTTACAACAATATACACTTGTTTGACGTTTGGTGTAGAACAGGAAATTATTACCAGGCCTTTGTTGTCACATTTACAATAATAAACATGCAGTAAAGGTTAGGGTTTAAAGGAAATGCTGGCTACCAGTTTGAAACAGGAAAGTCGTCACCCATGCTCAAGTGTAGTTTTTTGTTGTCCCGTCCATCTGCCTTGACCTCCTGCCCCGAGTTAACTGTGGTTCCTTCTAAGCCCCTTCTCAGGGTGAATGTGCTGACTTCTTATTTAAATTAATACCTTTGTCACTTTTCCACCATGTCACTTTGTTTTTGCTTCCATTATAATGCAGTATAGGTCAGGGTTTAAAGAAATGCTGGCTACCATTTTGAAACAGGAAATGACCTGCTCATGTCGAGTGTCTTGTTCCATTCATCCACCCTGACCTCCTCCCTACATGCTGGATGTCACATAATAAATGAAATAAGCAATCAACAGCGTGATGGAGCATATACTGTATGGCTTGAAACTGTAGGGGTTCATATGTAGCAATCGCAGTAGCTCATAACCAATCCCGTGTGGGTGAGACTTTCTGTATTCTTCTTCTTCTTCAGAGCTGGTTTCCCATTTGAACATTCATGGCTGCATTATCCCAGTATTACAACTTGCTGTTGTGTAGTTTTAAAGTGTGTGAGCCAAGCTGAAGGTGAGCAGAGGCTGCAGGCAGTGTAGGAGTTAGTGTAAAATAAGACGAGGACTAATCTACATATTCATGGATCTGTGCATAGTAAAGTCGGCACAAATGTAGAGTTATGTTGGAGCTATTTTAAGACATGGAGGGATTATTTTCATGGATACAATCTATAATTTTGATGAGCAGAGGTGGGTTTTAAAGGTTTAATCAATGCCATCAGCAAAAACTACAAAAAAAGAGAAGGACTTTCAAACTTCACCCATAGACACCAGAGGATAATTGGACCTCTTCTTTAGTACCATTGACCCAAACTGACCCAAGCAGAGAAATCACACCAGCACTGGCAGCAGCACGATGGGTCATTAACAAAAAGCAATGGTCGTTTTTTTCCTGCACTTCACTGCTGACACTCTTCTTCTCACTTCAGCAAACACATTTTTCTCCTGTGATTACCATATGGCAAGATGTAGTCAGAGGCTGAAAGGGATTTGAAGACCCTCGCCAAGAAAATGCAACCCCATACACGCTAAAAAGACTCGGCATCATCTCTGCCTGACCTGGGTCTCTGCTTCGGTCATGGTTATGAGGCAATCATAGAAGGTAGAGCAAAGTTTTTCAGTATAACTTTCTTTATAAATGTCAGCACTGTGGGACAGAAGCAGGCATTCATCTCAATCATACTTCACTTATTTGTCATTCAGCTTTTCCTGATAATGACACTGAGGTACTATTACAGTCCATCTGACAATGATGTACTGACCCATTAAAATACAATACATGACACCATTATGCTCGCAATCCTACACTGAGAATTTCTAGGAAACTCTGCGAGCGGGAAGAAAATAGTCTGAAAGCCGAGCGCAGCTGGTCAGGTGGACTGAAGAGGTTATAAGAATCGGAGCAGCAGCTTTTAGCACACACACACACACACACACACACACACACACACACACACACACACACACACACACACACACACACACATCACAACATATCATAGACCCTGGTGGTTCCACGTCCCCTCAATCGCCCCCTTGCACGTCAAGATGGATGTTTGTCATTATCTGTATCTGGCTGGGGTCCAGTGACCATCTGGGTCCGTCGCCGTCAGGAATTACCTATTGATCAAATGTAGGGAGCTTGTTGAAAATGTTTAGCAGTGTTCACTTGCAAGTGTGCGCCTAAGAGAGACGTGAACGCTACTGCCGGCAGAGCGAGGGCGTGCAAGCGATCAGGCGCTCGGTGAAGGTGCGTGCATCTCCTTGACCGAAGTAACGAGCACATCGGACGTGGATGTGTGGATGCGCGTCTCCTTGACCAGGTTGATGGGTGTATCAACTCGCAGGAGGCATTAAAGTTGATGAGGTGGTTGGAAGTGAGCAATATGACCAATGGACTGAACAATGGGCCTCCGAGGACGCAAAAACACACACCCACACACTCTCTTTTCTCGCTGCCCGCTCACAAACAGGTTTTAATGAGGACACCCAACTTTGATTGATGGGAAATGCATGTCTCAACTCTGACTCACGTACTGCGTCAGGCCGTTACTCTTTTCCCTATATTGAGTTGTAATTTTATCTCCTCTGGGGTCAATCTTAGGTTGCTCTCCAGCAGGAGGACTCAATATGCCGAATGATGAATGATGAGCGTGTTGTGCTGTTTGTCAAGGAGTTAAGCAGCAGTGGCGAATGTGTGGAGGTGACGGGTCTTCGACAGTCGCCCACATCGATACACAAATCTTTCCTCTGCAACCCATTGATGAAATATGGACACATGTATTTGACGTATTGATTCACAATACAGCGTCGACAATGTCACACACCGGTCTTGTCAGGCCTCAATGTGCGTTCGGCAGTCGACAGCACCTTCCTGCACCTAAGCGTCTCTCTGTTGCTTATTGATGAAACACAATAGCGATTCAACCTCAGGGTTGTGAAAGATTTTAAACACTCCGCCGCGCAGGAGGTGTTGCGTTTAATGTCTGAGGCAGCAGGCAGCAGCAGAGTGTTTGGACGTGCACAGATTGGTTGCACAGAAAAAGAAAGATGCCTCTGAAAGGCAGTCGAGGTTTATTAACAGAAAATCTCAAATGAAAAGGAATCGCGGTGGATTTAAAGATTTATTTGACAAGTGATCTGCGAGAGTGTACATGCTCTGCGACAGTAGCTACAGTGTCTGCTGCACAAAAATACCACCAGTAAAGAAACTAGAAGCTAAATAATACATGAGAGACAACGCACACACTGTGCTGTATATGTATGAGTCTTATTCACTGCGATTCCTTCTACTTGTATTCAATTTGAGCTCAGCTTTGATTCAATTTTTATAATGTCTTGAGTCTTTGATTTATAGTTCAGTGTCAAATAACACCAGGATGCTATAAGTAGATACCTCACAATAGCTGTGTGTACATAAAGCTCTGTCACACACCTCATAGACTTCTTTTACGAGGCACTTTGCTCCACTGTATACAAGTACAAAGACTGATTATGTATGTTCTTTTATAAGTGGAGTTATTGCCCAGGTAGTGTGTCAACTTTTCGCATTTACTGAATAGGAAATTACAGCCTTGCAGTCAAGATCTTTGCATTGTTTCAATCACAGTAAGCAGTGGGTTTGCAGTGGAGGTACATATTTGGTGCTGTTAAGTGCAAACAGTGCTGTCACTGAGCCTTTCTCCACCAGAATTGTATATTTGGTAACATAGACAAACATACATAAGTAATGGAGTTTTCCAAGAGAGTGTGCAGACATATTCCGTAACACCAGTGTGTATTTTTCAGACTGTAACTGTACAGAATTCACACAGTATATGACAGAGTGCAGTTTGACATTTCCAGCTTTGAGAGGTATTATTTCAGGAAGCTTCAAGTGGGCGTACAGATGGAGACAGATGCTAGCAAGCAGGGCTGGGCTGATTAATTCATGTGCATATACAATGAAGGGATTTATGACTCATATTTAGTGTCAAATTTCTCAAAAACTGTTTAGAATGTCTGTTTGTGCTTGAATGTTGCCGTGTCTGACTGTAGTATTGGTTTAATGTTATGTATTACTCAACATTTCTTGAACCACTTTGCAAAAAATTATAAATTGACCTATTTGCACAGTTTTGCATGAACTTCTAAAGTATATAGAAAATACCGAATCAGTACAGATGTTGAAGCAATTTGTGAGTATTTCAACAGTATATCTGCACCACAAGGTGTGCAGGTGTGTAAAATAGAGATCTTAAGAGGCACTTTTTGGTGATTGTAAGCCTCAGAATGAGCACATTTTCCAAAGCCGAACAGGAAACTGTGGAGCATTAATAATGCAAAATTAGAATTGCTCAGCTGCTGGGTTCTGTCTCGCTCTCTTCATCCATGTGGTCGCAGTCTAATTGATTTTTGCATTTCTCCAATCTGGCAGCATCTGAGGGGCAATTTTCATGTTGTTCCCGCTGAAGACTCACCCAGCTAAAATGACTTCAAATGTGGTCAATTTAAGAGAGCAATTTGCTTGGAAATTGTAATATTTAAGAGCAGCTGAGCAGCTTGTGGAAACTTTATCGTGAGGAGAAGGAAAGCCCCGAACTGCCTCTCACACTGAACACAAAGTCGGACCGCGTTGCATCAGCGCAGCCTGTAGTCACGTAATCTCCTGTTCACTGTTCTCATCTCTGGCTCAGGGAGAACAAAATTCACTTGCTGAAACATTTAATCATTAATACTTTTCGACAACGTGTGTGTCTTTTGCGAGGTTTTCCGGGATTGTCCTGTATTTGTTACCGCTGACAGCAATGAGCTGTTGCTTCACTTGCCAGGCTTCAAAGAGCCACCGCTTTCACCCCACAGACGCTTTTCCCTTCTGAAAGCTTTGATCTGATGAATAAAAAATACACAAGAACGGTTCATCATCCTTGTTTTTAGCCACTTACTCTTGTGGAAACCACTGGCTTACCCCGTGCAATAAAACTGGTCAAGTACCACATATTTAAATTTCAAAATGAAAGAACAGAAAAGTGTACAAGATGCAAAACAAAATGATCAAGTTGGCACACTCCTAAACAGTGCAGAAATGTAATCATTTTGCAAAAAAAGCTCTTTAATTTAGCTGCAAAGTCCCAAATGTCGGTCTTATGATGTGAAATGGGTACCGTGCGTCTTTTAAATTTTCATTAACTTACCTTTTTATAGAAAGGTAACAAAAAAGGGTTTTAAAGGTTGGATTGCATCATGTCTGTGTGCTTCCTCCCCGAGGCGGAGTGAAATGTAGCATACTGCAGAATGAGGCTGTGAAACACCTGCTGCATGATGGAAACGTTACATTAGGAGCCTTTGCAGCAGCGCCGTTCAAGTAAAATATGACATGATGCTGCAATGTGGCAACATCAGCGCTCTCTGCAGCCGTACATTTCAGAATAAATACAGCCACAAGCCTGTCAAGTGTAAGATACGGCGAGCATTGTCGGCGAGCAAACACTGCATATGTTTTATCGGGCAAATGTGTCATCGCGAGACGAGAATTATATACATTATAGTTCCCCCCGCATGATGTCTGCAGGATGAATAACCCACTGAGTGCATCCTCCAGTGTAAAGGCCTCGGCAACTGGACGGGATTCGTGTTACTGATAGAGCAGCTAAATATTCATCCACTATTAATAATTATCTTATGAGGCAAAACAAACATGAGTCTGGTGGTTTGATGAAAAGAAAGAATGTGAAATCATTGAGTTTGTGTGTTTAATTCTGTTCAAATAGATCTTTGCAAGAAGGAAAATTAACCCTTTCCAACTTGGAGGTCCCTGCAGTGGGAGCAGGCTCTCTGTTATTAAAATGCAACCAGCTGTCAGTGTGTAAGGGGTTGCAGAGTGTAGTGCATCCAGTGCAGAGTTGGATTAGTGCTATTATGACTAACACTAGTGTAGAATTGTTGTGATTTATTTCTTTGGCGTCATATTTGATAGAATGGCTGTTGAAAATGTGTAGAACAGGCTCAGTCATGTTTTGCCCACTGATACCTTGTAATAGGTATGCTTTGCTGCAAATTTTTTGTTGCACAGTGTTGTATCTTGTCGCTTTGTGTTAGCTTGGGTGTGGATCCGATGGAAGACTCCAAGGCTTTCTGTGTTATTTAATGTAAAGTAGTGAGTGAGTCAAGTGTGGGCAGTGTTAGGACAATATCTTTATTAATAAAAACCTTTCAATTTTACTCAATTGTAAATATAATATTTCGAAGAAGCTTTGTCTAAAAATGCCATGTGGTGTTTGGTTATAGGCGGCCATGTTGATTTTAGGCCTGAAAACAACAAAAATATCAACTATGATACCTGTCTACTATGTTACAAAAAGTCCTGCCATTTTATATTGACCCGAATGTGTGTTTCACGGTAAAATACGAATTCTGTTTGTACAGAAACTGATCTTGTCTGCTGTCACTACACATTATTATTGATTGATAATATTACTAAACTGAGTTGTTATTTTTGCAATTTTGATTGATGTTTAGTGTTGCAACTTTGATTCCTGGCAATTAAAATAAGTAAGCACGCTGCCAAGACAAATTGTCGCTTGCAAGTTGTGACAACTTTGCAAATGCCACAATTTTTCAGCATGCATTCCTACCTTTTTTAATGTCTCAAAACTAAAACTTTAGTTTTTTTTATTACTTTGACAAAGGAAACATTTAGAGTTAAATTACTTTTAGCTATTGTGTTTATTGCTGTCCGAGTTTACTGACAATGTCTATTTAAGAGCACCAAATTGATCCTTTTTTCACTTCTATTTAATTTCTGTGAGGTTGAGTTTAGCATTTCAACCTTATGGAGACTTTGTTGCATCTCAAGCGACACTTCTTTACAGTCTGTGAGCTTCATTAGAACAATAAAGATCAGTGAGCCATAAAATCATATCATATGGTTTAGCAGATGTGCAGTGTTTTGTGGTGACACATTCAAATATCACAGAAGTGAAATAAAGTCTGTCACTCAGGCAAACAACAATAGGTGGTCGTATTCAAAAGATAATTGCACATCACACTAAATGTTGTCAAAATAAGACCTTCGCTGTCTTTTGTCTCCAATTTCATTTCATTGAATCCATTAAATGAATAACTTCACCAATTATATCCAGTAATTACCACCTCGTTGTATACCAACCAGTCAAATTGTAGTTCAGACCGGCGTGTCTCTACGCTTGACCTTTTGAAAATGAAATGTTCACCATGTCCAATGTTTTTGTCATCATGGCTCTTTCTATTCCAGAGTAAGGGCCAGAAATAGGTTTTGTGAGGGCATGCTGACCTTTGTCAACCAAATTCTATAATATACATGGGCAAATGGACAGACGGAAGGACAACTAATGTCTCGAGCCTCAGCTGTTGTCAGCCCTGAGGCACAGAAATTAAAAATTTGTGCTGCAGGCCGCTGCCAAACTGTGTTTTTGATGCTGACCTTTGAGGATGTAGAGATCTGAGAAACACAAAGCTCACAGCGCTATTTTAACTTACTGGTGCTCTAACCAAAAACTACTTCTGTAACAGTATTCATTTGAAATACAAACTACACCCACGCAAAAGAGGCATTGTTGAATAAACATTTTCTGTAACTTAGTAGATAACCCAGAGACCTTCATATCTAACAAGGTTCCGGTCAGTTGAAGTAGTAGAAAATATCAGGCATTTGGAAGTTTTTTGTATGTGCTAAAGGGGGGAAAAAAAACAAACGTGATGGACAAAGGACCACTACATAATTTACTTAACAAAAGCAAAAAAAAGAAAAGCTGAATGCTATTGTGGAATTCATCCTGTTTTGTCGCAGATGAGTCCTAATTTAAGTACGTTTTTAAAAACATATTGTAAAAAAAAAAAGAGAGAGAGAAAAACTCACAATAACTCTAGTTTTTAATGTTAAAATGACAAGTGGTGTAATTTATGCACGAGTAAAACATATGCAAGACGCCACTGTAAATTGTCATTGCCCCTGCATCACCCATGCCTCTCTGTAGGAATAAAGTTCAGGCACCGCAACCTGATTCTCTGTCGCATCACAGCAAATGCCCAGATAGAAATAGATTCCATGATTCCTCCCCTGTCTCCCTGTCTTTCCCTCTTTCAGTCACCTTCAAACTTCTCACTGCGCTTTCTCAGCCCTTTCTCACCTCTCTCCCTCCGTCTCCCCCCCTTCTCTCCTCATGGGATGCGCCTCACAGTCAGTGGGTCTGCTTTGACGGCTTTGCATTCTGCCTGTGGGACGTCGACTTCAACGTTCCCCCCTGTCCATCACTGCCTGCCGCGGCACCTATGCATTAAATATCAAGCTTTGCGGGGAAGGAAGGAGTCGCGGAATACGTTTGCTTGGCAGGTCTGAAGGGAAACGTCTTCCCGTCTGATGAGTTTTCAGTTTTCAGTCTGTGTTAGCCAGAAGAGTCGGTGAAGCAGGGTGAAGCGGTTATGGAGAAGCTTTTGATATTTCTCTGCTGTATAAGCACCACGGGAGTGTTTGAACATTGTATTTAAGCATGCTGACTCTAACACACATGGATGCAGGCGTCCTTGTGTGTTTGCATGCGTGCACAGCACATACAGATGCTCTCAAATGCATGAACACCCACAAGCCAGAGCAGATTTCCACATACACACAAACACCCACACGGTAATGAGATTAGCTTTCTGATGCTCTTGGAAATTTGGAGGATTGAGAGAGCGGAGGAAAATATAAGGGGGGAAGAAAGGTTCTCCCGTTGGAATTGAGCTGATGCAGCGATGATGACACACTTTTCCGGCAGGAGGATGAAGCTCTGAACATGTTCGTACACAAACTTTTAATTAGCTAAAGAAAGGAGGTGAAGAGATGGGGTCTTCGTTTTCTCGGAATGTAGCCCCTCGTGCATTCCCCCCCATGCTTCGATGGCACTCGGAGAGCAAGCTGCAAGGCTTGGTAATTGAGCTATCAGGTTGTAGCTTTGATGTGTGTGTGTGGTGTGTGTGTGTGTGTAGGCTTATGCAACAAGCTGCTAAATTGTTGACACCTCAACAAATCTGTACCTCTGTTGTGCTTTCACCCATAAATATTGCATGAATATCTCACCGGCTTCTTGTATCACCAAAATAAATAAATAAATAAAAAATCAACCATTCAACGAAAAAAACTGACATTTTTCAGTACATTTTTAGTCGTTTGGCTCGGTCCAAGGGTCATGAAATAATCCCCAGGGGACAATGTCAACTGTCAAGTAGAGTGAAGGAGAAAACGTTTGATAAGGTGTGAGCAGCTGTAGAGAAACTGCATTTTTGCATCATATGATGTTTTTTTCTGTTCTTCCCACTTTAGTTTAGCTAAATTCTTGCTAAAGCTTCAAAAACAACGAAAGTGCTCCCCCCCCCCCCCCCCCTCACTTTTGATACAGTTTCTGTGACATGCCTTTACTCTGACAGCTTAACAGGAAGTGTAAAAACTGCTGCTCTAATCTGGATGGATGCTGAACTGATGCGTGATGGGTGACATCTCTACTGCTAAAAGCGCTCATTAATATTCCCATTCCAGCCCATTCTCCATCACTGTGACATGAGCCATTCAGTCCTAATTAAAAATGAGTTGTGATGTATGTGGTTGTGCCATATTGTTAAGGTATCATAAATAACGGGTGCAAATTGATGGATTCATTATATTATGGTAATTAATGCTTCTAAAAGTATGGAGACAGAGTG
Source organism: Acanthochromis polyacanthus (assembly GCF_021347895.1). NCBI lineage: Eukaryota > Metazoa > Chordata > Actinopteri > Pomacentridae > Acanthochromis > Acanthochromis polyacanthus. The sequence goes on from NC_067121.1 coordinate 36,663,044, forward strand.
CTCTTATTATTTATTTCTTAATGCAGTTCTCCCTTTGTTTTTCTATTATTCACTTTCATGCAGATAAATTCAGATTCTGGCACCTGCTTCTGTGATGTGATGATGGATTTGAGCTCCATTTAGATGTTTAGTCCTTGCCAGAGACACCATGTTTCAGGCACCAACCATGACAAAAAGTGGTTATTAGCTCATTATAATTAGTTTGACATCAGCTGTGGATACCGTCACACCAAAAACCCCAGGTTCAGTTGGACAAAAGTCTATATAGGTAGATTTCACCTCTTAGTTGCCATCTTGATGAGGAAGACTAGTCCAGATCCTTAAGTAAAAGAATGAGAAAAGAGCCATAATTGCAGTTGCTATAGTAACTGAGACTCGGTAAACATAAAAACTCCATTTATTTATACTTTATCCATCAAATCTGCACAATTTTACAACCCACTAACGTAGTTTAATGTTTGTCACTAGGATTGGCCGTCTATAACGTTACAGAATTCTGCCGTAGATTTCTATTTACGGTTCTTTAAGTGTTGAGCCGCTTCCGTATAATATCATAATTACTGAAACCGATCACCAATCAATGGCATAATTTGATCCATTGCATATTTATTTAGCTATTTATGCCACTAAAATACAGTCAAGGTCATCCTTCATTACCCAATCTTCTCGTGGTCTTTTAGGGAGGCCTGGTGTCACTATGAGTGTGGTATAAGTAGCTATCACTGGGTGCAGTTAGGGATTATTTTCATCCTCAGTCTGTCGTTGGTTGTCTGTAGTAATCAGTTACTAGAAAACGGAAAGTTCTGGTTTTGTCAGAGCCAATGCCAGTGTTACTTTTGACACTTGATGTTGGGTTTAATCAGAAACTGCGAGATTATAGTTTAGCTGTTGCCAGTGATATTTTAGTTAATTTTTTTGCATTCCTTTTTGTTATTCCAGGCATGTTAAGGCTGCAGCTGTTTGTCATTGTTATGTATAGGTGATGTTTGATACTACTGCTGGCCTCTCCTCTGTAAATCCAGTAATCATTTACGTACTCAGCATCAGCTTCCTGTTCTCTCCATTGAAAAGCAGCGAGTCACATGTTCACTAAAATACACTTTTCTGTATCTTTGCACTAAAAGCGATTTAGAAGTTAATTACAATTTAATTTAGCAAGTGCTTTTGTTCAAAGCGACGTATGTCTGAGAGTAGATACAACACCAGGTAAGTAGTAATTATCAAGTGACATAATGCAGGAAGTTGAAGAAAATGATATAGAAGTGGCCCGTATTATTTTCACAGCACCAATACAAAAGGAAAGCAATTGATATTTCTTTTGCTTTAAAGATCCGAGGATACACAATGGAGAGACTAGTCTTTTCAAACAGCGGATCTGGAGGTGGATGGGTGACTGGTTTGTGGTAAACAACAGGAAAACTCTTGGTGGATCCATTCAGGGACCTGATTGAGAGCATCAGTTTCTTTGGAATAGATTCATCTTGGTGTCGCAATCTGTCCATCTACCTAAGGAAATAAAAAAGAAACTGTATAACAACAGGCAAATCAGAAACACTGATTGTAGGCCATAGTTTCAGAAAAATCAAAGAGATGTGTGCTTTGGTCTTATAAACCAGCCCTGCCGCCATTCTAAACCACAGACAACTGAATAGGTGACATTCCTTTAATTGCTGTAAAATCCAAATATATCATGGCTGTTTTAATACCCCAGCAGTTAGGAAAAAAACACCATCACAGCTTGATTTCTATTATCTCTCTTCGAGCATGTCGTGTTCACTTTTGAGTCTGTCTGGTGAGAAAGATCAAGAGCACATCTGGCGGTTCAAGGAGTTCAAATATTTGACACTTTAGTCAAACATTTTATTCAAGTCTGTCGCAGAGACACTTCTCTGGAGAGATTTGTCGTTCCTTGTCCTTGTCAGACTGTGAGGCTCACAATATGCTGGGTGGGGAACAATGGAATGCTCTGGCTACAGTATACTCAACTACTGAGCTGTTTTCTGTGTCATTTAGCGGCTCCCCTTTGGAAAACAACCTTGTTATAATTCCTGGTTATCTATGATGTTCTTGTAATTGGAAACTATAATGTTCCCACCTAGTATGAAATTGTATTAAGACCTAAGTGGATTCTATTATCATGACATGCTCAGTAGTGATGTAAAATGAATTAGAAAAATCGGCTTACTGCTATGGCCTTACGTTATGCAATCAATGTGATGTTATTTTCTTTTCAATTTTTCTGCATTTTCATCCTAAGGATAGTGTAAATCATGCTGTGTGGGTTTGTTTTCTTTGCGTCTTTCGATATTACAACTGAAGTGAGATCACTCTGGTTTGGCTGTGAAGATAATACATAAGAAATTCCATACTTTTACTCATTTACTTATGTGTATAAAGACAATATAATTAGATTAATAGTAATAATAATGGGGACAATGAGGCATTAAAGGGATGATGATGTTGACAGTATAAAACTTTAAAGCAGCACTAGTCTCTGTTTTTATTTATTTAGATATTTATTGGTTTATTAATCTATTTTTACCAGTGTCACTTATGAGTACATAAAAAGTAAAATTTTGACGCGTACAGTGACAAACCTGCCGATAAGTATTTATTTTGCTTTTTTGAAATCAGCAGTTTTAAGCTTATTGTTTAAAACCTTATTATTTACTGTGTATGAAGCAGAGTAAGGCAGCAAAAAGCTCTGAAACCCACTGCACACTTCCTGCCTCACAACTAATGGTGCAAAGACAGTCTTTGTAAATAGCTAGCGAATGTAGTATTTGTTTTGTCAAGAGACATACTTATTGGGGGGGTAGATGGAGAAGAATACTGGATTTACATGTGTCAGCTATACAGAAACATATCAACACATGGGACAATATATAATTGAAGGACTTTTGAAGTTCATGGGATATAACTTGCATACATTTTTATTAAAAGTAATATTTTCCCCTAAAAATACCATGTGGTGTTTGGTTATAGGCGGCCATGTTGATTTTTGGCTTGAAAACAGCAAAAAAGTCAACTATGATGCCTGACACAACTATGTTACAAAAAGTCCTGCAATTATATATTGACCCACATGCTAATTCTCCTAATGTAGAAGTACAAACACTCCACCAAGAATTAAACAATACAAAAAACACTGAGATTGACTTTAAAGGCACCACTGGCCACATCATGTCCCATTTGACTGCAAAAAGGTGGACCATGTAAGCGTCTATAGACCCTTTAATGACCCACGTCACGAATGACGTCACAGCTTTAGCTGGAGGCAAAAGAGGAAGCCCGCGGCCGTGACCCAAAGGCGAAAGACTGAGGGACTAGGCTCTATCAGCTTTTCTAAAATGTCGTCCTGCTGTGTTTTTGGATGCCAGCATAGGAGGAATGACATTGGCGAACGCAAATTAAAGTTTTATAGGATTCCACCGAACACTCGTGCTCAGAGGGAATGAAGACAGTTGTGGTTAAATGCACTGAGGCGAAAAGACTGGACAGAGACGATCAGCTTCAGTCAATTCCAGCCATTTTCAGTACAAAAAATCGCTAATATTCTATTTGTAAATAAAAAATATTCAATTCAATTCAGCTTTATTCCAGACACTGGGTCCAAATACACACACCATAAGAACAAGGACACAACAAGACACAGACAAAAATACAATCAAAAACAATAACCCGTTAAATATGACGAGAAATACAGGGAATATTGGATGCGCATCGCGAGGTGCATTTCCTTGAAAATGACCGATTCGTGGATTATATACCGACTTCAAGACATGTTTTGGACAAAATAGTTTACTGGCTTGTGTCGTCTGGATGTCCAAGGTTGGATTATGGCCGTTTTTTGTGGAATATTTTTTATCTGTGTGTAATAATGAACCCGGAAATGTGAGTCAACTGTGTACGTTGAAGCCGTGTACAGAGAAAGGATGGATGGATATTCGTTGTTTGTCGGACAAATGTGTTTATATTACCCGCTGTGGTAGTCACATCTTAAAGTGGTTTATACCGGCGGATTCATGAGAATCTAAGCTTTCCATCGGCGTATAGTGTTTATATAATTACGTTTGCAGCCTTCGGACATTCTTTAAATTCCTATGCAAATTAGTAAGTGTACCACCGGCGGTGCACTTAAGTTTAACGGGTTAAAAATGCTCGAGTTTGCAGTGCAAACTCCCAGCGCAAACTAAATACTCCCAGTCCTGCTTGACTTCTCGCTCCGCTTTTGCCTCCAGCATAAGCCCCGCCCACAAAAAACGTCACAATGTTTGTAAACAAATAAAGGGTCTATAGGCTATAGACTGTCCTCTGATGACCCAAACTTGTCACCCAAAGCTGGCATGGCCTTAATTATAACTTTAATTCTTAATGCATTTTAAGTCTGTAAGTTATATAAGAATTCACTCCCAGTACAGTTGTCACAAACAAGAAAAATAGTTGTAGAGACAAAATGGTATACCTGTTCTGGTTTGGACATTTCAACATGGGGATCTTTGGGGAGTGGCTCACCTGTGGAGCCAGCCTCATGTGGCCATTTGAGGAACTGCAGTTTTTGCACATTCCATACATTCCCTCTATTATTTAACATGCTAGGACAGTAGCACAATGAATGCTAATGTTGCTTCAGGTCATCCTAAAGAGTGAATACATTTGTTTTCTGGCGATACACTTCTGTTTTGGCCTCTTGCCAGTTTGCCTAACTTGAGGGCAATTTCGAATTGCCTACTTAATCATTTAGTTTGTCGGCCTTGCTGCATCATACAAGACACTAAGAGACAGCGATGTCTGTGGTATGCAGTCTTACCTGGCTGTGCTGTATATTTTATGGCTGTAATAAAGCAGCTCAAACCCCTCCAGCGAACATGCCTACAGTGTTACATCTCTGTCCGACATATTCATTATTTCCTCCTGTCTCTTTCCTCCCTCTTTCACCTTTCTTGCTCTTTCTCTTTATATCTCCTTCTCTTCCTTGTTCTCTCATTCTGTCTCCTCATCTATCATCTTTCTGCTTTCTCTCTACCAACCTCTTCTCTTCTTATCTCCCCACCTGTCCCTCCTTTATTTTTTTTTCATACCATCCTCCCTCTCTCTATTTTAGTCCAGATTTGCCGTGGCCCCCGGGCCCTCCATTACCTTGTCGTTGTGCAGTGGCCAGTCCTTTTGACCCGACGCCACTCTGGGATTAACATTATCTCCATCTCTGTCACTTGCTTATCTATTTTCTAGACTCTTGAAATAAAGCTCGGCCAGACGTGTGATGTACTTCAGATTACCGGAGGCGGGAGGCAGGTATGGAAATCTTCCACCGATTAGATGCCCTTCCTCAGTCTGAGAGGGAGATGTGCACAGACTGCTGCCAAGCATCTTGGAGATGCACTGATACACTCTAAATCCTAAGTCTTGAGAAGGTGAGGGGAAGTTTTTTGCTTGGTTTTTGATGCAGTTGTTTCTGAACAGGGCTATTACTTGTAGCCGTATCAGAATTTATCAGAAATAGTGTGGTTGCTTTGGTCTGGTTTCGGTTGCTCTGACTCTGCTCAGCGTTTTCTTAGTCAATTGTTGATGCCGGAAAGGCAATTCTTGGTTTACCACTTGTTCAAGCAGCAAATGTGCAGTCTCTAGAGTCAGACAAGAGCACATTGTCTATAAGGCACTCTCAGTTCAGAACATTTAGAACCTAACACCTTACCATACTTGTATTTTTTCCTACGAAGACAAAAAGCTTGGATACATTTTGTTCTTTGGACTGAAAAGGTTTGCATCATATTGGTACGCAAGTGTTCCCATAGATGACAAAAAACTAAGAAACTACTGCTTTGCATTCCACAAACTCTTAATGCAAAGTAGAAAACTATTGTTACTGCAAGTGTTTGTACCTTCAAATAATCTACACCAAAACTATTCAACTAAAATTCAAAGAGGTCCAGTCAGAAGAAATTCATTAAAGCAAAGGTCTGGAACATCTTAATGTCTACCTTAAATTAGTGTGATATATGTTGATGTTATCTAGTAGTTTCATTAGCGTCTGCATGTAGTCAATAACTGACCATCAAATCAAATAAATTCAGTTCAAAAACATTTTGACAACATTTATTAACTCTTGATAGAAGTGTACATCTTAAAATAAAGTGCAGAACTTGAAACAATAATGAATGAACAACCTGAACCAACTTATATACATCTTTAATAACACCTAAATCTCCAAAAATTTAAACAGTTGAACACGTTTACATTTCCCCCCCTGTCTTGTATCACTCCCTTTATATCCATGCTGCTTTATGGGAGAACTGAGCTGCAGCTTGCCCTGACAGTATTTTGATTTTTGGCAGAAACAATGAGGTAGCTTTTAAGATGCTAATTGGCATTTAAGCAGTTATTAAAGTTAAACGTATTATCTGTTAAAAACAATCAGTCTATGACTATGCTTCCTTTGCAACTATCATTTAAGTTTCTTTTTTCCTCTTTAAGAGCTCAAAGACATTTGGTGTTACTCACTTAAATGGAACAGATGTCTAAATTTCAGTGACATTTGTTCAAACTTGGGTGACACTGGCACCGAATGGATTTGAACTTCGCTTGGGGATTGCTTCGGTCCGACTGATGCACAGGAGCAGTTTTGATCATAGTCTGACAAAGCTCTGGAGAGAAATGGTTATCATTTGGTCTGTTTTAACCCCAGCCAGAAATGTGTTAATCCCATGTTACAGTCCTACAGTCTGACACTAAGCTCAGGCTTAAAAATCAATGTTAGTGCTTGAAAATGTGCTTTATTTTGTTTAAGGTGAGTTTTCTCCGAGTGTCTTTAAGTTGGCCACGCTTATTGTGTTTGTAAGAATTCCTAAGTCGAAATTTTCTTCTTCAGTAGTGGCAAGAATAAAATAAAATCATGATTTTGCATTCCCATAGCGTCAACTGCTTGAACACCAAATTAATACTTTGACAAACTTTCTGCGTTAAAAGCACATTAAAAGCAAATGCACGCTTGTTTTGACGTATCTGAGTCCAGAAGTCACAGGTCAAGATGTGAGTTAAATTTAGGAATAGAGAAACAGCTTCTCCACTTGGTTACGTTGCTTTGATCGGAATTTCAAACCAGTTTTCAGTGCAGCAAGACCAATCGGCTGCTGTGGTCTTTCACCCAGACAGCGTGAAGGTCATCACCCTTTGACATCAGGCTGGAATTTAAATAGAAAAAGCTACTTCAGCTTACAGAATCTGTCCGGATATCATGAGGAAATGCCATTTCTATACATGCTATTAATTTTCTATACCACTAGAAACGCTCATAAAGAGAGAGTTTGATATAAAATAGGACCTGCATTTATCCTTGAAGGTGGATTTTGTGATGAAACAAAGACAGACACTTTGACGGAAGAATTTGCACACTAGCAGCTGTCAAAGCTAATCGCACACTGTAACTCTGATTCAGAAAATAGTCACACTAACAATAGCTTGTCAAGTAAACACCTTATTTAAAAGGCAGATTGCTCTCGTTCTCTCGCATACAGTGCAGTTTGATGCAGGGCACCAAAATATGAGAGAAATCCCGCGGTCAGATAAAGCACAAAACATCAAAACAAACTAAATTGGAGGGGAGAAATCTGGACCAACATGTTGAAAGAATTTATTTTCTCTCTTTGATTCCCTCCGAATCGCTGTGTTTTCTTCTCTCTGTGAAAGGAGCACACAATTATTTTTTTTAAGTTTCTGGCAGGTCACACAGTTCCCTACATTCAGCACCTTGTTGCATAAATGCTCCTGATAGATAAATTGGAGTTGGTTTTTCATGTAAATGTCACAAATGACTTGCATTCAGCCTACGAAGTGTCTTTTTTTAGACCCAAATGAGGGATATTTCTGTCAGCCATCCGACTGCACTGGAATATGTTGTAGTTGCATACATATACTCATTAAAGGAAAAACTGTATCTTCAGATAACCTTAAAGACCCCTTCAGAGAGAGGCGAGGACTTTATAGAGCTGCACATTATAAAGGAAACAATGGTGCGGAGTTACATCAAAGACATTTTAAAGCAAGGAGGCTTTATTTTAGTGGAAAAAAAATATTCTTCTAGGTAACTTGGATGCACAGTGATGTGTTTTGAGGGCTTTAGTATGATGACCAGGTAGTTACTTAAAAGCTGCGTGTTTTTCTTTAGTTGTTTTTGAACACTTGAGATCAGATGCATGTCAATCTGCTTGCAGCTAACTTCATTTTAGGTAAAAAAAACAACAACAATCTGTAGTTGGACAACAGGTTGATGAGTCAAAATGGCATCATCGTGGGCAGTTAAACCAAAATAATGAGCTAAAACACACACACACACACACACACACACACACAAAAAAAACTCTGGAGAGCTGCGAGGAACTGGAAAATTTAGGCTATTTTGGGTTTTTTTCACGACAACTGATACCCCTCACGTCACAGTCATTTGTTCCATTGTCAGTGTAAAAGCATCCTAATCTGGCTAATTACTCAGTTAACTTATTACAGTCATTTTTCCTGCTCATTTTATTTGACTGCTGTCCCTTGTCTCCATATGTCTTGCTTGATTATCTCTGTGTTTGCATATTGTGACCGTCAGAGCACCTTGTGAACGCTGTTCTTAAGGGTGCTATAAAAATAAAATTATTACTATTACTACATGTTAGAGCACAGGTGTCAAACATACGGCCAAAACCAGCCCACAGAGGGTCCAATCCAACCCACGGGATGACTTTACAAAGTGTAAAAATGCAAGCTTTTTGCAAAACTGCAAATGTTGAATAATTTCTAGCCCATGACAAGTTCTTTCCTTGTGATCTGTAAGTTGTGATGCACATGTGTAAATGATAAACTGAATAATATTGTTGAAATTTAACTTATATTTCTTGAGAAAATTTAGGTTGTTCATAATGTTTTGTAAAAAGATAATTCCTCAAATGTGAACATTTTCAGAATGTACTTAATTGCAATAAAACAAAGGGGAAAATGTGTTATTTATATGCTGTTATGGTCTGATTTTACTGATCTGGCCCACTTCGGATCAGATTGGCCTGTATGTGGCTTCTGAACTAAAATGACTTTATTTAACAAAAGAAGGAATGTGATTAAATTCCTGTTTTTTATATGAAATTCATATGTGTACTGACAGTATGACAGTTGCGTATCTTGATGTGTTGTGCATCAGCCCGTAATGAAGAATATCCCCAGTTTGAGGGATTACACATGGAACAAAAGCAGTGGGTTTTTTTGATGTGTGCCACTCTGCCTACGCTCTTCAGTCTGCTTCACAGTATTTAACAGTAGACTGACTGAGCACAACGGAGCTGCACTTCTACTCCCATCACTTTTAGTCCGTGTAGCAAACAGTCAGTGAGCATGTTTACTGTAGTGCTGTTGTCAGGATTTATCATGTTCAAAGAAGAAAGGACGATTTATATCTAGAACACAGCTGCTGTTCTACGCACTTTCGTACGCGTTTACTCTGTGACGAGTAGCACGTGTCAGGGAGGCTGTATTTTTGTCATCACTCTGAAAAGTATCAATTTGTGTCATTGTATTGTTTTAGTGGAAAAGTAAAGTCAACACTGTCTTCTCTAGTCTTCATGTAATTTGTGGATTAATCACCGTGTTGCTCAACACAAATGAATCAACAACAAATCCAATAACTGGAACAATGTTTTAAGCCGTTCAAGACACAAAAATGCCAGATATTTCATTTGAGAAACTAGTCAAAATATGATACTTTTCCCTGTTGTAGAACATTTGTCATTGGCATCTTTAGGTGTTGGGCTCGTGGTCAGTCAAAACAAGCAATTTAAAGATGTCACCTTGGCCTCTGGGAAACTGTAATGGGCATTTTAATTCTTAACCGATCAAGGCCAAAGCAATCATCAGAGCTGGAGCTGGAGGGGGTTTGGGACCTCACTAATGCCTCAGTATTTGATGAAATCAGGAATTCTAAAGACTCCTGGTACCCTCTGATTGGTATTTTTTTCCTGGGCTATATCAGCATATGCTTCCACTTGTGTCTTCATGAACTGAACCCTACATAGATGTCATTACATAGATGTCATGCCCAAAGTGGCATTAATGACCCAAGTACAAATGACAGGTGATGCATCTTTTGCATTCTTTCAAATCAAAGTTTGTGTTCCTATGCAAGTGCTTTAATATTCTTGTATTTTGCCCTGCTGTGGTATTTTTTGTACTCAAATCAGCATCAGAGGGAGCTTTTAGGTCTTCAACATGGCAGTATGGGAATGAATCAACAAAGCCTTTGTGCAAGTAAAACTTGAAAAATTAAAATAAAACTACTGAAGAATGCTTAAAAAAAAATCTGTCAGACACATTTAAATATATATCAAACCAAGGGTGATTATAGCAGGATCAGCTATGCATTTAGTAAACGCATAATTCTTACAGCGCAGTTTAGCATGTATCTGCTTTAAATGAATTGAGGTATATCCCTGCAGCTGCATTAGGGCTCAAGGACATGTATTGGTGACACATCTGCAGCACCCAACTTGCTAAGTGTTGTTGTTATAGTTATTTGAACAGATCTGAGGCCAGAATTACGAAGGGACCCTCTCGACTAAAGAGACCCCGTTTCATTGGTACTCTTTATTGTTGCACTCTCTCGTCACGATTCTCAAGTGAGGACCTCAACAAGCACATCAGCACCTAAAACATCTCATCTGTGTGCATTCAGGAACACAAACACATACATGAAGGAAGTGATGTAATTGCTCTTCATTGAAAAAAGATCAATTTGATCAAGTACAAGACCATTGCACTTGTTTTTCACCCGTTTACCTCTTGTTAAATATCTGTTTTTTTTGCCATCACTGTGTTGTATCTACCTTTTATACTGCCTCTTGGCCAGGTCGTCATTGACCTACCTGGTTAAATAAAGGTTTTGAAGCATTTCCCACTTCCGCTGTTTTAAAAATGTCAAGCACATGTCAGGAACTTTCTCCACAGGTGTCTGGGCCTTCCTGCCCTCCTCTCCACCGCTGTAGATCATGCAAATTTATGGTTACATGCGTTGCCCCTCCTAAAAGTCCTCAGAGCGATTTATGCGCCGGTGTTTTATGTTACCAATGATAGCGAGTGAAGGCAGCGGAGACAAATAACCCCGTGACAAAAATGAGACAATGAGAAAGACGTAGAGGATGTGAAAGAGAGGTGACAGAGGGATTTAGCGTCTAAATTTAGGGGAGACCATATCCAACAGTCACCCTCACAAAGGTTACATATGGTGGAATATTTCATGCTGACAACCAGCACTAAGAGCATTTACCGTGGATTCTGACTCATTCGTTTGTCACCTGAGCTCTATTTTTTTTCCAAGCACAGGAAAGGGGATATGTGACTCTGTGTTGTTTTTCCCAGTTTTCTCTTCTGGCTGGCTACATGACTCATCATCTTCCCTGTCCTGCTTCACCTACAGGCACACATCTGCCCGGCTAGGATTAGGCAGAACGAGAAGCACGATTAAATGGCTTTGGCAACTGTCTTCTCATACATCTTAATAGAATTCACAAGTCTCTCTGTTTAGGGGCGAAATCCAGCTTCGGTCTTGGATGTTTTTTTTTTTTCTTTCCTTTCTCCCTTTCATTTATCTGAAGTGAGGGCCCTCTTTGAGCCGACAACTGGCTTACTGCGCTCATGGGCAGGGCAGAGCAGATTAGTCAATTAAATGAAGACATGGAGGAAAAGGGGCTCAGTTTATGCTCGTCCTTAAGCCTCTATTCTGTTGCTCTAAAGAAGCCGCTGAGGGAAATCAAATGACCAGATTGTCGAGAAAAGTGAAGACGACAAACGCGGCACACAGACATGCTTGAACAAACTCTGTGTAATGCCACAAATTGGAAGGAAATAACTTTTTCCAATTTGGCTGACAACAGTTCACAAACAGCTCCTATACTGGAGGACGAAAAACAACAGCAGCGGAAAGTAATTTAGTGTGTTTACTGTATTTATCTGACAGCTACATACAGATTAGGGATTTTACTTATAAATAGAAACTGATAAAATGTATCATTCAGGATTGAACCAGGTGACCCCTGACAACAAAACAGTTTCTCAGTGTGTGAGTTGTTAGCAGCGCAGCTCAACGTTTTTCCCTTTGTCGTGTTGTTCCTCAGTGAAAAAGTGTACATTTTCTCACAGTATGCAGAAAAAAAATCATATTTAGATTTGGATTTGAGTGGAACAGGACTTTTTGCATTCGATTTCCAAGAGAAAAAAGTAATGATAATGGGATTTTTGTGTATGTTTGGCCCTTGGAGAGGAGTCCAACGTCTGGGGCTTAATCTTAGGAACCAGTAAAACTAAACCACTAGTAAATGCACATATTAAAGGAGAATCACTACAACTGTCATGTCTGATTTAAAGCTACAGCCAGCAGCTGCTTACCTTCCTGTTTCATTTTATTTGCTTCATTTATTTATATGACTCGAGGTAATTTTTGACATAGTATAGAGCACAACCAGGACATGTAATATCAGCAAAACTGGTGGTCTAAAGACGAGAAAAGAGTGTTTTTCATTTTAAAGAGATTGTAATCCAGTGCATGAACAGTGGAAAACATTTTCTCATGTTCACACAGTTCATGCCCTCTAGAGTGAGGACTGATAAAATATTTACATCTGCTTTATGATGTGATAATGTCATGCTTAGATTAAATTACACATAAAATAACAGTCAGGTTAAGATCATGGTTCAGTGTTTGAAAGGAAGGAGTTGACTGACAAGTAGCAGTAATTCAGGAGAACAACCAGTATTTAGAATGAGAACATTTGCAGTAAAAATGCAGTCAGAAATTTTGAAAAACACAAACTTCAACATAAAACTTAACAGAAATGCTTTTGTTGATGTTTTAACATTTCAACCCTAGACTGTTTTGAGGACATAAGACTTGTTTGTTTTTTGTTTGTATTTACTTTTGTGACATTTTTTTCAAAATTTTATATTTTCATATTGAAATTCAAGGTGAATTAAGGTATATTAAGGTATGTATGGTTCCTTCCCCGTTGGTAGTAAAAAATTTCAAAAATTCCAAAAAATGTATATATCATCGTATCATCTCTTAGCACAACTACTCAACTGTAAAATATGTGAGTTTCATCAACTATAACCATGGTTAATTTGACATTTCGACCACAAATATGGAAGAGGACTGAAGTGCAAGTCTGTCTTTTTTCCAACTTTGGAGAAAAGAGATAGTTTGATGCATTTCAGGCCTCTGCTGATTGGTCAAATGCTACGAAATAGAGTGCTGTAACACAGAGTAATCTTTGCTGACTGGTCGGATGAAAACCGCATTTCTCAACCTCACTGACCGGCAGCAGCAGCACCATATTTAATCTATGCGGAAGTTACCAAATACACCCGACATGTATCGATCAAAGTTAATTGGCTGTTGCTTGTGATGTAAAACCAATCAGAGACAGCCAAAAGACAGATGAAGAAAGGTGAACGCATCAGAGCCACATGTTGGACGTCAGATCCAGTATTCCGCTAGGCAGATAATTGTTCCACCTCTTAGAGAAAAAAAAAAAAGAAATACTCAGTTCATGGAGCTTTGTCACGATGGCCATGCTTAAATACTCGTGGTTACGATTATGGGATGAATGTTCACTGTTTTTGTCTGTTTTTTTTTTTTAAATTAACTGTTGGAAAGAAAAGACTGTTTGTTCTCCTGTCTTAAACTTCACTATTCTGTGTTTTTGTTGCCTTTGTTCTCACACAGAATGACTTTTCTCTTAATTTCCAGTCTTTATGCAAAGCTAACTGACCATTTTACAGTCGTGATCGTGGTATCATTTATCTCATGTAGCAGTCAGCTAAATGGCATTTCCTAAAATGTTTCCCTACCTTTGACATGTAGCACATTTTGCTTGTATTTTAATATTTTCTGATTGATTTTATTGATACTTTAACTTGTGGAGGAATGGATTTTAGTGATGTTTTTTTTCAACCACTATTATACAAACACTTGAACAAGTGCTGAAAAATATCCATATCCCATTGCTTTTGAGGATACTGAGAAAACAACAGTGCGACTGAAATTAAGTTTAAAGCCGAATTATTCATCAGTCAAGTGCTCAGTACAGATTATTTACACACATGCTTGAATTCTGAATCACAATGAATGAGAAATGAATAAATGTAATGCCAACTTTCCACAAGCGGAGAATTTATAAATAATAAAAAAACCAAGAGCCTCAGTAATAATAGAGGAGATAATTAGAGCCCTCTTTGTCGTCGGTGGGAAGGATAAAGCAGCATTGTTGCAGCAAAGATCCTTAACTAGCTGCATGTCTGCGTCTCGCTCACTTAAAGGTCAGGCCATTGTGTGAAATTAGCAAAGACAGAAAGGTCATTGAGATTGCACCCGGCTAATAGATAAGACCTTAGGCCTTAATGGGTTCATGTTTTCCCTTTTTATCAAAGGCGGGTAATGCATAAGAGCTAGTCCTTTTGTTTCCTATGGACTTCCATACACACATAGAGAGAAATGCTTCTTCACAGATCTACACAGGAAAAAGTCACACACAAAGCTTGCAAAACCGAGGTGATGGGGTTCTGTGTCTGAGGTTGAGTAAGTTAATGAATAGGAGATGAAATATGAATTATTATACAATGCTTTTCGCCTCAGCTTTTACCGCTGTGGGTGTGTCTGAATCTGCGTATCTCCGAATGTAATTTCAGGGCTTTAAGCAGGGAAAGATAAAGGAGGTGTGTTCAGGACGTCGTGCCGACTCCTAAAGCAGCCAGGGTGCATGTCAGAACAATAAATCATGCCTTTTGTACCCTCACAAAGAAATGCAAAGCAACGGCAGATTAATTTTCAAATCAACACTGAAACTAAAAGAGGAACGGCTGGATCTAGAAATGCTTTTTTATTGAGTTCCCAGAGAAAACAGATTAAGAGGGATGGTTATTTTTTTCCCCCAACTTCTTTTCTTCAGGTATTAAAAGCACTTTCTTTAAAAGTACAAAACTTCCTTTGTCTTCTGCTCACAGAACATTCTGTTCTCCTGCTGGCAGCACTTGCAGTTGTTTTGTCAATTGCATGAAAGCTCTTTTTTTTTTCTTTTTTACAAATTATTGAAAAAGTAAAAGACATATGATTATTTTTGTCCTTGAATTTCTCTTTTTTTGCTTGATGCCCAGCAGTAGCTAAAAGATGTTTTATTTAATTTTTTGAGGTGGAGTTAATAATAAATTACATCTGAGGTACAGAACTAGAAATATGAAAATAAAATAAAACAAAGCCGATCAAATGGACTCCGTAGAATGTGCATTATATGGAAGAATGTACTTTATTTGTCAGGAAATGATCAAAATCTGATTTAAAAGGTGTATCAGGTGTTTTGCAGTGGAGACCCAAATACTGGGGAGATCTTTTATGATGAGTTTCATAAGTAAATTATTACTGGTTTGAGAGATGGTTCTTATTTGTATGTCAGAAAAATGCGCTTTAGACCACTTCTGCATCAAAATATGACTTCTAAACTGATTATCCCCAAGATAAGTGAATAGCACTGCTTATCTTGTTACAATGGCACCTGTAAAAAGTTGGAATGTAAATGGGGAAGTGAATGAACAGTCGATTCTCGCAGTTGATGTGTTGGAAGAAGGGAAAATGGGCAGCATGAGGATCTAACTGACACAGACAAGGACCAAATTATGAAGTCTGGGTCAGTCTACCTCCCAAAATGGGTTTAAGGAAGGACAACCAGTGACAGACTTATTGAGAATCAAGTTGAGCCCATATGGTCCAATCCCATATGAGCTAATTCAGCACAAACTGCTGAAAACATCAATGCTGTTATGATAGAAAGCTGTTTCCTGCAGAGCACTCCCTCATTTGTCATTTATTCTGAAATACAGGAGTCCTTTGTTAGTATAGCAGCCATAAAAAGTGGCTTTTCCACTACCTTTGCACCCCAGTAGTTGCCACTGCTGTACACATTTGTTTAGCTACAATTCGTTTCTTTGCACATACACACCAAAGGGAGCCAACTGAGGCTTCGTGATGCCCACATTTCCCGGCTACACCTCTGACATGTATACACACAATTCCTGAGTGATTCCTAGATGTGTTTTATTTTATTAAATAATAAACAAAAAAAAAACACGACCGGTAATGGGCTCCCACTTTATCACTTGCTTAGCTTCTGTAATAGAGAGGAAAAGAGCGCGCTGCTGTTTCAGAAAATGGAGCCATGACAGATGCCACAGCAGTATACAAATCTCTGCCTTCCACCAGCTCTCGGAAAGAAGAATATTAACACAGAGGAAATAACTTTTACCTGCTGTCATGGCATCAGTAAAGTGGCCTCTTTTACTATGGTGCAGCAAACCAAAGCCACATGTAGGGCCATTTGGAGAAGTTCCATTAGCGCTCTGCAGTGTATCTTTAAAGGTCAGATAACCTGGTCAACAGCAATGAAGCTGCAGAAATGCTGCTACTCACGTCAAAAGATGACGACTTAAAGGCCCATTTGGTAATTTTTGGACTAATTAAATTCAAACTTACTTACAGTCCCTAATGAGTCTATTCTCCTGCTGAAATTACTCATGTAAACACAAACCCATCTAGTTTGAGTGCAACGCATCAGGAAACTACAGTACAGGCGGTCCTCGACTTACATCGGAGTTCTGTTCCTGCAGTGTGACGTAAGTCGATTTTCGCCACAAGTCAAGAACTCGGGTAAAAATGTAAACCAAGCCGTTATGTGCGTCACAATATCGATCAATTTACATATTTGTACAACTGCAGTAACAAAAACAGTCATGTGCTCACACTGAAACACAACTCTGTAGGAAAATACGAGCAAAAATGCAAACTGTAAGTCTGACTTATGCTTATGAGCCATAATGAAGTTAGCAAATGTAGCATAATCCAATGTGACGGCAAATGTAAACAAAGCTGTTTAATTGCGCCGCGTGACTACTGTACATACAGTATTCATCCGCACCACTCGCCACGTGACTACATATTTGTCCACTCTGCTCGATTACTGGTTCCGCTGAACCAGTTCCGACGTAATGACAGTTCTGATGTAACGATGAAACGACGTAAGTGGAGGACGTCGTAAACTGAGGATCTCCTGTATACAATGTAGTATTTTCCAGCTGAGATGTAATTGAAGAATTTGCACCAGTTTGTGTTTAATCCGCTCATCAGAGACGCAGCCTGTAGTGGCAACGGTGGCTAGAAGCAAATCCTGGAGCTGCTCCACACACAGTGAATAACACTACAAGTCCTGGGAGACAATGACAGGCTGCCACGGTGATTTGACGGGGATATGGAGCACAGCTGGGAGCCCTGCTTCCACATACAGCTCCTTTGCATGCACCATCTCATACGGCAAGGTTTATTTTTAAGCACCGCCTAATTTTTTTTCCTCTCTTCCAAATATAATCCAGACGTAGAGAGACGCTGTTCTCTTCCTGAGACTAATAAAGAATAATCACAAATTTAATAGTGAACAGAAAGAAATATTTTATGTAAAAATAATGTAAAAAGAAAAAATATAATGAGCCAGTGTGTGATCATTAATAATACTGAAATCTACAATTCATGTGCTTGATTTGGGTCTTGGCTCTTTGCCGCCAGGGTTCAGCCTCATCGTGTTTAACAGGAAGCAGTTAGCAGCTGAGGAGCTCCTCGGGGTGCCTTCGCCCTCTGCTTTTCATAGAAGATTCACAGCAGGAGGCCTCCAGAAACTTCTTGGAAAATAAAACAGTGGGTCCATAGGGAATTATGTAATGCCTGGGTTAAACTGGAAACACACACATAAGGAAACACATGTACGTGTCAGCTGTGATTTGATTTCGAGCTCCACAGGTAGATGAATAGTGGACACCAGCGAGCAAAGACGGAGACGCAAACAAACAATGATGGATTAGTTGACTTTGGCTATTGAATGATGTGTCAGGAGCAAACAAGGTTGTGTTCATTTTGTTTGTCAGTGTTTTGCGGTAGATTTGTACCTTTTAGACTTAGTACTTTTAGGCTTTAAAGCTGCACGTAGGTGTGTCTGGCCTCTAGGGGGCAGAAAAATGCCAAAACAACCACAGTCCCGACAGACAGATACTTTAGTTCAGGTATCCATCAGGTATCCTGCGGAAATAAGAAATGGATTGCTCAAAGATTACCATGTGAATATGTTTTTACCGCAGATCCCCCAAAAGTAGTTAGATTCACCTTCAAAGTACAACTCATCAGTCCCTTTGACCAACTGATGGTGGCCAAAGCTATTGAAAAAAACAGAATCGCCTTGAAGCCTGATTTCTTTGTCAGACATTCTGTAGAGAATTCTTTGCTGTCCTGTTAGCTCCCAGGTGACAATCTGCAGCACTATATCGCTGTGATAAAGGCCTGCAGTAGTAGAGGTGCGGTGTTCCTTGAATAAATAATGGTAAACATGTGTAAACACACATCTATCTCCCCTACATCAGGCTCCGCCAGCCTGCACTTTCTGCATCCACACATCAGTGGACTGGAAGCGGCTCCTCAGCTCTTTTAGTTCCCTTAATTAAACCGGCCATCGCTCCTCCAATTCTGCCCCATTAAGGAGCTGTAAATCTAGCAAGCGGCTCCAGCTAACAGCAATTTACCCACACAATGATGCAACTGTCTTATATTGGCCTTGCAGCCTAATCAGCCGCCCATGAATAAATCAGCCGGTGTGGAGGGAGATGCAGGGAGGGGCGGTAGTGATGTGTAAGCATGTTTGCAGCTGTGCGTGACACTTTCTCGTGCGGTTTGTTTTCGGGGGCTTTCCATGCGTTCGAAGTACCGTAGAATGTCGTCCCGGTCAGACCAGACGGAGAGGGAGGGAGTGCGAACGGAGAGCGTCAAACATAGAAGAACTTATTGTTTCCAGCAGTCTTTTTTTTTGTCTGCTATCTGTCAGTTTTGGCCGGCAGCAAACTCTGCCATGTGTATTTTACAAGATCTGTTTAGCAAAGACAGGCCAGAATGGATGAGAATCTGTTTCAAAAAGGGAAACAAGCACCCACGAGTGAACCTAATGTTCTCATGATGCACCGTGCCATTGTGGTCTTATGTTGTGCTGAAAACCCAGATCTGAAACTGCCTTTGTTGCTTTGAATTTGTGCTTCTAAATGTCTGGAAGTGGTTCAGACCCAGCTGATGTAAAATATAATACATTATAAAGTGTTTTCGATTTTTCAATGAATTTTTTTATTCATTAAGAAATTGTTGAATTCACTTGCCTGGAAAATCCAGACTGACTTTATTTATGTATTAATATAAATACAAATAAAGGCAGTCTGGCATTGTGATGATAGGAGACGATTTCAAAAAGGAGGGGCTAATGAATGCAGAACGAGAAAAGAACCAATCAGCGTAACACGGATGTGACGCACAAACAAATCGACCTTGAAGTCCATGTAGTCCAAACAACAATGGCATGCAGCCGAGAAAGCGTCGCGGTGAATGATTACTGCCGTTTTTGTCACAAAAATCTGCGAATACATGGGGTACTCTCAAGTACAACACTTATTTTTGAAAAGGCTACGCAACAAAAGACTCCTTCCGAACGATTAGCGGTGTTAGGAATAACTTTGTTCATGTCTGTGTTTGGTTACGGGAGGTGCACAGGTGTTTTATGGGTAATCCAGGCGCTGAAGATGACGCAGCATTAACTCCCGCCTCCCGTGCTGATTGGTCGTACCAAACTTTCCCGGGAGGGAAACGCGATTCAATTCGCCCAATGCCAAACTGATTCTCCTGTATCTCCTAACATGGAGATAGGAGATTACATGGAGATTCAGTTTGGATTTTCCAACCTATGAATTCACAGTATAATTGAGGATTATTTAAAGTAACTCTGTTCTCAGAAGAATGTTGCTTTCATGTGGCTTCCGTCCCCATCATTCACATTGTTGTCATGGTGACATTAACTACTGGAAAGTGTTGTGAATTAACATTACAGCTGAGAATTTTCTATCATATTTTAAATCCTGGACGCAGCATGTGTCTCCTTTTAATCAAACACACGATATCTACAACCTGTGCAAATGTGAGAATGTGTCTGAGTCTGAAATAGATCTGGACTAACTGAGTTGTGTCGGTTTCATGCTGCCGTGATCACAGGAGATGTGACATTTGTGGTGTAATCATGCTGCAGAGTTCAGAAGTCACACCGAAGCAACTGATTGCAGGCAAACGGAGCCGTCTCTCCCACTGAGGGAGGGCTGTCTTGACTTTGCTGAACTTGAATGTTGTAATGCTTGTCAATGAGTCGATTAATTTTATCACTAATTGCTCTGGACCTCTGACCTTGAATCTTTTTTTTTTTATTTTTTACTTTTAATAAAAATGCATGCCAGATATATCCCATGGACTTCAAAAGTCCCTCAATTATATATTGACCCTTATATACTTTGTTTTTGTGCAAATGAATCTGCCTCATGATCCTGAAAATACGACGGGTACCTGAAAAGTTACTGCATACGATGACAAATGCAGGGCGTCAAACAAAGAAACTCAACATTCTCTCTCTTTTCTTGAAAAGTCACCTTTTTGCCGAAACCAGAAGACAGCTGCTAATAATAACAAAACGAGAACTCGTATTCTGTCCCGTCAGCTGTAGTGGCAGCACGGAGAGAACGCAGCGTGGTGTTTTGTAAATCTGCCTCACATCAATTGTTGTTCCACACACCAAGGCATGACTGTAAACTATTTTTTGCTTTGTGACGCTGCCACTGTGGGGCCTCATCAAGCTTCATAAAGTAAAATCATTCATCCCGGTGCTTTTTGTGCTGCTCTCGGGCAAAAAGCAGAAAGGCGTGACCGGTGTCATTGTGCTCATCTATCACTCGTCCCATCATGCACTGTGACCGCTGCCATCTATCATATTTCCCATGGTGCACTCTGAGAGTCCTGACGCTCAGAGATGTCGTGCTTTATGCATGTTCTGCCTGTCAGTTGTACGAAGCGTATATGTGTGCTGTTTTAACTTGAGATGTATTCATAAAGACATCTGGGTTTGTGGATGTGTGTCGGAATAAATCTGGGTGCATATTTGCCTTTAAGAAGAGACAAAGATGTGAGATAACACCTGGAGGCTAAATGTAAAAAGCACCTTTCAGAAGTGCATTTAAGATAAGGAAAGGGATGAGACAGCTTTATAATGCACCTACACGCTCCCATCCTTCTTTTAAAATCTTGCAGCTGTGTGGATTCTGCATATCTCTGCAATACTCATGGCAAAGGATCACTGCCTGAAACCTTGTGAGCTGAGATGAGAGAGGAGATAGTTTGATATCTTTCCCACAAAAAAAACTTCTTTAGCTGCTTTGTGCTACAGCGAAGCCCATAAGGCGCTTCTTCTATACTATCTTTTATTAAAACAATACAGAAGCTGGCAGTGTTCAAGCTAATTTATTGCTGTTGGCAAAAAGGAAAGCGGAAAAGCACTGAGAGAGTGCATAAAAAAAAATAGAGAGAGACTGGACTAGTGGCACACTGGTCTCCTCATACTTATGACAAAACTGGTGATAAATTTTGTTCTTAAAATAAACCAGCAAATATTAACTTCAATAAAAAAATAAAGGAAAGTCACAACAAATTCTCACATGTGATCCTTAACTTAAGGTAATGAACCTCACAAGACATTCAGATACATGTTGTTTCTCCAACATAATGCCTGTGAAATACCACATTGAATATGTAATAACATGAATTTCACACACAACTCTTTCTTATGTACTATTCATACAGGATTATTATTACCTAGGGATCTCTGGTAATTTGTGATTTGCTCCAAAACAAAGTCTGTATTTTACTCCAATTTCCTGAGATTGCAGCCTGGATATGATGTCAAATGATGTCATGATGTCACACTATCCTCTTAAATTTCTCTCTTCTTGTTGATCTGATTTTGGCATTTCTACGAGTGGTCCATGGGCCTGTTGTGTGTAGGTCTACTCCTGCATTTGCTCCTAAAATGCTGGCAATAATTTCCACCACAGACTTCATAATTCAACTGGGAAAGAGGTAGAAAATATAAAACACACAATATAAAAAACACCAACACAACTAAAATGCCCTTCAATCACTGAGATGCAGATTCGCACAGGACTACTATTATCATAGGATGTTGATGTTTGGCAAAATGTGGTAGGTAATTTGCAGTGTAATTTTTACTTTACAAATTACAGACATGGGACATTCGCAAGGGATTAAGATCACAGACGTCCTCCGCAATTTATACAAATCACCATTGGTGCCAAAGTAATACTAATCCCGTGCAAATAAGGCTATAAGCAACATTTTTTTCAGTGTTGACTGAACACACCCACATATATAAACTATGTATAGAATGACCATAGAGAATGCTTCTTCATCCTTTCTGTCTGTAGACTAAACCACCTACTGTGTAGTACACTGGCATCTATGGTTACAGAAATCCAAAGGTGCAAAGCATTTTTTCTCCCTCATTGCAATCCATATATCTTATGTTACAAATGCAGCCTCTGCGGTTCCCCTAAAGAGTCCTGCACCATTGTCCTTGTCGATGCCTGATTCTAAAACAGCCCAAAGATAATCAATACATTAAATTGCCATCCAGAGGATATGTTCTGCTCATGTTTCTTCTTCCCTCTCGGCATATTTTTTTATTGTGTTTTGCTTGTTTGCAGGCGAGAAGAAGCAATATAAGGAAACTCTACCTTTCCTTACAGTTTGAAGTGATTTATTATATTCAATTTGAACCCATGAAAAGGTTATACAACACAGGCGAAAAGGGTAACCGAATTGATGCGGATTGACTTTTTTGTAACTTACGAGGCTTCGGGGTTGGATAGGTGGTCTGCTTTAAGAATGCACATGCAATTTAGCAAACAGCTTTTTTCCGCTCTTGGCTTCAAAATGTGTTTCCCGAGAAAAAAAATAAAACACTCCCTCTGCAATGAGGTTGTCCAGCCTGACACCTCATAACCGCAAACAAGTGAGCTCAGTGTCAGAGTCGCGTTGCCTGAAGCAAAAGAAATCCGAATGGATGAGAGTTAGCTGTCGCAGAGGACGTTTGAGAGGGATAGGCGACGGTGGGAGCAGCTGCTGTAATGTAGGACGGATGAATAACAGGGGACCTATCAACCCACACAGTTTTGAGCACCACCCTGAGCACATGTGACGGCTTGAACAAACACTCTCCGCGTCTCTGTCGTGTGTTTATTTCACCCTGACATCCAGCTCTTTTATACCTTCCTGCTGGAGTTTGTGCACTGCAAAGCAAGCACATAAAGCACCGACAGTAGATGCTATTAGGAAAATAAAATCCGTCCCTGTTGGTTTCTATTTTGTCTGATAATTTTTCCAACAACAAACAAACTCAGTGGCGTCCATATCATAAAGAAGGCAAATGGCTATTTTTTACAAAGTGAATTAATGTTGTCGAGAATTGGATTACAGCTAATAGAAATCTACCAAACATCTTACCTCCTATCTCCTTATACTATACCACACTGTTAACAAGACATGACAGCGGTGACACGGTCTGCTTAACACTAAACACCATGACAAATTATCAGAGATCCCGACACAAACTGCTACAGCAGATTTAATGCCACGCTCTGAGCCAAGACACTGCTGGCGTGAACTGTATGCCGTCTTTACTGTATCAATCCGTCCTGGCTCCAGTCTTTAATGTTCAAAGCAACAGATGTTTCTCCTTAATACAAAGAAAATCAAGCAAGTATGGACTTTCAGATCAACCCCTGATTGATCTGCAGAAGTCCCTGACACTGCTTGGTGTAGCACATCCTAATCCCCTCCATAAGAATACAGAATCAGGAGTGGAAATGATGAAGATGCAATTTAAGGGAATGCAGAAAAATTGTACAGCTAAACTTAGACGTAGTAGAAAAAGTCTTGATGTGTTTATCAGTGTTGCAGCATTTGGGATAAATTTGCATCTTCACATGAAAATGCCCTCTCCTGTCGATATCTATTCTCTCTGCAGCATCTGCTAAAATTGAATTGTCCATCACTTCTGCTAAAAGTCAGTTGCTACAAATCGATTTTTATGGTCAAGAATATAAAAAGCATGTGTGATAAGTTGTTTTTTTGTTGGGGGGCAGCAGAGTCTCTGGGCAGAAATAGAAGTGTGCGTTTAGGTTAATGGTGCATTTTTTTTAAATACATGAAGGGAAGAAGAATATTGATCTGTAAAGATGTTGATTTTGCCTTTGTCAAAGCTATGCCGCTCTATGGAACTGTTCTAGAGTAGCCCTTCATTGACTGGTCCGTTTGGGAGCCACTTTGAGAACTGGAAGCATCCAAATCAGTTTGAGCGCATTTGTGCAGGCCAATTTCCCATGACGTCTCATCAGGCCGTACGGAAATCGGAAGGATAGTCACATTGTGTTATTCCAAAACGATCTCCGCTCAGTCTAAATTGCAAGTCATGAGCTATTTCTGGCGAACGCTTTGTCAGCAGTCCTGCACTGAGCACGCTCCCTGATGAGCCCGGTTATACTGCTGATGCCCATCTCCGCTGGAAATGACTATTTGATGTAATAATTCTCCAGCTTTGCAAAAAAAGGGGGCCACCTGAAATATTCAGCATCCTCTTTTTTTTTTTTGAAACACAATTTCCTCTCTGCTTGTTTAGAATGGAAATATAATGGGATGGCTCGGTAACTACAGGTACAGTGCAGAAATGGATAGCTGGTCCGTGACAGGCCTCAGGTTGTAAAACTGGCTGTGTTCTGACTTGTACACGTGCATTAGTGTAATTTGGGGATGTGTGTAATGCACTGGAATCATTACACGGAGAGCTGATGGTCTAATTACTGATGTGAATGAAAGCATCGATATTTGAGGAAAAATTACTGTAAAAAAATAAAGTGAGGATGCCTTCAAAAGCGATTCCCTTTCATCTCAATGCACTAAAAAAATACCCACATTAAATTGATATTTGATCTCGCTTTGTCTTTAAAACCACACCGCACATGTGCAGGGAGATTTTTAACAACTTGCTATGTTTTGTTTTGTTTTTTTTGTGGATTTTGGCTGTTTTATTGTCTTCTGACCTTAGTTGGAGCCTTTAACCATCTGTTGCAACACGTCTTGTTCTTTGGGCTGCAGATAGTTGTTTATGACTGGATGTTTGGGACTACGAGTAGGACAAACAAATCAATACATCGATATATCGTCGTCCTTCCTTATCAATACTTAAAATTAATTTAAGAAGGTGCTCTGAACCCTGCCAGTTGCCATTTCCCCAGCGTCGCTAATGACTCCACACGATGGCGTTAATCACATGAATGAGGGAGATTTGAACAAAAATGAATTAATTGAAGAAGAGTATGTACGGGTATAACTGCAGACAGCAACGCTACTGTAAGAGATGCCTTATCCACATTTAAGTTCAAAGTGCCGACCCATTTCGGCTTTTGTAACATTGAGGGAACAGGCAAGCTGATGATGCGATATGCAAGAACTGCCTCGTAAAAGTAAAGTACACAGGCAACACCACGAACATGCAAACCCGCCTGCAACGCCACCATCCTGAACTCCTCACCGAGAAAGCAGCTAGTGCGGCTAACGTTTCAAATCAGCCTGCAGCCTCTAGCATTACAGCGTCCATCACTGGGTCATTGGCAAGGGCCTCCGCCTGTGCAGTGTGTTCAAAAATGAAGGGTTTCGAAAAATGCTACTCCAAGGTATGAAATGCCAAGCAGAAAATATTCACTGCTGTTCTTAGGTTTACATAAAAGAAATTGGTAAATTGTGAAATGTTCCAGGTTCATAATACAGGCTGACAGGCCATAAAATCTGTCTAGATATACACAAAAACAAGCATAAAATTCAAATAGGTTTACATACACTAGTTGTTTTTGCACTAAAGCACCTTTTTTTTTTTTAAAAAAGTTTTTTTTTATAAAGAAATGTGACGGCACATGTGGACATTAGTCATAAGTTGCAGTCTTTAAGTGGTTCATTCAAATTTGTGTCAAATCCAGTGAAAATGAAACCAAATTCCAATAAATGGATAAACCTTTTTATAGGCATTTGTATTTTTCAGTTGCAGAAATCGTGATGTATCGTTATGTGATTGTCTGGCAATGTATCGATTATTGCAGTATCGCAGTGACATGATAGTATCGCTATCGTGTATCGTATCGTGAGGCACCGTGTGATTCCCACCCCAATTGTGATCGATCGCCTGCCTCCTTGATCGTATTAGCAACTAATATTCATAAATCTGTGAATCTAAGCTTTCTGCAGTAGCTGAAACTTTTGCAGATTGCTGTTTATATACAACACGTTATGCAGCAGAAGATTGAGGACTGTGAGAGTTCTGTTCCTACCTTCTGGTGTTGAGGACAAATCAGAAGAGTCACAGCAAGTGATCCCAAAAATCAGATGGTCCTCATGTGCCGCTCTGTGCCGTTCCCCCATCTATTTTGTTCGTGAGCGCACCTGTTCCAAAATAAGAAGGAAGCATATACTGGGGCTGTAAATTGGTTTTCTTGGTTTGATTTTCTCCCCAGAGCTGGTCAATCAAAGCTGAACCCCTGCAGCCTGATGGCCCAGATTTCACTGCCTGTTTACCTGTTGTTTTCTTTACCTCTCATGCCTGTTTTATTGACGTATATCACTCTAGTAACTATATTATTCTGTTTTAAAGCAGAGAAAGTATTTCAGTGTAATCAGTCTATTCTCTCTTTTTTTGTCTTCACTCCTGTTGAAGTAGGGCTCTTAAAATGATTCGGATTCCTTTAATGTCGCTCCGTTTTACAATCATTATTTACCATAAAAATGCACATGATTGTAGGGAGAACATGAACTGCATGTTAAAAAAACAAACAAAACTAATGTCACCTCCTTGGGTAATGATATATCCACTGTGTTAACTTTGATGTCCTTAACATAAAAACATTTTTTTATAACTGCCAGCTGGTAGATTTGTGTTGCTGGGGTCTGTTCCTCGTTCCTCCATCTGTAAAAGACAGTTTATAGTCGCCTTTGTCACAATACATAAATGTGTACGGGATTTGTGTGGATCCTTTCAAAATGACTGCCTCACATAGTTACAATGGAGTTTTTTGATCCAGAGGACCAGGATAGGAAATACAAAAAAAAAAAACCATCCTGAATTGATTCTGTTGTACTTAGTTTATCACCAGCTTTAACTATTAAGCCAAATGTCACAACTATGAAAATTCCAATGGGTATTAATAAACTGCCAAATGCCACAGTTTTGTTCCTTTATTTTGTGTGGAAATCCATTAACATTTGCTTGTAAGAGAAGATGTGGTCAAGAAATAACGGATTATCACAATTTCTTGACCTTGAGAATTCAGACAATCTTAATTTGGCCTCATATTTGAACCACAACAGTAAAACAAAGAACAATGTGTTTAGTTTTTTTTTCCATAAACACATTAAAATGTCTTGCTGGTCCCGGTCACAGCTCAAAGAGACCAAACTTGACTGTTGACAACCTGAGGTCTCATGCCTTTAGGGACAAATCTAAGGTTTCAAAGATGCATAAACAACCTTTAAGCCTTTCAGAATTACTGCTGCACCGCTGACTGTGATTTATGCTCAGCATAGTTCATCTTTGCTCAAAAACATTACTGTCAGAAGTTGTCTTGTATGATGGAGGAGACTGCCTTTGCCTTTTAGCCATATGAAAATGGATAACCCTTTTAACCCTTTGCAGGTTCACACGGAGCCTTCAGGCTGTACTTCAACATATAACACCCAAGTTGTCTCAGTGCAGTTGATCCGAAGCTGCCCGTTTAAACTCTACTTGCTACTGGCAAAGCTAAACACACATATTCCTACCACAGCGGTGGGAAGGTTAAGAACAATTTTTAGCGAAGTAGTCATTACATTAAGCTGCATAAAGACCGTACACTCATGTTCAACCCATTTAAACATGTAGGCGGCATAGGAAATGTCCTCAACGGAGCTTTTCCACATATTCTTACTATTTTTTTCTTTCTGTGGCGATAGAGAGGCAGGCAGATGAAGCCAGGAGGCTGAATAGGAGCCTGAAAATGATGTTGCTCCTCCATTGCCGTGAAGCTGAAAGAAGATTCCGAAAATGCCCGTGGATATAGATTCAGAGGAAAGCGAGAAAGAAGGGAATGAGAGAGATGGCTGGAGCAAGACAGAATAGAGAGATGAAGAGGGGGGTAAAAAAGGAATACAAGGGGAGTAAGCGAGAGCGAGGCGGCTGACAGATACAGCAAAGACGCGACACAGCCGCTGCCTCCATTATCTTCTGATGCATTTTTTATAAACTTTTGGAATTTGGAAAATTAATTTCAAACTTTTACGCCATTGGGGCCACATTAAATGGCGCCTTAGCCACAGAAGAAAGACTGAAGCTATCCCTCTTTCCTAACATCCATGTCTAACTGTGGAGAAAAGCAATCACAGCCTCTGTACTGAGGAGCAGAGCTGGAGACAAACCGCTTTCATTAAAGGACAGTTCAATAATAACTGTGGCCTTTAAGGCTCAGTTAGACAATCTGCCAGTCTTTCTATACTGCCCTTCATTCTATTATACCTTTATACATTCTTAGGATTTAGCAGCAAACTGATAAAAAAAAAATACTGGTGTCTAGGAGTGCTGCATGCTGTTTTTGGGATTCTTTTGAAAATCGTAGTGATTCAAGAATACATATTTTATGGCTTTTTTGCCACAGTTTGGTCCAGAGTTTCTTGACTGTGCTCGTGGATTTGAGAAATAGGCTCCAAGATTGATGAAAGTTTTTCTTATCGAATGTCAAAGAACTTTTCTGTTATGTTTCCTCCACACATTCTGATCAGTCCCATCAAAAAAAAAGTAACAGCTACGTTGGTCCACAGAGCCAAATGCATTACTTTCACAAAAACCCTGTAAAACTGCTAACCTGCTGTCCCCCATTCGCTCATCCCCACTCGTACCCCGACCAGTCAAGGCAGATGGCTGTCTTCTCTGAGCCTGGTTCTATCGAAGGTTTTTCTGCTTCCTTATCAAAGGTGGGATTTTATGTTTGTTCCTTCTCACTGTCCCTGACTGCTTGCTCCTAGGAAATCCAAAGGAAAATTTGGATTATTGGGTTCTCTGTTCTTTGCTTAAAATACACAAGGTCTATGTCACGTGCTATAAGATGACATATGTTATGAATAGGTGTATATAAGTAACGCTGAATTGAATTTAATAGATATTAAGGCAGAAAAGAAAACATGGAATGCTTAAAAGCTGTTTTTGGCAGTACAAAATCCGAGCTGTTGATGTGAGAACTTAAATGATTTTGGTTATTATCAAGAAAACCATGAAAAATGGCTAAATATCAGCTCCAGATCAAACGCTTTTCCTTTGTCATTTGAGTATGCACTACAGCTGCCCTTTCAAAGCAAAATTTGCCTTTCAAACTCCGTACTGCTGCATGCAGTTTACATACAATTACTACATGCTACTCTGTCATATTGCACCTTAAAGCAAAACAGTATTGTGAATATTTCTGAACAACAGACCTTTAGGTTCGCTGCAAACTCGGAGTACATGGTTTTCCACAATTTATAGAGCAGATAAATTAAACACTTTAAATCCCAAGTTAAATAACACAAAATAAAGATTTCATTAAAAATTATGAGGCTTTCACTCCCATGTGTCATTAGTCAAGGACCGGCCCGACAAAATCCTGAGTGTTAAACATGGAAAACTGCAGCTTCCGGACTTCACTGGAGAATATAAATTAGATGAGACGAGATTTGTTGGACACGTCTAATAATTAAAAGTCTGACCCATTTTTCCTTAAACAATGGGCTGTAATTGTCTACCAGATATGTTGCTCTAAAGCTGCTAAAATCACTGATTTTACCAGCTTGTCTCTAACTTTGTCTGTCTGGTGTTGAACAGATATGTCAGTGTCTAAAGCCAGCTGTATGCTACTGCTGCAAACAAGGCTGAAGAGAGGACAGTCTAGAAAGCCAGAATATTGTCATAAAAGATGATAAAAAATGTCCCTAAAGCTCAAGAAAACTCACAGATTATTTAGCCTTTAATTTCAATTGAGTATAAGTCACTAAGTCAAGGATTTTCTTTGATCTGACGGCAATTCCCATATTTTTCTGGACTACTTTTCTTTCACATTTAAACACGTTCTGTGGTAAAGCAGCTTCTTTACAGTCTATTTCACACGGGCAGCTATGTTTTTGCTCAAATAAAATACAAAGCAGCTAACTATAGCTCGAGCATGCCGGCTCTGTCTTTTGCCTACTGCTTTTGAGAGGCATCAGCCAGCAAATTAAGTTCCCCATTTCTATTTGCTTTCTCTTTTTCCCGCTGCCTTCATCTCCGCCATCTCTCTCTCCCTGTGACCCTCGCTCTCTCCGTGGGCATCGCTCATTGAGCATCGAGAACAGAGAGGTGTTTGTTTCTGGTTAGCTGTTGGCTGCATCCTCCCGGGGGACTCGGGCTGTTTTGTAGTGATGCAGGACACATGATTGGAGTTGGCATGGCAGTGTTGCCAAGGGCGCTGTGCCTCCAGCATCACAGCCCCGTTCCTACACTCAGAGAAGTGACGGTAGCCAAAAGAGCTCAGTGTTTTCACCTCAGATTCCCCCGAGCAGTAATTTAAATAATCACATCGTCTCCGAGTCTGTCTGACAGGCTATTTTGCCTCTTTATATTTTGTGTAAACACACATCGAGGCGTGTTGGTTTTTCCCAAGTTCATAAAGGTGATTCGATATTTTTGAAGCGACTGACCTTTCTTCTTAGCCTGCGTCCTCTCTTTATTGCCTCTTCTCTCCTCTCTTGCCCCGAGGGCCAGGAGTTGGCATGACAGTGCTGCTCTGCACCCGCTGAGCTCCATGGTTCAGCACCCGACCCACCTGCTCATAATTATTTAACACCACAGTTTGACAAATGCTTGAAATAGTGCATGCCGAAGCCCTGGAAACATCTAAAATGCATTTGTGCTTGTATGAATCCAGAAGAAGTTATGGGTGTACCGTGCTTTATGTAACACTGATAAACAGTGGGAACTACTTTCTTCTTTCTTTTCTTTATCCTGCCAGGTAAAAGTCTCATGGAGAATGAATTATTTCTCAAGAGAGGCCTTGTCAAGAAAGTCGCATGAAAACACAACACTGTCACGACAATAACTGCAGCACAGATACAATGATGGCTACTGAGTGCTACTGTGTAAAGAATATTGGTGTGGAAGAAAATGAAACCCAATAATAAAGACAATTTTCAATATCATTCTAGACACTGGGCATGTGCATTTACATGACTGTAATCCAGTGATGACACAAAACGCTCTTTACTCCCCAAAGACGAAATTCAGGGAAAACACAATGTTTTTGGGCATCATAGAGCAGAACAATAACAAAAGCTGTATTTAAAGGTTTTGTTTTGCCAAGCATGAAAACTTACGAGTACGTTGAGCTACATGGTAAGTCTCTAGCACTATAAAACTGTGGAAATTTAAATGTGAATAGCCTGCATTTGGCATCAGCTTGTGTTGGTATACGTGAAATCCAGATCTACCAAACACTGTATTCCTATGAAACTGAACTGCATTCTGAACGATGTTTTGAGGAAAACATATTTTCAGCCAGATTATATTTATTTGTGGTGTATATCAACTTATCTTCACTGTTCATATTGACGCTTTAATGTCCATGCTTTTCATCTAAACAATCATATATGTGGCAAAAATTAGTTGTGAAAGGGTTGTATTTTTGCCCCGACCACAAGATTTTCCTGAACCTAACCACATAGTTTTGGTGTCCAAACCTATCCAAACAGCAAATGAAAATAATACTTGTCTTGCTGCTGAGTTATGCAGCAATCCCATCCTTCAACCCTACCTCTTTATGCAGACTTTGTAGCTCCTTCAAATCAAACCAGTCTTATCTTTTCGGGGTAGAAAATACGTTCCTCCAAAACATAAATGAGAATACAGTTTGAAAGTGTAGCAACGTGAATTTTGCTGGAAAAAGCAGATTCCAAAGGTTTGTACAATTGATGAGTTAGAGTAATAGATAAGGGTATCATCTGTATAATGCTTTAGTCTATTAATGAAACAAAGAATCCATTCTTAAATTTAAACGAAAGGGCAATTTACAATACACTTTAAACGATGATGTTTTTTTCCATTCGGCCTGTCAATGCTATACTTTGTGATTAAAAAAAAATGTGACATTCACTTTAATCATGCATAATGAATGTTGACTGCTACCACTTCAGTGATCTCTGAGGCCACTTCCTGCACAATCTCTTACTCTGATGTCAATAGGAGATACTTGTAGGGATGTGTCTGTGATTGATGGTGGTTGTAAAACCCTTATCCTCAATGGGCTGACGTATAAGCTGACATAACATAGACTATGACAAAACTCAAATGCTCGGACCCATCTTAAAGTCTTCATGATGTCTGAGGACATGAGTGCAGGAAGACTGGCTGAAACTTTGCCTGACTTTGAGTTGAGATTATTCATGTTACTGTTCTGAAGGAGAGGAATTAATTGCCATATTCAAACACAAGCTGCACCAACCACTTTTAGTGGTTAATTTATATTTTACAAGCCAAAAAATATGTCAACAGACCAGTTTATGAGATGCTTCAGGTGTAATTTGCTGCTCCCAGGGGTTTTAATTTTCAGTTACCATTTCCTTTATTACAGAAAACTTCCCTTTTGTAGCAGAAATTATTCCAAAATGTATTCTTTAAAGTGTAAAAACAAGGCAGGGAGGCACAGAAGGAACATTACAGAGCAATAATGGGTACAATTAAGAGAATAGCAAAGGGAATTCGCCGACTCACAACAATACTGCATATATAAATAGGAATCGCAGTGTTTTGCAGATTAAACGTCTCTGCAGCTTAACTGAAAAATGCTTTCAATTTTGCAGTTTGCTTGGACTCTGTATGCAGAAAACAAGACCGGGAGAAGTGGTCAGCTGAAGCTGAGTCCCATTCAAATCAAGTGTAGCTTTTCATGTCATTAAGTGCTTCCTTAGTGCAATGACATTGATGAATAACCTTGCAAGAAAACATCTGAGCTCCAAAATACAGAAAGAGAAATGAATGTTGCTCTTGAGGCCCCTGCTTCTGCACTGTTCTTTGTTCCACTCCCTGTTTTCACTATTTACTTTGAACTCAACTCTTATGAGGTCAAGTAGTGTGTGTGTGCTGAAAGAGTTTCATTTCCCTGGAGCACATGATGAAACCAATCTAAAAACTAATTTTAAAAATGCATGTCTATGTAGTTCTAAAAGTGATGTTTTTTTGTGTTTCTGTTTTTTTTTTAATCCAGCGGCAACTTTTTCCATCCCTCTCTGTGCACTTTGTTGTAAAACTCTTTATCCAGAAGCACTGCTTGTCTAAAATCCTGTAAAAACCATCCAACCTTCCCTACTTTTTTAAACACACCCATGCCTTCTCTCCCTTTAGGGGCCAGCAAAGCTCTTTCTTTCTATTGATGTATCCATAAGACGTTTTAAAGGTCTTCCGAACCTCTTCCCCTGGAGTTGGGACTGAAGTGAAAGGGAAAGCAGAAGGTGGTGTACTGTCTGGATCCCAAGTGTGTTGTTAGCAGAGATATCAAAAAGAAAGGGATAAAAAGAAGAAGAAATACGAATTGCATCTTTCAGTAGGAGGGAAATGAAAGTAGGAATGGACCAGGGTAGACACAGGGTGCAACTTCCACTTTGGTAAACAAGGAACATCTGAAGTATTCATTACAAACAATTAAACATAAAAGTTTTCAGAGCAAGTCAGGCCATTTTGAGAAAAGACTTTTTCTCCAGTCCTTTTTGCTTCTGAGAACGTCATTGTACTTGCTCCTTGAAGTAGAACACAATTTACCGGGGGAAAGTGATACACAAATACGTCTTCTACATTCACAAACGGCTCTGACAGGAGAAAAAAGGTTGTGAAAGTCAAACAAAGATGGACGAGTCACTGTGGCTTCTTTTCTTTCTTCCCCGCTTCTTGGAGTCTGTTTGTTCCATAAATTGAAAGAGTGTAGTTTGTTTTTATGGCGGTATCGTGGGAGAAACTTCCCTTTCAGAGGAACAGGAGATAAAAAGCAGTTTTGAAGTCTATTTTGAGGCAGCGCTCAACTTGAACACATTGAGACTTGTGCAGGTCCCATTCGTACACAGTCATTCTCAGATGGTGTTATGTTATTGAAAGGAACTTGGTTTATCAACCATTTTTTTTATAATTTAATTTTCACTTATGCTTCGTTATTAATGAAAGACCACGACTGTGCAAATAGTCTACCATTCTCCATCGAAAACACAGTTGATTTCCAAAGCAAACAACTTGGAAATTCATTGTGTTCTGCATTAGAAACTAAAGCCTGATGAAAAAGTACTGCTTTTTTCAGTGTTACTACTTTCTTCTGTTTCTGATCTCTTGTCCTTTACCTGACCTAATGTGCAGATACCATGTCTTTGCTTGAGGTGCTGCATATGGCATTGATTTATGGATATATGAAAATGAACCTTAAACATTGTAAAGTAATGGCACTGGAAAACCTTTTTTCCAACTTTGCTTCAATTGGCTGCTTTCTATCTTTTTGCATGGGCAGTCAAAAGCATTACTTCAGGCTTTGTATTGTGAATTCTTCTTCTTATTCTTGTGAATAAAACTTTTCAGAAAATGGTGCCGACCAGATATCCTATATAACAATTTGGTGTCTTTAATTGTGCGACTGATTGTAATAATTAGATGTAGGCGGTTGGGTAAATATATTGACTGACTACTGGCTAATTTCATTGGCAGTTTTTGGTGACATTTTTCATTTTCTCTGCTAATTTAATGGCTTGGCTTCTTACAAATTCAGCTAGTGAATAGATTTTCTGTAAAGTGCAATTCAAAGCATGCATTAATCGGAGCTGGCAGTTGGAGTTGCATGTGTGTGAGGAGTAAGTTAGGAGCTCGTACAGTAGCTGCAGCCACTGAAGTGCATGCTGACAGAGGTGATTAAGTTACTGTCATCAACCATTAAGTGTGTAACCGTTACAAAAAAAAAAAAAAGTTACGCTTGCTGCCCCAGTAAAGAAATAAAAGCCCAGTCACGGTTAGAAGCTGCAGTTCTGGTGAAGTATCATGACACCTGACATTATTTTGGCATTATAAGTTAATGAAAAGCTGTGTAACAGTATTTTGAATAAATCTTTGCAGAGCTGTTCATGTTACCAACCATTCATGGATTCCAGATTGATTCTCTTCTGTGGGGGAAAAGCCAACGACAATCATTTCCTGACACATATTTAGATTCGGAGAGTGCGATGAGAGGACGGGCTGTTCAGACATGGTTCTGTTGTCGATGTGTTGAGAGATGAGTGACAAAGTGGTACGCAGCTCAATTAAATGTATTTTAACCAATTTTCAACAGGAGAAAATTTGAAAATCACGACAGGGCAGTCAATGTTGATATTGTGGCGGCTGTCACAAATAAATCAATGGGAAACGCTGATCTGACGCCACTTTAAATAGTGTCAGACACCTCTGTGAATGTGTTGGCAGTCGCTGTTTGCTGAACAGAGGGACAAAAAAAAGGTGTATAGAAACTGGACGGATGGATGTTTGTTGGAGTGGCAGTGGTCTGTTGGAACATTTAATCATACTGCCAGTGAATCCAAATTAATCCAAGTATTGCAACTCTTTTGTATGAGCCACCCTTCAAAAGAGGTCCTTGATAAGTTTTTCAG
This sequence comes from Acanthochromis polyacanthus, assembly GCF_021347895.1. Lineage (NCBI taxonomy): Eukaryota > Metazoa > Chordata > Actinopteri > Pomacentridae > Acanthochromis > Acanthochromis polyacanthus. Next base: position 36,698,769 of record NC_067121.1, read on the forward strand.
TGAGACTCATTGCTTTTCTCGGTTTTGTAAAGCTCCAAAAAATGTGCTTTTGGCAAATCAAAATAGGAGCATTTCATTTTGTGTCCATTAAAGTCAGACCGACCACATTTTACTGGTCGTGCCCCCTTCAACACGACATCTATTCCATCAGTGAGGCCATCACCAGGCTCATTGTGACCCAATCTATTTTCTCATCTCTGCTCGGCTCAGTTCAGTTCAGCTCGGTGTTATTAGAGTGGAATGAAAGCTCATGCACACAGCCACTTTGTAACAATATCACTTGGAGAAAATGATTCGTCAAATGGCCTCAGCAATTCTAAAAAAGCCCCGGGAGAAGTTCCAGTGTTAGCATAGTCACGAATAAGTAGTTATAACCATCCCCCCTCCATCCTCCACAAAGCTGCCTAAATCTGAGGATAGTTTACATGATCAATTTATCAAATCCTTTTGTCTGCAATGCAGGAAAATCAGCTTCTTGCTGATTTCTCATAAGACCCCATGAGCAGCGAGGCAATGGTTTTTCCTCCTCGCTTGTGCTGATAAGAGAAGGTATTTTTCAAAACTTTCAGCTGCACTAAGACAGCAGAGAGCAAAGACTGTGCACTCTCCAGACATACAAGCACCACAAAGGCTCCGGAAAATCTGACAGGAGGTATTGAGCCACTTTTACAGACCACAGAAATAAATGACTCCCCTAAAGAAACATTTCCAGCCTCTAATATCCACTGCAGGAGTCAGGTGAGTCACGCATACTAGTGAGTGAGTAATTAATTCAGAGCGCCGTGCAGAATTATTGCTGCATCGATCCACAAAGTGCAACTCCAGTCGAAAAGCCAATGCATGTGTTATTGATCCAAAAAAAGTAGTTGTGGGACTGTGTAAGCCTGGTACATACCGCTAAAGCTAAAGAGACAGGCAGAGTGGTAGATTACTCCATTGCTGACTCTCTGTGCTCCATAATGCCATGCTACTAATTTTAGATACAGCATAGAGCGGCAGTGATGTGTCCAAACTCGTTTACCAGAGAGCTCAGATACCCACATTTGGTCACCTGTGTGGTGATAATGATGGTGAAATAATAGGAGACATGTATACTAAAAAAACAGGATATATTCCAAACTGATCATTTCTAAGCAGATCTTTTGATAAAAATCTGTGTTTATTTAATATTTCTGTAGTTTCATTGGTTTGATTCAATGCAATCACTTCATAATCTTTTTTTTTTGGATATCTTTTCTTCCATATAATGACATTTTCGTCTTTTGCTGGTCATTCCCCACATTAACCATGTTAGAATTGTAGAATTAATTCAAGAATTTACTGTCAGAAACGCTCTTTGAGAAGTAAAGACTGAAAGACAATGACCTTATTAATAGTGACTTAATTTCACCTAACTGATGACGACCTCGAACTAACTGTTGCATTTAAATTAGATTCTTAAAATTGCAGTAGTAAAAAAAAACAAAGTTCCTTTCAGAACAAAATGACATTTCTTTCCAAATGTAAATGAGAATGCAGTTCAGTTGAATGCCATTTTTGGAAGACAGGCTTGTAAAGACATAATATGTTAGTGCTAACTGAATGATGAGTTGCCTTGTCACAGCAAACACGGTGTTGTGCCACCTGGGCATTTGAGTTTGTCCAAACAATCAGACTGTAGGCCAAGTTAGCCCTTTTCTGTTACTGTGACACCAGCAAATATTTTATCCGTGCAGGCAGAAGGGCACAAATCATGACTCTACCTCTAGGACATTTAGATCCTCAGAGCAGATGCTTTTGAATGAGTCAGATCAAGGCTGCTGGGTGAAAGACATCGTTCCTCCATTGACATTTTAAAGAAAATTCTTGTGACACTTATCTTAAGATTTTCTTCAGAAACTGATCACATTTCTATCCCATTTTTTTCTTGTTCTTGTTTTTTTTTTAATCATTTTATTTTCTCTTACAAGATGCTTATTGCACATGCTGTATTTCCGTTGCTGCCTGACTGGTAACATGCACAGCCCTTTGGTCAATGCTGGCTGTTTTAAACATGCAGTATAAAAAACTAAATCTAACAATAGAGCATGTTCAATTCACTGTACCACCTCTTGGGTCCAGAGTGAAATATCATTGCAAATATTGGCTTTATTGCCATGAAATTTCTGCTACACTGACCTCTGGCATCCCTATACATACACCCCAGTGTGTTCTTTAAACCACCTAACAATTTAATTTCACCTACAGCACATATGCTGCACATCGACATTAAAATTGAACGAGGACAAAGTAATCCATATAAACACTGCACATACACTCCTACACAGTGATAGATTTAGTGTCGCCTCTAATATAAAAACCTCCGTTTCCTTCCTTCCCGCAGACAAACTCCACCATCTTCCTCCAAGATATAAATGGACTGAGGCAAAATTAGAGCAATTTGCTTCTAATGTGAACCATTAAGGAAATTTTAACATTTCCTTGTCGCACTTTTTCTCTTTGCCCAGGCTGAAATAAAGTCTGCGACAGAGCAGTAATGTGGAAGTAATGCGTTTGACAAATGGGCTTCATTATTAAAGGGGAACATATAATAAAGAGACACAAAAGTCCTGGTAGTGGGGCTCCAAATGTGCTCCAAACAGACTTCATGTGACTAGTCATGGTAATTTGCTCACAAAAAAGGTGTTGACTTCTAAAAAAGCACTAATAATTAAGAAGTAATACGAACAAAGATTACAACAGCAGAGAGGATAAAAAACAAACAGGACAAAGTATAAGAAATTTCTTCCCAGAATTTGGAAATAAATGAAATGCGTAATTGAATTTTAATAATATGGTTATATTTATCAGCCGAGATCAGATGCTGGGACAGTAACAGAACAAAGCAGCACTCCCGGACTAAATGAGACAGTGTAGATGGCAAAAAAATCACCTTCTTTACAGCAAAAACTGTTGTTTACAAGGCGTACGACTGGAAGATGGCTGCTAATGTTACATGTTTATGCTAATTATAAAGCTGAGGCCGACAAGTATTAGCTTTGACTCTAGACTGAAATCAAATGCATATGTTTAAACAAAAAAAAAAAAAATTCCTCAACTGCCTCTCACTTTTACTCAGTACCATGTTATATCTTGTTAGTACATGCAGTTAGCTTGTTGAGTCTGTCCACATGTCTTAGTTACAGCCATGAAACTGTTCCAGCAACTGTTCAACCCATAAAACCAAAAACTGTTGTTTCCATGTTTGTGTGAATCAGATTAATGAGATATAACATTATTTTGTCAAATTCAGAGGACTACATTGTAAACAGACCCAGGTTATTCCGCCTGTTGTCTGGTTTCTATGCTAAGCTAATCTAATCAGCTTTAAATTTTAGCATACTTGATGAACATGAGATTAATCTTTCCATGTAATTCCAGGTGCAGCACTAAAAAGTGTGAAACTATTCTTTGACATTCTGTTCCCCCTGTTTATCTAATTTGTAATGCTAGGCTAAGCTAATCAACTTTACATTTTGCATTGGTCTTTCCCTGTTATTCTGGATGCAGTTCCCAAAAGTGTCAAACTATTCTTTGACAGGCTATTTCCCCATTTGTCTATTTTTTATGCTAAGCTTATCAGCTTTAAATTTAGCATACCTTATGAGCATGGCACCAACCTTTCTATTAAACTGTGGGTGCATTTTCCCATAATAGTCAAACAGTGTCTTTAAATGCTTCATCAACACGATGCTTGACCCAAGAGTGAAGGTTTTACCAGCTTAAATAAAATGTTTTTTTTTTATTTATCATTGTTGCAAAGGCCTGTTTTGATCAGCTGTTCATACCTGATTTTTAAAAAAAAATCCTTTAAACTAAGAAGTAGAACATGCAAAGTGCCTGTGAAATTGAAGTCTAACAGCAGTGTGCTTCTTTGAAATGAAATGCTGCTTGACTTCCGCTCGAAAATAAGGGGATGAAGGAGGCAAGGAGTGGCGCATAAAGAGAGAGGCAGAGACAGTTATAACCACAGTTAAGCCGATGATAACTTGGCCCTAACATTTCTGAGACATTTACAGTCCAGATTCAATCTTAACCACAACAATCAATCCGTGAACCGCCCCGAGAATATCAAACATGGTTGATATTTACAGCCATCCACAGGGTCCTGAACTGTCATGTGCTGCGTGAGGCATTACGGAGGCTGCAGATAGCCGAGAAAAGAGTGGCTGGCTCACATCCTCTGTTCTGATTGGAATTGCACATCACAGGGGGGTCCTACAAGATTAGAAACCCTGATGTCGGCAGGATAGATCAAATCAGTTTGTGAATGTTTCAGATCAGTAAATAAAAAACACAGTAAGCAATCAAACTCATGTTGTTAGGCTCACAGTGGTGCCCAATTTCTCAATAATGGAATTTGTCGTTGGCTTTACATCTATAAATGCGTTTTGCTTGCAACCTGAGCTGCCCTTGAGTTAGGCAAGAGACAGATGTATAAAGACTCGGAAACCTCATCATGTGCAGGATGAAGATTGAGTGGATGCACATTTTAACCGGAGGGCCGAGAGGAATATAACAAAAGCTCGTACATGCACCTCGTCTGAACTCTCACTTAAGACATGTTGGTTACCATGCTGAATGGATGAAGGAGAACTTGCCTGCATGTCAGTTTCTTAAGTGCTCATAGGAACGATAGCGCAAATCTGAGGGGCAAGATTAAAGGAAATCTAAACATCCTGTCTTTCTTTCCTTCCTCTCTTTTTCAGCTTTGAGATTGTCGAGGGGGACGGAAAGGGCAAAACTTGCAAACTCGGCCTGTCGTTGACGTGACATGAATGCTGCAGTGCAGACTTGCACTAAGCTCTCATTTCAAGTATCAGTGGTAAAAAGGTTAGATAAGGTGCATTTCACAGATGTCTTCTGTTGACAGTATCTCAGGTTGCTTGGGGCTAATCTCTCGCTGCTCGGAAAGTGCTGAGCATTCAGCTGGAGAAACATTTGCCATGCGTACTGTGGAACAAAACCGCTTTGATGTTTCAGATCAGCTGCTGTAGTAATTAGAAAGAGAGAAAAAAAGAAAAGTACATGTCTATGAGTCATTTAAACATGAGATAAATGTATTGCATTCATTGTTGACCCTGGAAGACATAGCATGATGCAACATCAGAAGGTTCTCACATTTTCATACATTTTCCTCATCAGATTTGTCTTTTTTTTATCTCTGTGATGGTTTCACATGGACCTTGCAATCTTCTTTATGTGGCTTTTTTTTTGCTGTTTTTAATTATCTAAACCTCTGCGGCCAAGCGAGTTTGTAACACTTACAGTGAATACCTTCATTCAGCCAAATTGGATTCGTTTTAATGGGAGTCAGTTAGTATTGAGATCTTTACCCCAGTGAAAATTGTGTCTTCGTTCTGTTTAACTAATTAAATGTAATTGAACTGATTTAAATATATATATGTGAAAAAACTTTTGTGAAGACTTTGTCAATAAAAAAAATAGGAGATAATTTAAAGTTGGAGAACTACAATGTTTTATATCAAAACCGACAAGAAAGCAGGAGGCCATGTTAGTTTTTCTTCTTTCTACCCCCACAGAAAACACATGCATTGACTCATGGGCAACAGGTAAAGGACAGGAAAATAAGCATTTCTACTGTGTACAGCAGGAAATATGTGTCAGGGAGTTAAAAAGTGAACTAGAATGCTACTGTAGATCGTGCAGATTCAGATAATGCCAGAATAAATACAATTATTACCAGTAAATGCAAGGTTTTTGCATGGATTTAGTAGCTGTGCAATAGTGCAATAGAGAAGGAAGTTCTGTTGCTGGAATGGAAATTCTAACATGTATTTAATATACAGTCATTGAGGGTCACAGAATCAGGATTTCTACAGGATTTTTCACAAACAGGGCTCCTTTCATTAGCAGTTTCGTTGGCTATATGGTTCATAAATAGTTCTTTTCCCAATTGCCCTAAGCTCCTAGGAATAACATTACCTCGATGGGCTAAACCAAAGTGCACTTTGTTTCAGTGTTTCGCAGTCTAAAGTGTGCAGCCGAGTTCCCATAGACGTATGAGTGGCTGCGCTGACACTTTACGTCTGCTGTATGTCAATGTATTGACTTTGCTAACCCAGATAGTGGAGTAATGCTCCATTAAACTAATTGTTTGAGAAGTGGTCGGGAACTCTCAAAGGACACCCCGCACCAATTAAAAATATACACACACACACACACACACACACACACACACACACACACACACACACACACACACACACACGCATGGTACATAGAAAGTCAATGAACACTGGCTTTTGACTGTGTTGAGTGATTTTTAAAAATACTGGTTAGAGCAGTTTGGAGATATGTCAGTATGTGCTTTGCTATTGATCCCTTCCGTTAACCTTTACCTCTCACCCACCCGTCCTCCCACTTCGTTCTGAATCTCATACATGAGTTTTAAAAGCATTCTTAGAGAGTGCACTTACACATTTTTGGAAAAAATTAACAAGTGTGTGACATTGTTCAGCCTGGTTGCAAAGTCCATTATAAAACGTATAGCTGCGACCTCTCTATCCTACTCTGAAAATATAGACTGTTTCCATGTGTGAGTTAAAAGAAGATTTGTGTACTTCCTGTTTTTTTTTTTTTTTTGTTTTTTTTTGATGATGCTATTTGGTGCAATTTTCTTGCGACTCACCTTGCCGCCGTCACACCTGTAATCACAGGAAAGAACACCCTGGATATCATTATGTCTCTTGGGTGCCATCGCATTAAAAGTTCCACGAGACAATCTCAGGTAATGACCGCATGGCGCACATGAATGGTGAAATTATAGGGAAGAAACCACACAGACTGGCAAGGTTGTTTAGAGATATCTGGTCGGGAATATATGATTTAACCTTCATGCAGGGCTTGTTTTAAGACTGGACAGAATTTTATGCTTGCTTGATTGTTAAGCCTCATGGTTCAGTAGATCTTAATGTGTCATAAGTGAAGGGCACAAAGTAAATTGCTTAACTGGAAATGGTATTTAGAACCAGTTTTTTATAGTTTCTGTATATTAGGGTGATTTCACACTTAAATGGTCCATTGAACCTGGTGTGAAAGCTGTCATTTTAACTCTGACGTTCTATTAACCAGACCGAGAGAAGATGAGTCTTGGTACACTTTTGATTGGATGGACTCTTGAAATAGCCCACATGTGATTTTTAGCTGAATTCGAAAGATTATCATGTTATCAAAACATCAACTCTGGTGTATTCTGGTGAACTGTGAAGGGACAAATCTCCTAAAAACAATGGTGCACATTAAAAATAGCTAGCTTGCTACTTTAAATAGTGGTTAGTGTGGCTAAACCCTACACATTGCAGGGCGAAACAGTAATATCACCTCTTAAGTTAGCATTTCTTTTGAATTAGTGTGAAAACAATATCTCTGCGTTAAGTTAATTTAGCTTATATTGACTGAAAAGGGCCCCGTAAACCCCCAAAATAACAATAAAAACAAAAAAACTTATTTGACATGAACATATCAAGTTCAATAAAGTCAAACCAAATAGCAATTGAGTCTATGTGACTTTCTGTTTGCACATCTTGGTTCATTTGTAATATATGAGTGGTGAAATGAAATGCAACAGAACCGTATCTTCAAGTGAAACAGACCTATCACAGAGTAAAGTCTCATCACTCTATGCGACCAATAGTTAAACTTGTTGGAGGACTGCACACTCACTCATGGAGCTGTTAATATATACTAACCCTGTAAATCAAATATCAACTGTTAAAACAGTGTAACTTCAGAATATCATGAAAGAACAATCTTTGAAGAGCTTGTGAGTCCTCATGGTAAAATCAGGCTTCAGAAGCAGATGACAAAAGTAAGATAAAACAATCAACCATTTGGCATACAGCAATTTGCCGCACAGAAAAGAGAAGAATGAACAAGAAATAACATCAGTTATTTGCCATGCCATCGTAAGTTATGGTCTTAGCCTAGACATCGATATTAAAACTGCCCATTCATGCTTCATCGATGTTCTGATCTGATACGGGAATGAACTGTACTCAACTTTCTCTTCTGCTCGACACAGTTGAGAGATTGGCAGGGTCAGTAGTTAAACAGCTGCTTAAAAGGAAGTCTTTATCATAAGTAGAGCACATAAAGTGCATTATAATCCAATCAGGGTGCAGTCATTGGTTTTATACAACGTGTAGTCTGTCTCACTGCCTATTAGCATGTTCTTACATCCTGATAATACACCAGAGTCACAACTTTGCTTTACTTTGTCCTTTTCTATTGTGTCCTTAGAGAAAGCAGCGGCCTGTCGGGTCGTCGTTTGCTGCTCTGACATATGCTCACTCTTTTATAGCAGACATTTTACTTAGTGGCCTGCATGCACACCATAAGAGACGTATGAATGCCATTATAGCCTTGAGGATGTTCTGTGTGCATCATTATGAGCATTTTTGTGCGGCATCTGTCTTACAGAACTAATCACAGTAAACATTAAATAACAGGCTATCCTCCTGGGTATTACACCCTTTTAGTAATGCACACATTGTACAACAAAACACCCCATATGTAAAGAACCTCATTAGAAATTCCAATAAGTTTCGTATATCTCGTAGCACATCGATATACATGATTATTTTATGAGCTAGGAATAGTGGGTAGCTGCTTAAAATACATGCCTAGCATTATGTGCTTACAGTCTGAAGGGAGGCTGTGTCCTAGTGGACACCATCACTGTAATGGGCCAGGCCTTCAAACAGCATTCATTGGTTTGCTACCGAAAAGAAGCATTTATTTGCAGCACTGACTGTTCACTTGAGACACACTTGAGACTCAGAAGTATCTGCCGCAATGTTTTATGAAAAAAGCTGAATCAATTTAACTGGAAAAAATTCAATTTTTAGTGGGCATCACCGCAAGTACCGTCTAATCATTCACCGATAGCTAGCAAAGGAACCTCAGGATTAATATCTTCTTCTCAGCAGTGGCTTTAGGAGGTATTTAGTGATTATCACACATCTTGACTGAACAGGCTGCTGTCTGAGGGATAACAGGACTCCTGTGGGCTGTAGATGTCAGACTAAATAAGCCAAAACTTTGTCATGGCATGGTTAATGGAGGCTAATTCTCCAGCAGTTTGCTTTAAGTTTTCCTCATTAGCTGATAATTGGGGTTTCATTGAGGTTCTACTTGTGCTGAGACTCCATAACAAGAACCAAAATTTTCCAGTGTGAACCTACAGTAACAGTGCCTCTAAAAGATTTACAGCAGATCTCCCTCGTGGTAAAGTTCACAGAAAGATAATGTTCCACATTCAGAAGCCCATTGATTGTCTGCAGTTTGTGGTAATAAACTGCAAATCCGAAAGAATTACTTGGTCAAATACTAACATTGAGCTATGGAATTATATATATGTCTGTCATTGTTCAAAACGACCTTAAGCTGTTAGTTATCATCTGCTGTGGCTGCTAATGACTGGGGAAACACTTAACTGACATTTTTTCTGATTCGATGGACACAAATTTGATTCATGAGATTTGAGACGGGAAAGGTTGAAATGGCCACAGGGGTTCCAGTGGAGGTTAAACACAGCACAGATTCCATGATGGGCCGTTTTTCTTTGCTATTACTGCTGCAGTTTCCGCTTAGCAAGATGAAGCGGTAGCGCTGTGGCCTGGCGAAGCAATTATAAGAGCTCTTCAGGCTTTATTGAGGAGCGACGCTGCTAACTAAATGGTTTTCTATAGGAATCCCAGGGGAAAAGATCATTAAGAAATGGCACTCAATCTATCTGTGATGCACTGGGAGATATCCTCCCTATTTGAGTGTGTGTTTGGTGTGCATACCCATTGAGACCCAGGAGACTGTAGTACATCTGTTACAGTTGAGCGGACTTCTTAAACACATTTCAATGAACTGATATAAGCCGCTAATATGCTCCTGTAATGGAGGCAGGTTGCTGCTGATGATGTTGGAAGGGGAAATAAGCCTTCCATCACGCCTTTTCCTTCGCTGTAGGCCAAGAATGTCTCTGTCTTTTGGAAAACAACGATGCGACAGGGAGAGGGTTACTTCTGTCCCAGAAGGCAGCTCTGATGAATCTTACACAGATTAATTCACCCCGTAAAAGTTGCTTCTTTTATTGATTCACCAAAATGCTAATCTCAAAAATCCAAATTCATTTGCTTGTAGCTGACTAGATTCAATTTGCATGGTTATAATACGGTTCAAATAGAAACATATGCTCCCCTGAGAAATTCCTCTACACATTTTCTTTCCTCCTGAAAATGGTCCAAGGTTGTATTTTTTAAAATCTCTACCCAACATGCAAATACCGGCTGATTGCATTACGACTGAGGTGCTTGGGATAAAGCATGAGTGACACATGTGCCAACATGTGCTGCCTGCTGGAGACATGAGAGGATTGCTGTGCAATTGGCCTTGATTAAACAACACCACCAGAGGCAATACGGTTCCAATGATGAACATATTACTGTGATGGCAGGGTCATAACACTGCTGCCCTTTCCTTTTTGTCCCCCATGGTAATGGAGCAATAGCACGATGCTTGCCAGTGATGACAGGCGTTGGCCACACAGAACTACAACAAGTAGAACATGCTGCCCACACATATACTAGATTGTGCCCTATTCTTTTTTTTATTTTAAACTATGCACTGGGACCTACAGTATTTCCTGATCCGAACTCTGGTAGGGTTCCCACATGACACTAGAGGCAGTGAATAATGAGGCTGCATGGGACCCAGGGGATGGGATTAGATTTTTCATTTTGGTCGGGAACAGAAAAAGTTTTAGGGCCTCTGAATTATGCCGGGGATGCTTCGCTGTTTATCAAAACCCCTCAGATATAGAGCTTATTTGAGAGGATGGAGTGTTAGGAACAAAGAGATGTATTGAGATTCCACATCAAACCTTTTAATGATAAAAGAACTAGGTGGAGTAGAACAAATGCTGTCTGGCCCATAAGAGCGCAATGGAAAGAGCAGCTATTTGTCTGGCCACATGAAACTAGAACAAAGCAAATAAGAAATGTCTTCACAAAATACCAATGTAATGAAAGCAGAATGTTGTGTTTACCGATGGTGGCTGGTCTGGGCCTACAAGCTTAGTAAGAGTATATCAGACACTGTCTGGGCCAAAAAATTATTTGATATAGAAAAACTGATTAAAGTGAAAGCTAGGATTTATCCCTGTGTTATGACTTCAAGGCATGGATGGATAAAGATGGTAAGCAATATGCAATCTGTGGTTTCATGCCTTCCCAGCGATATGACTGGTGAAATGGGAATTTGTCAAAACAACTGAGCATTTGCAAACCTCTCACCTAAACAGAGGTTGCCAAATCACAGCTTAGTAACTGTGTCTACACACAGTAGGCCTGGCATGCTGAAAATTTCTCCAGATGTTGAAGTGGTGTGCGGGGACTGAAGCGAGAGAGTTACTCAGCATCTGAACAGTATGCAGTGTGGTGACTGCAATAGTTTAAGAAAGAGATCAAACAGGATTTTAGCTGCTTCAACGTTGGCTGAAAATGGCAGCATTCCAGCTCCACCTGGGAGATGTGTACCAGTGATAAACACATATCAACTGCAGTAAGAAAGTTGCTGAAACAGAATCTTCGATAATGTCCCTTGAATGCACCTGATGCAAACCTCCATGAAAGGCTTGAAAGTCGGTTGCACGAACAAACCCCCAGCATGCTGTCTCCCAGCCTCATCGTCAGCCATTCATATCCCTGATAATGTAGCTCTGTTGCCCTCTATTAAACTCCCTGCTACTTCTGTGCAGGTCTCCCAAGGTGTGCTAGTCTGTGGCCCTCTTATTACGCCCATATGCACCCTTGTGAGATGAGGGTTTCAGTCTCAAAACACTCCTGTGTCCACCACCACCTCCACCTAAGTGACTCCTTTCGATAAGCTGACAGATTTGACGTCGGGGTGCCCCATCCAGTGTCACTCACTCCTGGACAGACACTTTGCACTTCAACTTGCCTTAATTAAAGTACATCACCATCCTTATCGAGGCGGCATGGCTCAGTGGGTAGAGTGGCCGTCTTGTAACTGGAAGGTTGCCAGTTCGATCCTCGGCCCGTCGAGCTCATGTCGAGGTGTCCCTGAGCAAGACACCTAACCCCTAATTGCTCCTGATGGATTGTGGTTAGCACCTTGCATGGCAGCTCCCACCATCAGTGTGTGAATGTGTGTGTGAATGGGTAAATGTGATATATCATCATGTAAAGCGCTTTGGATAAAAGCGCTATATAAATACTACCATTTATCTATTTTAATTTTTGGGAGCGACTTTATATTATGTGTTGTATCAACATTAAAATATTACCTGGGTGCCTTGATAAATTGGTTAAAGTGATAACTTCAGTGAAAGGTAGTTGCATTGAAATGAAACCTATTTCCAACTTACTTATTCACTTGCTTACTAGAGGAACCAAATATAGTAAGAATACCAAGAGTCTAAGGAGTTACATAACTTGTTTTAGATAAAGATTTTTTTTAAATGCTCCAGTTAGTCACTCTCAAAACAAGACCTGATACTGAGTTTTTGCTAACAATAACAATACTAAAAATAATAATCAGCCCTTGGCAGTGTCAGACAACTTTGACAATCAGCACTTCCAAATGAGATGCTGTTTTTATCTGCCTCTGTCTGAAATCTAGGTTACATTGTTTCAAAAATTACCAAGACCTTGAAATGATGAATCTACCATTGTTGGGAATTGCAAATTATTAATTGACAGTTGCTGGAATAGCACAGTGCAAGGTTTTTAGCTGAAGGTGGAGTTTTGCATCATTTACTACCTCCCAAAACACCGTGGGTAAATTTCCTGTTCCTCTCCCTGCACTTAGTGGTATGTAGGAGGCTGGTACAGTGTGTTGCTGCAGCTGAACGAAATGGTACATAAAAGTGAAAATAAACTAAAATTGAGGTTTTCACAAAGTGCATAGTAGTTAGTTCAGTGATTGAGTCACAGTGTCATTAATTTGGGCTTTCCAGCGCTTTGATGTTAACATCAGCCTTGGGACACTTCTTTTTGTCTATTCAGACCATAATCCACTTGTGTTTCTGCACTTCACTGAAAATTGTAAGCAGCTTTTAATGAGGTGGGTATTGTTCATGCAGCCTTATCAGTTAGTGAGCAGAAAGATACTGTCAATGCTGACATTCTACCTTGCGTCTTAGTCTAAATACAACCACTGCCCATCTCATGTGCTACTTATACCTTGTATTTTTTTTTCTTTTTTCTCTCAGTTTCAGCTGTCTGTCGCCTCGTCTCACAAAATATTCCAAAATTTTTCTTTGCTGCCTTACAAGGAGAGTGAGATGAGAGAATCAGGATGGGTTGACTGTGCGTTCATTTAGCAAATGCCAGAATCTTCCTTTGAAAGCTCTGCAAGCACTGGAGGCACAAGATGGGTGGGCCAATTAGGGTTTGTGGTGTTTGAAGCCATGCGACTGGAGTGAATTGTGGAATGACGTCTATGTTGGATGAATCTGCACATTTTAAAGCAGTGCTTCCTTTAGAGCGCGTAAAGTAAATGTGGGGTTAGACCCGCTTGTTCGACTGAAGCTACAATATTTCCCTGTCAAATATGTCAGTTACCTAAAGAAATTACAATTTTTTTGCATGGTTATATGAAAATTGAAACTAACTCTCATATCTTTTTGGTAATTATGATCATTTCTTTCACATTGGAAGCTGAAAAGTGGGGAAACTGCACCTCTAAAGCTCACTAACTAGGGCATTAAATCTAATTTTTAATCTGTGTGATGACCAAAGTACAGAAATGACTGCCTGCCAACTGCATATATTTTGCAAAGTTGTACAAGCTTTGACATTGGATGTTAAAAATCATGGTTATTGAACAGAAACCAGGGTTTTGCAGAAGAGATGCTGATGTAACAAGGCTGTAAGGAGGCTAAGGGGCAGGCTTTATCAAGACAAAGTGTTCACTCACTGCTCTTAATGAGATACTTTCAATTTCCAACATCCTTTCCTGCCAGTGGTCACTAACACCGATATTTAATTTGGGCAGCCAGGATGAATCTTTGGCCCCACAACTCTTTTCTCTTTTAGGCTCATGTTGTTGTTTTTGGCTGAACTGATATGTAATTTTACAAAATAAATGCAACCTTAAATTCACAAGCAATGAAATAACTGAAGAGAAAGCCTTCAATTACCTGACGAGGTTATAAAAATAAAATTCTGATCTGATTCGCCCACTCCTCCACGCTGGCTCCGCAGTGCTCTTTAACTCTTTGCCGTAACAGACAGCTTATATAATTTAATGACACAGCATAGCTTTACATAGTTATTACATGTTATTAACCTCCTTCTGATTGGGCGTCATTTCAAAGGTCAAGCAAAGAAACTTCTGTATGATTAAACTCTGGCTGAGCAGCTGTGTGGGAGAGCGCTGAATGAGCATAAACATGACAGTTTTAGAACGAGCACTCTTGGCTCTATGGCTGCCAGACGGCCCATGGTTCTCCACCTGCCTGCTCACCACTTATTGAAGATGAATGAGCTCTGGGCGGCCATTACTTACCTTGTGAAATGGGCTTAAAAGGGATGGCATAGCCCTTGTCAGTGCAAATGTGACCAAACACCATAAAGTCAGGATCATTTAAAAAGAGATCCATTATGTGTGTGAAAATGTGAACCCATAATGCACTTTTGATCCAGCAGTAAATTTGTAAAAACAAGTTCTCACCATGTAGTATCACACTGAGAAGGTTAGAAAGTAAATGAAGTATCAAGAAAAGCAACGTGAAGACTAAACTTGATTAAAGAAAAAAAAATAGCCGTTTTCATTTTGGTCACACTATATTTCAGTAGATAACATTTTAGTAAATGATACCACCAAAGTATAAGTCCTAGTAAGTAAATACAAATGGTAATACCACAATCTAAAAATACTTTAAGTCCAGCATTCAAAACTTTGTTGTACTCAAAGTACAACTGTATCATCACAGATTTACAAAACTATCAAAAAATAGAAAATAAGTCAGCATTATGATGTAATATGTTAATAGCTGCTTGCAAAAATGCGAATTCTAGATGTTTTATGTAGTGTTAGATAGCTTAATGTACTGTCAGGTTTTCATTGAACTAAAGTAAAATGCACTAAATTCAAAGCAGAATTACTGGTTTTGCTTATTTTGTCTTATTTTATTATAATTACTTATTTTTTATCATGCAAGCTGTATTTCAGTTTCAGTGTTGAAATATGCGAAAAATGCAACTGTAACTACTTTATTTACCATTTCATGTGTAATCTGATGTCATAAACTGACTATGCATTTATGTGGGTAAATCTTAGCCTTCAAGGGTACTGGTAACTATATCTGTCAGAAGATTATTTTCTTCTGTAAATTGTAATGTGGAAGCAGCAAAGTAAGAAGAAAAAGCATCTTCCTGCCAGTTCATTAGTTGAAGTCATCCCAGAGTATTAATGTTCCATAGTTAGAAGCTTTGTTTTTGTATGATAATCATCCCTTACGGCCTTAAATTGCTTAAATGTAACTCTGCATCATTTATTCCTCCTCACTCGCTGCAGCCAGAGCACACCAGCTCACTTAAACAGTGTAGAACTCTGCTGCACTATACAATGTCCAGTTGTAATAGTGGAATTACTGAATTACATGTTTTCAACCTAGAAATCAGCTCTGAAACAGAATAAAGAAACAGATATGTCCTCTCTGCAAGCTGACAGGATTGATCCTTTAGATTGTCACATATGAAATCTGAATCTGTTCTTTTGAGACTCATTGAAAAGATTGAAAGGCTGAGTCTTGGTGTTAACTGCATATGAAACACTCCATGTGGACGTATTACCAAGCTAAAACAACCTACTTTTTATTGGAAAGAATCTTTTAAGAACATTACATTTACTGTGCTGTAAATCCTTTAGTGTGAATCTCATCCTTTTTCACTAAAACATTTCAGCCTAACAGGGAATGCTGCATTCCTTACACCAGCCGATCTCTCACGTTTAATGAGCTTCTCGTTTCTATTTATATCAGGCATTTGGTGCATGTGTCTAGCATCTGGTCATAGCAGCCCAAAATGACTGATTCTTATAAAAAATTATCCAAGGTTACGGAGCGCTGGCACAGAATGAGTTTGGAATTCTAATTCTCAGACCTGTGTTTCTGTGTTCCGTCTTTGTCTATGTGGATCAGAGCAATTTGGCACGTGGGAACGTTCAGCACCTCAGTCACCGGACTCATTCTAACTCCATGGTTTAACCATTAGTCCACATATGGCCGGCCTGGCATCGCTTTGACTGGCCATAAGTGCTCAAGCCAGCTCAATTACCAGCCAACTGTTCCTTTACAACGTTCCTTTAACATGAACCAAGATAGCAGGTCAGCATTGTTAGCCATTCTAATCATCCCATCAGATGTAACATTTGTCCTGACTGCTAGTCGCTTAATAAATTTGATGCTGAACAGTGCTTTGGCAGACATTTGTTGTGGCTGGCCTGGAAAAATATTCCAACAAAAAGCACAGCGATTGGCTATTAGTATCATCTGTTATTGAGTAAACGACTGCCAGAGGAGCTTTATTCCATTTTCATGGAGCGGAATAAGTGCATGTGTGTAGCAGAGCGTGAAAAGGCGAGTTTGTTAAAGTCTCCAGCACATTCTTTTTTTGTCGGGGTTTTGGTCTTTTTCCGTTTATGTCTGTCAGATTATCAGGGAACCTTGTGATGGCTGTAAGTCACCTCTCCAGCAGTAAATGACCAGCTGTTTGTTTATCCATGGATTTCCTTTTAAATGCACTGGCCCTCGGCTATGGCTAATTCTACTCATTAATTGTTGTTATTGTCAACTTAGCAGTATTGGCAGATGACAGGACTGACTACCCAGCTGATTAATGGGCGCTGCTGGTCAATACTGGGGCTGCTGCCGCTCGTCACAAATGACAGTATCAGAGACAGTATAAATGTTATAACAGAGCCACCATTACTGAGGGCTTTTCAACAATGCAAGGCGAATTGAATGCACCCACAAAATCAATCGACCTCTTATCAACCTTCAAACTGACATAAAAATGAGAATCTGTACACACAGCAATAACAAACTGCATAAAATCAATCGGTAAATTCATCTATCAATGAAAAACTAACCTCTTGGCTCCAGTTTGATTCCCATTTCATACCGCGGTTCATTATTTTATGTCTTTGGAGCTCCTATGCACAACTACAGTCTGTACATTCACTCACTCAGCTGCACAAAAGTTACCACAACCTCATTAATGAATGCGTTTGGTTGACAATGTGGCTTCTATTTGTGGCATTGACTGTGTTTCGGAGGCAGCCCGTCTACCATAATGTGCATCAGTCCTGCGCTGACATGGTGGCTAGTTAGTGTTTTTGGTCGAAGCCTTTTTGTCAGTGTATTAGTGGGAATAATCATTACACCCACATTTAGACCAGTGCTAATTGCATGGCCGCCCTACGTGGCCAGACTGGTAAACATCTGCTCGCCCACAAGGGGCCCAGTGCTCGCTCAATTATCTGCCAACTGTTTGTATATGTAAAGATTTTATTCAGCTGTGGACAATTCTGCTAAGAGCTTGTTAACATTGTTTGTGCTGAATGTCTCAGGCAGTGAGGATTATATTTAGCATCAGCTGGGGGTGATTCGGTAATTAGCAGCTATGATACTGCTATGTATGTCATGACATTTGAATTCTGCTGTAATTTTTCTCCTTCATAATAAAAAGAAATTCAGCATTCAGCTACCCAAGCAATTGGCTTTTTGAGGGGTGTCTTAGTGAGCCAAAATCAATGCAGATGCACTATTGAAGCTTACATCTGTTACTGTACAGAGCTTCAATGGGGATTATGTTCCTGCTTTATATGAAACGTATACAGACACTTTTTAATGTAGCATTGATTGTTGCATTGAACTATTTTTCTTATTCCCCTCTGACATATATCATAGAATATATATAAAGGTGAAGTAGTCCTCATCGATTCCTCTCACTGTACAAAACTAGAGCCAAAATGTCTGTGACCAGGTGGTAGAGATGTGATATCCATGTGCCTCTCACTGTCACTGCTGTGCAGACACTGGCTGCAAATGATTTAACAAACACCCATTTCTAAGACATTTTAGCTTCACATTTGGAGCTGCTAGCTGTCATGATGGCCGTCTTTATATATATATATATATATATATATATATATATATATATTCTGTGATGTCAATGCAAGCATTTAGCAATGCAGTGTTTGTGTGGAGAACAAGCTGATTGTTTCCCCCAGAGCTCAGTTTTGGCCCCCACCAATTCTTAAGGAATGTGCTTTTGCCGCCAAGTGTTTCCTGATGTTCATTTGCAAGCAAATAACTTTGTTTGACAACTATTTGGTGCCAACCAGGTAGTGCACAGAAGTCTGGTGTGGTTATTCTTCAATTCTGCAATTTCATTTAGCCAACGCTTTTATCCAAAGCGACGTACATCTGAGAGTAGATTCAACACAAGCAAGGACCTGGTGAAGAGAAAACAACCTGGATAAGAGCCATAAAACAAGTCCAAGTGTGATAATCGGACCGTGGTGCCTACAGGGAATGTGGATATATTCGGAAATTATTGTGGTTTTGTGCCAAAACATTCAGTGAAGAATTGGTTTTTAGTCTTTTTTTTTTTTAAGACTGCGTAGGATTTTGCATATCGAACAGAGTTTGGTAACCACCAGGGAACCACAGAGGACAGCAGTCTAGCTATTGACCATGGGCCCTGTTGTGTAATCTTGTGTTAAGTTATCACAATAAAATTTTTTACGTTCATACTATATTGGTACTGTTTAATTAGATTTTTTATATTGTCATTGAAATAGCCTCCACCAGGGCTGATCTACAGAGCAATCAAAGGCAAAGAGACTCCATTATCAGAGGATATAAAATAGGCTCTTTATTAGCCAGGAATGGAGCTTGGTTGAAGGTTGTTGATACAACCAAACTTTGTGTTTTTGCTCTTTAATGGCAGTTTCCATCAAGTAATGCGTTTAGGTGAAACTTTCTTTCCAACATTTTGCTCATTGGCATTGATAATGCTCATTGCCAGTTGCCTGAGGACCAGACAGCCTTTATATTGTGTATTACAAATACACATAAAGTCAGTCTGGAACTGCTCCATTAAACCAAATCTAGCCCAGAGGCGGGACTACTGATCACAGCTTGAATTGGAGAGAGCCAATCAGCGTAACGCATGTGTGACGCAATCACTAAGCGACCTAACAATTGCCTTTCCGCCATGATGTTTTGTAGTTTTAACAGCTTCCTTCGCCGTACAGGGGTCCTGAGGAAAATCTAAGCTCTCCCTTTCAACAGTGGAGGGCAGCATTACGCATTCTATCGTACAGCCTGCCGGAATTAAAAGAAGAAGAAGAAGTAGTCCAAACAGTTATGGCGACCAGTTTTAAGGACAAATTCAGCCCGTGCAAAACAGAGGAAAGCGCACAAGAGAAACCTCGCTCTGTTGCGGTCGCCATTTCGTTTGTATGCGGGAGGTGCACAGGTGTTAGATGGGTAATCTCGGCCCTGAAGATGACGCATCGTTAACTCCCGCCTCTGGTGCTCTGATTGGTTCGGTCTGATCTGCTCGGAGCTTGACAACCTGTCAAAATGTGTCAATGGAGGAGGGCTAGACCGTATTCCCGTATATCCCTTATAATGGGAATACGAAGTCTAGCTAAGCTCGGCTACATTGCCATTACATATTATTGGAACAAGAATTAAATGTTGTAGATTCATGCTAAAACATGCTATAAGATTCTCTATAGTAAGAGTGTCTGCAAAGTTGGCTCTTAATTCTTATCATAATAAAATACAGGTTTGTGTAGCTTTCAAACAGAAATAGGTCAAATTAAGTTTTGATGTATTCTTTGGTTATGTTCCAGTAAATTGCCGTTTTACCGTCTCATTTAGTGCTTGTTACTTTTGCTCTCCAGGTAATTTCCCCTCGGACTCTGCTTTAACAGGTCTCTGAGATGTGTCATGAGTGACCACTCCACATCATTACCAAGACTTTAGCAAGTAGATTATTCATGCACAGGGATATACTGGTATAAGTGACTCTCATGTATATTTCAAACATAACCTCAGGAACGCCAATATTGCTGTACGGTGGGGTGTAATTTGAGTTCCCCGTCCCCCATGGTCCTTTCAATTACCAGAATTTGCTTTCTGCTCCCGCTGGCAGAATATCAACGGAGGCCCGGCTGACTCTGTGCGGGCCTATTTGGAAAGGATTAAGCTAGCTAGCAACTAATAAAGAAGATGTTGCAGTATGCATATAGGGATTTTATGGGGCAGCTTGACTCAGGAGTGAGCAGCTTGTGTAATTATCAGACCCGTAGATGAAGAAAAATCAAGGAGGGAGGAGGGGGGAAGTGGTGTGTATTGGGAAAATAAAAGGAGAGCTAATGAGAGGGGGAGAAAAGTGAGACAGTTGAAGGAGGAGGGATGGAAAGACAGTGTGGTAGCTTAATATACATATACATATGGGGCTTTCTGGAGGAGAATTATACAGTTAACAGCGCTAACTGCTTCTTATGAAGAACTGCTAATTTTGTTTACATGCAGAACATTTTAAAGCTGAGAAAACTTAAATTGGCTCCTTAAAAAAGACACATCTGCAGAACTGTGACTATGTAAACATCTGTAGCTGCCATCTGCTCGTGCAATATAGAACGGAAATCCTGGCAACTTAGATGCACAGTGGTGTAATTCAAATGAAACCAGTGAAAGCTTTCTTTTTCGTGCTCTATGGGATGCATTTAATCATGCATTCAGAAGTAGATAGTCAGGAAAATTAGCCTTGTAATTAGTGATACTGATGCTGTAAAGCACTGTCACAATTTAAATGTGTATAAAAATGCTGTTCAAGCAGAGCTGATCATGAAGCTAATTTTCAGTGCATTATTCATATTACCCAACCCCTTCTCATGCCATCATTAATATGTTTTAGAGCCACTTATTGTGGACGTAACTGATGGAAGTCCGATTGTTTTTCTCGATTCATAAAACCAGGTTTAGGCAGGTAATCAGCAATTTGGAACTGATTGCATTTTTAGGCTCCCAGATGACTAGTTTTTCATTCTTCAGTGAACCTTTACTTCAGCATTTGTCAACAAAGTTGCACAGGATTAATGAAGGAGGCTTTAACACACCAGCTACTGAGCTGCTGATGGTTGATAAGTCTGTTTCTATAGCTTCTGTAGTTCCGACTCACCGCAGAAGGAAAACTTTGTGAATTAAATAGCTAAAAGCATTCATTGCCTGCATCAGATGCTCCTCATTTGTGTTTGTTTTTACATTTTTACATATATAATGCACAGTCTGTGATTTTCCTTTTATTACTGAATCACTTTATAATATTGTTTTTTCCTCTGAAGGAGCGCTGATGCCCTCTTGGTGAAGTGTGTTAATCTGTGTTTCTGAGTTGCGGTGGTGCAGTGCATCACAGAAAATAAACATGATGTCCTTGCAAGCATCAGTAATAGGCTACTTCCAAACGCATTTTCATTACCACAAAGAGATTTGCCGAACACTAAGCATTATGTTTTATTGTTCTCTGTTAATTACTTAAATACAGGCCTGCACAATGTTAATTCTCTGAACTAATGAGGAGATTGCTGTTCGATTGCACACAGCACAGGAGAAGCAAATGGAAAGGATGCACTAAGAAGCGGGCCGTAGAATGTTTTTTAGTATTAATCCTTTTTACAGTACCTAAAAAAAGACTTTGAAGGATGGTAAATAATATGATGTTTGATCCATTTTCCTTATTATTTATTACATAAAAATACTGAAAAATCAAACCCTGAATTTAACATTTTAAATTGCTCACAGGATTCTCCAACACTGGAAAATGATGGCTCTACATGCTACAGCATTCAGTTCAGCTGAATTTTGCTTTTTGCTTAGTGAATGTTGGTTGCAGCTGAGTCACTCATGACTTTTTATTGGTACCGAGGAGCGAAGGATTGCTATAATTTTACAGGATCTGTTTTAAATGCTTTCATTTTTGGCGAATTTTAAAATGAGACATGTACAACACAGTGAAATCGAATAATTTTGAACCCAAATTTGGTTGATTTTACTGTCAAAACTGCAAATCACACATTATTTTACAGCGTCTGGCAAAAATAGATGGTGTATTTTTGTCGATTTTCTTTTCTTTTTAACAGAAAATATGCTGTTTGATCCCACTGGTACGTTTTGGATGTCAGAAGGGGAAAGCACTGCATCCAAATCTTTCTTCCTTTTTGATACTTTAAGTTCATCATACTCATCCAGTTTTTCTGAAGGAAGATTTTGAATACAGGCCTTGAATTTCACATCTGATCCATACATCCAACATCTGATATTTTTTACTCACTACAATTTTACTGGCTTAAATGATCTGAATACATTTTGTACCCCTGGTTGTTTGTTGTGGCCTATTTGACACATTTTTCTAACTTTTTTTCTTGTATTCAGTAAATTTCAAGTGTCCTTCTACACATAAAATACTATTTGCTTAAAATTTTCCTGTCATTTTATTACTATCACTTGCATGAGAAGCATCCTCTGTTTGATATCTAATAGATAGAACTTAATTGTACAAAATGCAAATGATCATGGGTCATCTTTTGGAGAAACCCTGCATGAAACTTTTTATTTTGTAAATTCTGAACTGCATATTATATCATTTTACTGCTCCTTCACATTTAGACTGTGTTTTATGAATTTTTTTATTTTCTGTGTTTTCTCGGTAATTGGCACACAGTAAACCTCAGGCAAGGTTGTATTACAGTAGCACTGTTTGGGTATTTTCAGCAACCAGCACCTTTTATTTTTAATTACTTTCATTGCCAATACATCTGATAGTTATTTCCTGTAACAACAAATTGATTGTAAATATTTTTCGGACATTTTTTCCTTTTAAAATGTGTTGAATTGATAATCAAATTCACCTATAACCAGGGAAAATAATGAACCTGCCATGAGGTTGAGGCTCAGTATGGGTCTTACAATAAGGTCAGAGTCCCTTTAGCCGAGCATGGCTGTGTTCAAATGAGCGTTTCAAGCAAGGTGTTAGTGGAGGAAGGTTTTCCGACTTTGCAAACACCGCTGAGTGTGTCGGGCACGTGAGGACCTGCAAAATGACTTTCAGCAGAGCGTGCTGCTGACAGGCTACTGTTTTCTTAATTATCAGCTGGTAAAGATGTTAACAGAGGTATTAATGGGCCTTAATTGACCATATGGCTGTTTGTTTATTTAGCTGGAAA
Source organism: Acanthochromis polyacanthus (assembly GCF_021347895.1). Taxonomy (NCBI): domain Eukaryota; kingdom Metazoa; phylum Chordata; class Actinopteri; family Pomacentridae; genus Acanthochromis; species Acanthochromis polyacanthus. The sequence goes on from NC_067121.1 coordinate 36,722,073, forward strand.
TTGGCCAGAGAACGCATTGATAAGACTTTCATACACACACACACACACACACACATACAAAGATGTAATATGCACTCCACAGAAACATGAACAGACTCTCAGGAAGCCAACACAGCACATAATTTGTAGGGGTTCCGGTTTCCAACCACAGGCCATCAGAGTGTGTCTCCTGACATTATCGGCGTTGTGCTGCACGCTGACATTACTGCTGGCTCGGCTGCTTCGTAATACAGTTGTGCTCGTGCGTGCATGTGTGTGCTTTGTGCATGGGGGTGTTCCTACCACCTGCTTGTTCCAAAACACACTCAGCCTGTAGGCGCCGTGAGAAAAACCCAATTACATTTTCCTCTTTTTAATCAGATGCCTTTTATTGCCTCTGTTTATTCTTATTTGATTAATCCGGTCACACTTTTTTAACTCCAGGTCACATTTGCCTTTTCCAAAAAAAAATCCTTTATCATTCCTTTTTCCACCAAATTACGAACACGTATTTAGTAAAAGGGGCTCAGAGGGTGGAGCCGGGGCTTCCTAATCGTCTCTGCTGGTTCTTGAGAAGGCCTCATAAATTATTGACGGCTGCATGTAGGAGTTGGCTCGAGCATGATGATCAACCTTTTTCTGCTTTAATCAGGGAGTTTTTTTCTTGTTTTTGGGTGGGGTTCGTCAACAAGCTGCTTTGAAAACTCCATGCCAGCCCCCGACAAAAAGGAAAAAAAAGAAAATGCATGCTGGAATTGAAGATGGAGATCAATTGAAGTGGTTTAATTTGATGCAGACAGATTGCCGAGTTCTGTAAAATAGATGCTGAGTGGCGTTCTATGGAGTCTGTTTGCCTTCAGTGAGTGGGAAGATTTGGATAGATTTTGTGTTCCATCCAAACTTGTCAAGTTGATTTCAGAATATTTATAGACAAATTATCTCCTCTTGCCGACACACAGTGTTACTGGTTTCAGCATTTTTAATCAAGGGGTTTGTTTGAACAAATATAGCCGAGGATGGGTCTCGTGCTATTGTTCCATTCCTCCGGTGGATGACTTCTTGAAAGTCATATTGGCATTTTAAAATTGGAATTTCTGAAACAATCTTCTTTAAAAAATCATTTTCTACCAGACTGTGAAAGTGACACAATACACTGCAAGTACTGAAATTGCAACAGTTTGTCAGACAAAGAGGTCCATGTTGAGATCTATCTGAGGATTGATTAGTGAGGATTTCTGCTGTCAAAGGCCCCCTCAAACGATATTTTTTCTTATTCTGATGCCGTCAGTGTTGAAGCACCTTGTTCAAGCAGTATGCAACTATTTTAAAATGCCTAAAAATCATCTGTGCAAATGAAGGAAGCAAGAAAACGCATTTCAAGTTATCAAGTTATTGATTTTTTTCCTTCATTCAAGGAATGTGGCGAAGTTATGTGATGATCGGCATACGTTTGTCCGTCTGTCTGTTGGCAGGATTACTCAAAAAGGATGACCAGATTTGAATGAAATTGGTCAGAAGTGACACAAGGACCAACTGATTAGATTTTGGCAGTGATGTGGATTTTAGTCTGGATCCACAAATTTGTTAAAGATTTCTGTAGCGTTGCGAGATAGCGGCACGGCGTCACTGTAACGATGATAACAAGTAAACACTATGTTCTGCCTGCTGACGATCACATGATTGCAATCCCACTACAAATCCACTCCTGAGGACTTATCAGGACTTATCCATTGGAAATGATACAACTAAAAATTAATTAAATTGTGGGGGTGTTTCTGAGTCCCAACAATTCCCGCCGCCCGCTACATATTTAGGTCGTGGGAGTCGGTATCTGTACATAATGTACACATGCAGAACACACGCCTCTGCTCAGCGCAACATCATTTTATTTCTGGGTACATCGATATTAAATGGACACATTCTATGATGCTGTGATTTCTGATCATCAATAACTAATACGCAATGCAACATTTCCCAAAAAGATTAAAAATTGCTGCATTTCTGATGATGTCATATGGGGGAATGAAAAGCCTTGGCAGAGTACTGCTCTCTGAGTGCTTTTCTAGTACTCTTTGCAATGTGCAGTATAAATTAAAAAGAAAAGAGCGCCTGATTAAGTTCTATAAGGTTCAATATATAATTAAGGGAGTTTTGAAGTCCATGGAATGTATTATATTATTTTAAAAGTTTTAAAAAAAAGTTTTTTTTGTGTTTATTATGATCACGTCTTTTCAAATTCCATAATTATTTATTATAGAAACAATCGCTTTTCAATAAAAGAATGACTGGATATCACTAAAATGTCAACTAAATAACTATCTGTATTTATTAACAACCATCCTCTAATTGGCTAAACAATAGTAAAATTAGCTTATTCAAAAATTGTTTTGTGTTCTTTTTATTAAATTGATAATCATGATAGATATTTTTTTTTGACAATACATCAAATTTTAGATGAAAAATAACAAATTGTATCTGTGTCAGAGAAATCCCTTTCCACTAACTTCCCCATTACAAAAACATCTCTCAAGGAAGTGTGTTAATTCCAGATCACATGACCTGCTCCACATGATGTCATTTCCTCCTGAAGAAAAGACTGGCCAGACTCCAAGACTTTCTGAGTTAGCAATTATATATTGACCCATAAACACAGAAACTGGAGAAAAGAAGTTGCGCTGAGAGAAAAAACAACCAGAATGTGTTCAATGAGCTCCTTCTCAGGCCACTCCCTGGTTCACTCTGTATCCTGTGGAGGCATAACGCCGAAAGTAAAGCACACTCCGTATTTGAAGTGAGTCCTGGATTCTGCAAAAAAAAAAAAATCTCCTCCACATAACCTGGAGGAGTTTCATAATAATCGACAGCCTGGTGAAGGTCCAAGCAAAGAAATCTGGCATCCACTTCCTGCCCTCCAGCCAGCTTTTGCTATTCACACCCAAATCAAAATGTAGATCTGAGCTCCTCTCTCTCTCTGCCATCCTCTTCCTCATCCATCCGTCTCTCCTTGTGTCTGTTTCTCTTAACCTCCTTGTTTGTCTCTCCGTGACTGTCATCTCGTTTTGTTAGCATCAATCCTCCTCTGCTCCCGCCTCCATCCTCGCCCTCCTCCCGGCCTCGGTGTGCGGTGCGTTTACAGGGGGGTGGGAGCAGGTGTGCAGCTGGTCGGCCGTTGCTGCTGAACTCGCATAAACGCTGAGAGGTGAGTAGTGAGCTGCTGGGGTTGAGGAATACAGCTGGCCTCTAATGCTGATGGACCTCCACCTGCTCTAATGCTTGCCAAGGGCCTAGCCAGGTGCTTTTGGCAGCATATGCACACGGACACGCGCGCACGGAAGAAACAAAAGCTGCGCACCTCCACATATCCCGGGCTGCACGAAACACATATGTGTGTCAGATCCAATAAGGCTTCCCAGCTGCGGTAATTGCAGCACACAGATAGCGAGCTGATGAATTCTGCTGCAGTTTCATGTTCTCCGCCGCAGAGAAAAATGAAGGTTGTAATTTTGTCTGACTCGGAAAAAAAAAAGAAAAAAAAAAGCTGGGACACAAGCTTCCCAATGTAATTTCCTGACCTCCCAACTGCAGCACGAATTACTTACCGTAAGTGAATAAACTGTTCTCACCTCAGCCTTTGACTTGGTCACTCTGCAGCTGTGTGGGAGGTTTAAAGAGGAACTTTTGCTTTTCGAGAGACCGAGTACACATCCCCTCGTCTGTCATCGTGCCGATCCCTGTTTTCTCGCCCCCTCTTGTCCTTCACGGCTTGCCCCGTGTTTCTCATTTCCCTCCCTTTCCCTCTTGCCTTCTCCTGTTTTGTGCAAACACACTACAACAACTCACTCTTCGCCTGCTAAGCCTGGCGAATGCGAAGGGAGGGAAAAAAAAATCCAATAAACATAAGCCCCGTCTCCCCCTTGACTCCGCCGTCGTCTCTGAGATGTTATTTAAGCGCGACACGTGGTCGATTTTTCCATTCCACCTGGGTGCCCTCGCTCCCCTCCTCGTCCTCCCCCCTTCACTCCCTCCCTCCCCTCTAATATGGATTCGAGATGTCCGTGCCTTCCTCCCCCGTAACGCCTGCTCCCCCCAGGTTGGGTTAGAGGGAAGGGTAAATACGCAAAGGCTGTGTGAATAATGCAAGGCGAACATTAAATGTCAGGGCTAAAAATTCACAATTTCCCTCTATTGTCTCGCTGGCATTCGCAGCATGTTTTATGCATTTTATAATTAGCGGAGGAGTCTCAGAGGAGAAGGAGGCCTGGCAGTTATGGCGAATGCTTATTTCTGCGAGAGGTAGCGTTTTAAGAAGTTACAGAACTTCATTTGAAAGGCAAATCTCACAGCTCCGTGGAGTGGAAAACCAATGCAGTTTTTTTCTTCTTCTGTGAATCAACATCAATTCCAACATGTATGTATGAGCTGCCAGGCATGTACACATGTGTATATATTTGTTTATGTATTCACGAGAAGCAGAAAATGAGAATCCAGCAATCAAGCAGCATGATGTTTGCGTTCATGATTTAGTTGATTACAGTTGGTTTAATTTGTTTGGACTGGAGAGAGAAAGTCGCCTTATCCTCGTGAATCCTGCCTCGGTTGTAACATAGTTTTTGTTGTGGAAGTCAGTTTTTGGTGTATTTTCTCTAGTTCCATAAATGCTGAATGCTACTGCCTGAAAAACCTCATTCATTACTGCAAAAGCAAAATGTTCTGACAACAACATATCAACCCTACAGTAAAAACAAAACAAAACAAAAAAACAATGCATGTATATAATTTTCAAAATGTATTTATATTATTAGCCAGGATCCATTTAATTTTAATTTTGCCACCTTTGGTCTTCCGTACAGGTCCATTTTCCAATAATAACCTCAAATAAATCTAAACAAACAACAGATATTCTGGGTAGAAAAGCAGCTACATTGTTCCTTTTAGGAAATAGATTAAAACTGTTTAGACTTTTTTTCAGACATTTCAAGTCTTTTTTTTTTTTTTTTTAATCCAAATGCTTAGAAGAGAATTTGAGGTTTCTAAAGATACTACTAACTATGGCTCAGTGGGTAATTAGGGATTCCTGTATGAATGTCATTGGTATGGCATGTGCTGGTGCAGCGAGCTCTTCTAGTTATTTGTCTTTACAATACACCTGGCTTTATTCTTATTCTTGTTATTTAAAGACACTTTGTTCCGTGCTGAGTTTTGGACATAAACCTCTCTTGTTAAATCTTTTAAAGTGATACAAAATGTCTAAAACTGATGTTTATATCCCTACAAAATTGCAAAACACAATTAAAGTTTGTTCTTAACATAATTAAGCACTGATTTTACATCAGTAAAATGAGGAAAATGTTAAATATAACACATCTGCCAAATCACAAACTACTGACTTTTGCAATGGGATATCTTGTTATCGTGAATTAAGCACAATTTAATTCTAGCGGACATCTTTCAACAATCACAGCTCCTAATTAAGGTGAGGGAATGATGTGTTTTTAAATAAGGCTGAGTGACTTGGGCAAACGATGTAATTCTAATTTTTGTGGAAAGATATTATAATTGTGATTTGATTTGGACTATAGTTGTTTAAATAATTATCCAGTTCAATTTTCAGTGTGTCATAGATCTCAGACATCGTAATGAACTATTACCACATGAGACATCATCAACAGTGCGACTGTCACACAGGGAGGATGCCATGAATTTGTAAAACCACTGACACTCAGATTAAACCCTGAGTTAGACGTGCTGCAAAATGCATGAGGCGTGGCTCGTAAATAATGCGGCTGGGTTTATGTTAGTCAAACCGCAACATGCACGCCTTCCCACGTAGCTTCCATTGCTCAGCAAAACAGCATCAACAACCCCTGAAAGTTTCAATGTGCTTCAATTAAGTCCAGCAGAATTACTGCGTTAGTGTCATTACTTACTAGCGGCACATTAATTTGCAGCCTTTGCGATTTGCTATAATTGCATTGTTTCAAATTTAAATTAATTGTTCAGTCCTGGTGTTAAGTGGTGAGAAGTCCATATTGCCTTGTTGCTGAATAGATTTAAGTCAGGACACAAACCAACAGTCCACCTTTATTGTGACTTGTGTTGGTTTTCCATTCCATGGAACGAAGAGAAATCTAGTTTTGAGATAAATACTGGTATCCTGTTCCTTGATCACTTTATGGACATGATGTTCTGTACGAGTTTCTGTTCGAGTAAATAGATGTCACTAATACTGTAGACATTGGGTAAACATCAGGAGTTCTGTTACTGATTATTACACACTTGAATAGATCAACATTTGCATGCAAGTATATTTAACTCATTACTGAACATTTCACACTGATATATCAGCCATTTAGTCGCATACTGACACCTGGATCAGCTGTTCTTCTAGCATGTAGGGTTTTCTCAAATGCCAGTGTCATAAATCTGGATATTTATTTGCACAAAGACGGCAAAACCCCGATCATGCCAGGGACACTCGCTATTCTACAGCAGTCACAGCAAGTCGGAAAAGGCAGGGAGGGGTGTATACGATGCAGTTTTTGTGACAAAATCTTTATGCAAAGACAACTTTGTTTACAAGGAGTGCATTCTGTTGTGACATGATGGTATTGGCAGCTTTCTACAACAGTAGAATTAGATTTGCTACCAGAGCAGGAAGGTGGCTTCCATCTGCTTTTGAAATGCACCTGTCAAAAACTTTAATATTGGAAACACTGTACAAACACTGAAATAAGTTGTGTTTGTAAAGCAACTCCAAGATACAGAAGATAGCAATTTTAAACCAGGGCTGGACTGTATACATTGCGTTCTTCACAGTATGTGATTTAGGCGCCTCTCAGGACGGAGCAGAAAAGAATTCAATAACCAAATGTTGGCACATTTTTAATTTACATCAGCTCTACCTCTGGGCCATCCAACGGTAGCAGCATACGGTCTTATTTCATCAAGTTTCATCCTGCTTTTAGTTGCATAAATACATTCGTTTGACAGATGACTTTACTAATTGCCTTTTCAAAAAGCGGTAATCTCCTGGTGCAGCAGGCGAAAATTAAAAATGCAGAACCTCGAGTATTGTTTTTTTCATGTCTGAGCCTGCATTTATCCACCTGAAATTAATTCTCTAATTTGTTTGTAAGATAAACAGGGAATTCTCGGGATCCCAATCCACTTAAAGCATCTCCTCCACTACTTTGCATATCCACTCTGAAAATGCTCATTTGTCCCCGAAGACTCCACCCAGCAATCCTGCTAGTCATTAACAATGAAATGAAGAGCAAGCCTTGACTTTTCTGAAGGGCACCGTAAAGTCTTTTGGACCTTAGTGATAGTGTTGATGCGGTGTGTGTTTGACAACGGGTTTAGAGTCTTCACACTTGATCTGTAGCGCGTCTTGTGCTACCGCTACACAACACCTGCTGATCTATATGGAGGCAGGTGATGACATGCTTGTCCAAACTCAAAAATATCAAGAAACTGAAAGCAGACAGACATGTCGCTGTGGTACAACCTTGTGCATTCTTCAAACGGTGTGTTTTAAGTGCTCTGAAAAATATTCTCAGTCCTTCAGAACCTTTTCATAAAGTCCCTCCACATTTGTTCCCTGCAAGGTTGCACCCCTGCGATTACCTTCACTCTGACGGCTATGAAATTTTCTTTGTTTGCCGTTCTTACTTTTTGAAGCCAATCCAGACATTCTTACAAATGTCAAGTTATTTGTGGACACCAAGAATGCTTTTTCAAACTATTCAGAGCTTTTAGTTTGGTGTTAAAGGTCTGTTTTAGCTCCATTTTGCAGAGCTCTTAAAAGAACGCGTGGTATGTTGAAAAGTAAACTCTGAAATTGTGTCGACACCATTATAAATGCACGGGGTCATGCTTCTTATTGGGCTCTGCGTGAACCATACATTATAAAAATGAATGGTTTCATGGGAGAGGCTTCATCTTTCATCAACTTCTAGTAGGAAATGCAATTTCTCTGCTACATCTGCCGAACAGAACAGCTTCATGGTAGCATTTACTGCAATCACCAGAATGATCTGTTGACGTTGGTTTTGGTACTTCAGTGTCCACTTGCTGGCTTCTCCGAGAGCTTTTAAAAACATCTTAAAGTTTGCTTTAAAGTATAAATTCATGTTTGGTTATAAAGCTGCAAATTTCAAAGTACATGCAATGTTGTATCATGTGTCATCATAGCATGATAGCAGGTAGCAGGTTTTGGTGGAACATTTGCATGCAGGAAAGCTGTCAATAACATGGCTAGTTCACCAAAGGAAGCGAGCAGACCTGGATTGTTGTATGATCCAAAACCTTGGTATAGCTTGCCATTTTCAGTATGTATGGTTGTAGCTTGGAGGTTGTTGTTTCCTGAAAGGAAGGGGTTTTTAAAAACTGTTCTATCCAGTGACTTGGACAGTGCTAAAGCTGAATGATCTGTGTGTGTGTGGTGACAAACCTTTGCTCTGTTTGAGTGAGGAGACGAGAAGATCGTAGAATTCATGCTGAATGTACTTGCATTATGAATCTACACTACTGGTTTTATAAATAAACTGCTAAAGGACACACTTAATTCTTCAACCTGGGCTTTTTGGCTGTAGCTGAACAGCTTCAGATATTTTATCACCACCCTCCGGACTGAAGTAGTGCTGATACTGATTTGCTCTGGGCGTCAGAAGATGCAATCAAATTTAGGTCTGGCTGATGCTGATACATGTGCAGCTCAGTATAGATGGAAGCAAATGAAATTCAACCTGAATTTTCTTCATATATAAGACACTTGAAATGAGAGCTTAAAATGAGGCCAGATAGCATTTTAACAAAAGCAGTGCCCTCACCAGTAAATGTAATTTTATGGAAAAAGAAATTCTTTGGAGGAACAAAAGCAGTACCCCTCTGATTTCTCCATTTAATTAATGTTCATGGCTTAATAATAATAATTATGAGTGTCTCAGACATGCAGAGAATACCTTTCATGTGAACGTACAGAGCAGACATGAAGACAGTCACACTGCTTTGATTGATGCTAACTTGGTAAATAGCACTTTGGGGGACATTATGCTGCCTTCATAATCACAATATGTGGACAGTGATGTCTGTCAGTGGCAGCAAGTTATGAATTATACAAAAAAAACATGTTGACATGAAATTAAAGCAAAGTGTTTCTGTTTCCCATTCAGGCCAGCGAGAGGTGACTGTCAGAAGAAATGCCGGTCCCAGGTGCCCTAGTACATCACCACCGGGACCATGGCGACTCCTTGGCCAATGAGAAGAGAGAGGTGCTCCTATGGCTCCGCCTGCCTTGCTAGATGGTCGGCATCCTCCTTGATGCTCCTATGGTTGCCGTGGGTGTTGCTATGGCTGCCGTGGCCCACCCGAGCTGAACAAGTGGGTGGCGGGGGACACGGCGGGAAAGTGCTCCACGGTTCCCTGTCGTCCCCCTCGTCCTCGTCAGCTTCCTCTTCCTCGTCCTCTTCTTCATCGTCCCCGTCCAGCACCTCGGTGTTTGGTTTCAACACGAGGCAGAGCGGAGGGCAGCTGGACTGGCTGCTGTCGGAGAAGGGGCCTTTCCACAGATGTCCGGAGTACACCGAGTTCAGGGAGAGGTTCCAGCAGGGATTTTCTACCAGATACAAGATTTACAGGTAAGAGGGGTCTGTAACTCTGTGTGTGTGAGTGTGTTTTAGAAGGAGAATGCCAGACGAAGAGACTAAACATAAGATTTATAAAATCAGCAAGTAGAGGGGGAGAAGACGTGTTCTCACTTAAATCTAGAGCGTTGGAGTATCCCTTTGTTTGCAAAATCCTGTCTTCTCTCTTGTCTAGCCATATGTTTGACCAAAAACACATTTGTTCTCTTGAATGCTGCTACAAGTGTCACAGTATAGCATTGTAAGGAACTGCCATGTTAGGTGAAGACTCCAGCTTTCATCTTGGAATTACAACCCCGTGTAGAAGTCCTGGTGTGAGTATTGATCAGGGAATTTTGAGCATTAGATGACATCTGTTTTTCAGTGTTGTTGTCTGTATCCTTGCAATATTATAAAATTAAGACTTGTACAATTTAAAAAAAAAACAGCAAAAGGCTTGTAAGACTTGTAATAACCCTCTGTTTTTATATTATTTTGGAATAACATAGAGGTTAATACCAAGCAGCCAGCATTAAAGCACATATCAACGAATAACTGATATTCTCTAAAGTTTCCATAATGAATCTGAAAATCGGTCTTTTATGCTGTTAAATGTTACAGTCAGGAATTCAGTCAAGAAGCAGTGCAAGAAAACCTGTAATAAAAAGATGACCTGTCAATGTCAAACTCAGCTGTTTATATAAAAATCTGCTGGATGCTTAGAAATCCAGCTCCATCACTGGCAGTATGATTTGTCTGTGGTTGTCAAACAGCAACATCTCCTTCATCTTTCAACAAGAATTGTGTTTGTCAGCTCAAGGAGATAAATAAGGAAAAACTCAAACTTTCCTCAGCATATAGTTACTTCTACAAGGATTTAGTCGTTGCTTGTAGTTTGAATATTCATTTACAGATTTAATATGAAATTAGTTATTATTTACATACAGTATGAAGTTATTTCAGAGTAAGCTGTGCTGCTGTGATTCCTCCAGGCTTTCCAACTTGAACTTACTAAAATGTCTTCTGAGCTAGACTCTAAAAAGTGACTAAATATGGATCTGACGGAATACTAAATGTATTTTTTCTGGCAGATTAAAGTCAAAGCCTTAAATACTCTTAATGTAATGTGTGAGTAGATATAAGCGTAAGTGTTAATTTTGAGCGACGGGCACAGAATAGAGTGATGCAGCTTGTGTGGGTTGTGTCACATTTTTCTTTAATCCCTCAGACTTTTTGCTCATTCTCTCTGTTCTGATTCATGAACTCTGCCGGATCATGGAATATGCAGTGCAGTCCTGAACTGGTAGACTTGAAAGAGAATTCTCTGAGCGGTGGTTACAGCTTGCAACATAAAAAAGTTATGGCAGTTATTTATTACAGTCCTAGAAACATGAATGTCTGTGCATTCTCTCGCTCTCGCTCATCCCAGGCGATGCAATGCAAAGACAGTTTAGGATTATGTCCTTCCTGACAGCTCGTAATTCCAAACTCATAAAACATGAACAGATGAAAATCTTTTGAATTTTTAAATTTCACTTTCAAAGAAGTCAGCTTTTGAAGAACTGCTGCAGGAGTTTATACTTAAATACTTAAATAACAGTCAAACCAGGCAGGGTCATTTTTGACCCCAAAGGACAAAACTCACCAGCACCACCATTAAATTAAGTGACAGCATGGCGGTGGCAATAACCTATTTACCCTACGAGAAGGTGGAGAAGACTTCATACAGACGACATTTATGGGCATGAAAACAGCTGATAATGGGCTGACCTGCACTGATACAGAACACTGATAAAGTTAACTGTATCATAACCTTTAACCAATGATATAATGATGTTCCCTTTTCCAATAAACAGTGTCAGTGCCCCTCATAAGCCACAGTGTTACTGCTCCCTTTTGCAGTGACACTGGTTGTGAACAGTGACTTTAGTGGACCATTTGTTGTATTTATTATTAATTGGGCAATTTTTAGTTCCACTAGTGTAATTTGGGCTGCAAAAAAAAAAAAAGGATTCCACCATTAACATATTAAGCTTAAAATAAGCTAAAAAAATATTACAGGGGAGGATGTTGCAACCCCCTGGGGAGAGGAGAGACCTGATAGCTGAGTGGTTAGGGCTCATAACGGAGGGGTGCTAATGCTCTCAGCAGCGAGCGTCCAGTTTGAATTGTCTGTTTTTCTGTTTGTTCTGTCCCTATCAATAAGAACCCAAAACAGACATTTCAACCAACAACACAATTATAATAATAATGTGGAAAATTTGATCTCATGACTTACTTTTATGCATTAAATCTAAAATTCTAAATACATGTCAGCTAATTTTTAAAAGGACCAAATTTGGATCGAGCGTTGGGATGTGAAAATGACACGTACCCATTATTCCATAAAGATCTCTGTACACATTGTATGAATAGAGGAAACCAGCTAAACGTATTTTCTTTGTACTAATTGGCCAACAAACAACCCAGCTTGGCATCATATTCAACACCTGGCCAGCAATAAGAGACATGTTCTCGTGTCTGTGTTTAGTCTCAGCTGGGTGAATATCCATCCACTTGTACTCACTGTGAGCTCTTCTAATATATTATAATAGAGTCCAACAGATTGCTTAGTTGCTCTTTTGAACATGTTTTTTTCTCATTGTTCTCACAGATAATTGTGTTAAGCTTTAAATAGCGATTTAAACATGGCTGATTGCAAAGTGTGTTAAAAAAAATTAAAAATAATTAAATCCAGCGAAGGATTCCCTCCAGACATGTTCCAAGACATCTGTTTGAAATAATAATTTGTTTCTGATGTGTTTTATTTACTCCTCCTCGCCTATTGTGGGATTTGGAATCTATTAAAATGCAAATATTTAGTTTTTTTCATTTCAAATGTTAAACTAATTAACATGAGCTGTCTGCTACAGTTCTGCACGTTCACATCAGCCGCATGGATGCTTGTTGCATATTAGATGGAAATTTGTAATAGTTAAAGACTGTTAAGTACAGATTTGGCTGGAGGACTTGGTGGTGGTGTGGAGGTCAATTTGAACAATTTTAGCATCTGTTTTAAAGGTCCAATATTGTGCCCTTTTTCAGCAAGTTAATCTCACAAATTCCCACAGTGTCTCTCTGTTTCTCAGCTCAGAATATTGCAAAAATGTTTTTTTTTTCCCCAGATGATGCTAATTGTTTTGCTGTGAAAGCCAATAAGCTGCTCCTCTTCCCGCCTCCTTTAAAAAGAACATGCTAACAATTCCAGTTTAAGCTGGATCGTTATTGGTTAGTTAGGCTAGTTGGTTGTCAGAGGGTTTGAGGAATGAAAGAAGTAACATATTTTCATCTTCAAATCTGATAGCTTTTATGACAACCACAAAACATAATTAAAGTGGACTTCCAGGGCAAACATAGCTCACCTGGGTTGAACGTATGTCCCATGTATGAGGGCATTGTTGAAGAAATTTCACTCTTCGTCCTTCGAAATTGCTGTAGTGGGATGTTTATTGGTGTTTTGACGTACGGTGGCCTTACCAACACAGAGCAGGAGTCTGTGAAGGTAAGCCGACCTAGAGCAGTTACAGAATCCACATTTTATAAGGATGTCAGAGGGTCGATCAAAGGGTAGGGAGATGGCTGTTTGTAGCCTATAAACTTCAAATGCTCTTACTGCAAAATACCAGGGGACAGCAACTCAGACGATGCTATCAGAATTTGTACAAATCCATCATTCTGCAGTATGAAGGGCAAACATCCAAGTTGAGGAGCACTGTTAAACACAACCAGCTCTGTGTGGACATAATCTGAGAGATTCTTAGTTTAAAAAGTCATTTTTTATCAATATCTTTACAGAATGAGAGCTGCGTCAGTCTGGATAGACTTCCTATCAAGCCTCTCCAGGTGCAGCATGGACACATACTGTATAAGACAGGAAACAAAAGTAACTAATACATACGGACCAGATTTTGTGTTCTGTAGAATCTTCTTTTTGGGTCAAGCTGTTATCCTCCTGGACAGGACATTGTGTGCCAAGCGAAGAGTCTTGTCTGTGTGTCCAGAGGCTGCTGGCTGTGTGGTCTCTAAATGATAAAGTGGAGTCCTGCGCCAGGTCCGGAGTTCATGTCGACTCCTGTCACCATTATCATTATTCCAAATTTAATAGCAAATGTGATAGATACACACCTTATCCGCTGAAGCTGCAATTTGGATTTCTGTTTCCTTGACTTAGAGTCCATATATATATTAATATTCTTTTTTTTTTTTTTTTAAATTTGGCTTCCTTCTCCTCCCTCCCAGCTCTTTAAAAATAGATTCTCCTCGCTCGTAGCCATGAATGTTGTCACGGCCGTTTGTTCTGTCAGAAATGCAGACTTGCCTGAAAATGATAAGTCCTAATTATCTGCGGCAGTGTTTTTTTTTTTCTTTTTTCTTCTTTGACTGCTAAAGAAGTTGACTGTGACTAAAGACAAATGTATATGGAACATTTTGAAGTGAATCACATGGGCTTAGTCTCTCTCTCTCTCTCTCTCTGTGGATGGTTGTCTTTTCTTAACTCATATTTAGAAAATATGAGCTGAGTGTGTGAAGATATGTGACCAGTTGACGTACAGTTCAGTCAGTTAAGCTCTCAGCTGGTCTCTGTTTCAGCTCTTTACAGCTCCTCTGGTCAATTGGACACCAGCGGGTTTGGAAAGTCTCCTTTAATGGCCCTTTTAGGTGACCAGTTCCATCAATGTGAACTTCTTACTCTCTTAAAAATGAGATTTGTCTCTTCCAAAATCCAAAATGACAGCCGTTTCCTGCCCCCATCCATCTCCCTTCTTTTCCTCTCCACCGTCTTCCCCTTCGTTCCGTCTCCCATCGCCTCAACTTGAATCAAACGGAAATGACAGCATCACTTAGAGATGAAGGGGGAGTGTAGTGTGGAAATGACAGGTGAAGGTTTGCTGACATAAGTGGGACAGATTGTCATATGGCTCCGCTTTTAGCTGTGGGACACTTTTCTGTTTCAAAAAACTTTGTCAGAGTTTTGCTATTTTTCGGCTGCTCCTTCGTTTCCTTCGCTATTTTCGTTTGCGTGGATGGTGTGCAAGCAAGTCAACACTACCATTTGCATTTGTGTCACAGAGCTGTTGCTGAACTTCCACTGCTTTGGTGTTCTAATCCATTCTCTGTCTAGAGGCTACCCGTGAGTCATCGGGTTCAGATGGCTGCCTTATGTTGCCTTTGCTGGTCTTCTGTTTGATGTTGCTTGTAGTTATTTTTTGTTGTTCTCATGCTCACTAAATGCATGCGAGCTACCAGCAACCTCTATATGATCAATACGAATGTTTGCAGCAGACAGCAGAATTACAAAAGTTCAGCACAGCAGCAGAAGGGGATTTATGAGTGTAATTTATTGATATACACACATTTTTTTCTTTCTTTACAGTGAAAAGAAATCCTAGCCGTTGTAGCATGTTGTATTGCACAGCAGTGGAACAATCCCCACAGTATATAAAGTACATTATCTGCCTCATAAAATATGAAAAGGGGTCTGCACAGTGCACCCCATACATACTTTAAGTAGCATAAGAAACACAATCTTCTCACTGTATGTGTGACTGTGTTGAGACGCTCAGATCTTAAGGAGAGAATAAAACCTTTTCCAGATATGGAATACATGACACTGCTGCTTCATCAGTCTGCTAAAGTGACAGCATTCTATCATTTAGACATAGATCACTTTTAATATGTGGACTGGAGAACTTATAGCACACTGAAACTCTACAAATAACTACAAACTACATTTATTTATGATTTACTGAAAGTACATGTAGTATTGCTGAATCACATAAATCTGATCTGGTAAAGTATCTTCAGCATGGTGAAATTGTATTTATATATATTAAAAGGTGTATAAACTGCATAAATATGAGACGTCAGATCTGAAACGACAGACTGACTAAATTTCATTATATAAAATACAAAAAGCAGGTAGCAGCTGAGTTAAAAACTGTGTGATGCTGCAGAGCTTTGGTAATATATTTTAAGTAGGAAATGAGGAACGTTAAGATGACTGAGGAGATGATACATCCCAGAGTTTATTACTGGGAGTCGACAATGTTGGAATATTTAAATAAAGGCACTGAGTGACACAAACAAGCAGAATGAAGCAATAAAACAGCAGGATAATGAAACAAGAGTATAGAAATGTGCAATAAATATAGTTAAAGTGCTGTTCAAGGGTCGAATCATTGTAGAATTATCTTTAAACATTAACACCGGCTCTTTTTCCTGTAGTTTTTCAATGTCAGTTGGATTTCACAAGTCAGACGAGCCAAATGATTGCAGGAATTTCAAAATAAAAGACAGGTTTTAGGTGGTTTAGTGAAATGGGACACATGCATTCAAAAATAAAAACACACAGTTTATATAGATTATATATATATAGATTATATGAGCTATATAAACTGTGTGTTTTTAGATAGATTAGATGAGATAGATTATATATACGATGTAGAATGTGATATAAAGATGCCATTTATCAACCTAGTAAGATTACCATCACAACTTTAACAGAAAAGTTACCAAGATGCTCAGTCAGATGAGGACAATATGTTCAGATGCCGCCAGAATAGCAGAAAGGAGTGCATGTCTCAGCGGGATTTAGGTTAATTTTGAACTAAAGTTAGCTTGCAAGGAGCTGAAGAGATCACTTTTTAAACTTACGTAAAGGCTTTCAAGTCTTCAAAACTGTATTACAATTACTGAGGTATAGAGGGGGATTTTTTATCCTCCCTTTAACTTAAAAAAAAACACCTTCATTATTGTACCCTTCAATTCCAAAAACAGGAGTAGTATTGAATCAAAAAAAAAGTGTTTCAGTATCATGAAGTAGAATAATAAAAAAACAACAAATGATCCAACCTGTTGACAAAATATCACAGTCACTCACTGTTATTAAACCAAACTCAATGAACAGATAATACCACTGACTGAATGAAGCTGCTGATGAGTTTTGGGCCTGCAATTTTCTTCTTCGCACTCCAGGGATAACAAAGACAATAATAAAATCAAATCTGAATTTGGAAAGGGAAAAACACTGCTTTCTCAAAACCAAGTACGCCACCCTCTGCAAAATAATAATAACAAAAAAAAACTATTCTGGCCTTCCCCGAGTACCTAAATATGAAACCCAAAGTTAAAGCATGAAAAGGAAAGCAAGAGGTAGAAACTTTCATCAGCCCGTATGATACCTGCACACCTGAGACTCACCAGAGCAACTACAGCTATGTTTGTTCAAAAACCTAAATGGATTTTTCTTGACAAGCACAACTCTTGTGACCATGCCTTTAGCTGCGCTTGTGGACGCTGATGTTATGGACTCCAACTTACCAACCACTTGGGATTTTTTTTTGTGGAAATCCGTCATAATAATATACCTCTAGGGCATCTGCTCCATGTCAGGTCTTGTGGTGTTCAACAGAAGCAAATACAGGAACATAAACATAAGTTTATTCATCAGTTGTGATTCATGACATGTGGAATCCACACATATTTCATAAAATTGTGGTTGGAGCCCTGCTGTGGCCTGTGGTGTTTTAGCTGGGGAACTTTGTGGAGCTGCTCTTTAGATCTTGTGTCATGAGCAACATTTGTTTGATTTATTCTGAAAGAATTGCGGACTGCATATATTTTCCTATTGTAGTTTAGTTGCACAAAACTAAATGCGAGCCACCCTGGCAAGTTATGTGCGCTTTGTCCTCCTCTTTTAATAAAATGTTCATGTGCATTTCCTGTAGTGGCTGTTTTCTTTTCTATATGAGGTAGATCACTAAGCAAACAGAAAAATCAAACTGTTCTCTCAGCTCATCATAGCAAGAAAAGCCTTCACTGTACATCTGCCCCCGTGACAAATAGTCCTACAGTATGTAACAGTATGTAACAGTTCCCTGTTATGTCAGAGATGACAGCCACCTCTCGTCTGTCCTCAGAGATTTATTTCCACCCCCTCTGTGTATGTTCTTTGTAAAAACATTCCTAAATTTCTGGGACTGTTTTGCTTTTTTGCCATGATTGCTGCCTCCCCCACTGCCCACGACAACAAAGCACTTGTGAATTTCAGCCAACGCATCCTGCTCAGAAGTATTCGTCAAGAACTCTGGCACACTTCCCCCCAGTGTGTATGAAAACAATGACAGTGGCAGTGAAACAAGGTCGGCGGAGGTCTCTAACAACAGCACAGCTTCAGGGAAATGGTGCCAAGAAAGAATGGAATGAGTAACTAAAAACGTTCCTGTTTCAAGCTTTGGATCCAGATGTTCACAGCTGACATAAAGTCACATTTTTCCTGTCAGTCCGGTTCTTTGTACGACATCATTTAATTCATTTAATCATAGTCTCATTATGTCATAATGATATTTTACAAAAACAACCTTGCTTTTGACTTATAATATGAAACACGAAGCATTTTTAGTGCAGTCATGGAAATGCTAATTAGAGTACTTCCGAGGGGAATGAGGAACATCATTTCATGAACATTTCCTCGGCCTGATCATTGATGGTGGAGATAGTGAACATAATGGAACAATGGGAAGTTGAATGAAGCGACCGACAGTCCAGATCAAACACATAATGGTGCAATTAGACTTTAATTACCGTCTAACTATATGTGCTGTTACTTATTCTGCACGTCATTGGGAGAGGAAGCCATGCAGTAAAGTGACACAGTAAATACTGCGACTCCATCACATGCAAAATGCACTTGTCTCTTGTTTCTAATTGTACTCCGGTGACCTTACTAATGCTAATATCTGATTATCATTAAGGAAAATAAGCGCCGGCAGGCTTTTCTCTGCATTAACTTTCCACAGAGCAAGAGCAAAATTGGCTGCTCTCATTAGCTTTTAATCAGGGGTAATGGAGATGGGAATACATGTTAGCCACATTTTCCTGGGCTAACCCTAATCCGTTAAATCCTTTAATCTCATCATCGCCCAAGTTACATCAGCTGCTACAGCCTTAAACAAGCTAGAAAACTATCAATGGATGAGGTCACGATGTTTGCACTTTCCTGTGAGTTTGCTGCCTTTATAGTAGCTGCGATCTCTGGAGAAGTTCCACTCCAACTCCACATAAGAGGATTGTTTGGAGGTCTGTACCTTTGTGCAAGTGACACATAAGTCTCGTTCTGACAAGGGGCCAAAGGACCAGATCACTGGGTCAGAGCATGGCTGAATGAGGGTTGGGTGCCGCCAGTCAGCAGTGGTGGGTATCTACCAAGAGTAGGGCAGAGGAGGGACAATCCATGACCCGGCGATGGGGTCTTATCTGCAGGGCTTAAAGGATCTGCTACAGCTTGGCATCAGATACCGCAGTGTAGTCAAAAAGTGAAAAAGCAGCTAACACTTAGAGAAACATGGCGTCCAATAAGATGACCTGTGTCCAGATTCCACCTTGTTTTCCCCTTGTGTGTTACTCTCCTTGTCTAGCGCATCAAAAGGTACCGGTTGGTGTCCTGGAGTTGGTTGACTAACTGGGTGTTCTAACAGGTTGGGTGGGTGTTGGTTTTAAAATACTCTGACTGTGCATCACCACAACAATGCCCCATCAAATGTCTTAGAGCAGGGATGTCAAACTCATTCCACAAAGGGCCGGTGTGGCTGCAGGTTTTTGTTCCAACTAAGCAGCATCACACCAGACGTGACTCATTTAATCAACCAATCTCAGTCTCCAGACAGGTGATTGGTCAGACTGTGTTCTCTAGGCTACAGCATTTAGTTCCAACATATCTACAGCACACAGTCTGACCAATCACCTTAATACATATGTTCATATTATGTGAATTATTTCATTCATAACTATATATTTATGACATTAAAAATATATATCACAGTGAAAATATGACAAGTCATGCATGTGGTAACAAGTAAATACAAATTTCACCTTTCAACCTAAATAGAAAGTAAATTCAGAGGTTAATAATAGAATTCATTCCAAATCATAGTATCCTGGGGAATAAATGATTAACATCATATTTTAATATCTAGACTTCTGTAATAGATATAACTGTCAAATTTGGATATGCGACAAACAAAGGACTTTCAGTAACTTTGGTGAACCTGAAAGAACAAAATACATATCTGAAATATTAATTTGGCAAGTGTTCTTTTGTTTCAGTTCAGTTGAAGAGAATGAGGCTGTTCCTCTGTACCAGTCTCCTCTGTGCTCCTCCAAGTTGTAAAGTTTTATGGCTGTTATCTGATCCTGTGGAATGTAGAGAGGTCTCCAGAGAGAATCTCCTAAAGCTGAAAAGGGATTTTAGCATGAAAGTTCATTAACAAGACATCCATAGCATATAACTGAGAATCCTTGTCCATCAGAAAGGTTCTTCCAGGTGTAGAAATGATTACAGGAGCTCCATCCTCAAGTGAAAGATCTGAATGTCCTTTTCCTGTGAATAAAACACATAGAAATACACTGTCCCAATCCTCCTGTAGAGAAAAGAGTTCTGGCTCATCTGAGTTTCATCTCTGGAATTCCAGAAGCCTTTGGAAAATTCTTACAATCATGAGTTTCTAACATTTTGTGTATAAAATCTTCAACTATTAAGCTATTAATTAAATGACTAAAATAGTTAAATACATGTATAAATGATTAATTTGCTGCAGCACTAATCTACCTGAAAACAATTTAAAGCTCTGCTCTGTATATGTGTGGGTGTCACCGACAAAAAAAGGTTTTAGGTAAAGTTTTCTTTAACTGATTCAGAACCCCAAACTGCAGCAAATCTCAGAATATATTTTGTGTTGTTTGGCACTTTATGCCAAACCAGAAAATGAGTGAACAAATCACTTTAACCTTAACCAGAGAACAGTGAAGAGTCTCATCTGGCTGAATGGGTTTGTGGAAGAACACTGCGCTGTGGGGAATAATCACACTTTTTTCGGTCAATTTTCATCTGTTCAAAATGACAAAAACGATCTGTGAAGCATTTCGTATTCAGGCAGACGTCTGTCCTGCCTAATTTACACTTCCGCTTCTCTGGACTTAAGATAGATTGGCTACTGATGAGGTACTGTGTTGGGTGGAGTGTGTGTGTGCGCATGTGGGGGTGGCTGGTTGCGGGTTTCAGGGGCTTAGACTGTGGGCTTGTGGTCCACAGCGTCCAGAGCCTCAGAGAGCTTAGCGTGGACAGAGCAGCAGGGCAGAAACGGGCCTGTGGCTCTGTGATGGAAACAGTCAGGAGGCAACAGCCGGCGCAGCAGGAAACACTTGTTGGGCACAGTGTGTATGTGTAAGTGTGTGTGTATTTGTGTGTACTGACTGACCAAGGCGACTCTCACAAATCAACACAACACAAATGTGGGTCACACACTGCCCTGCCATACACGAAGACAGAGGGATTTTTCAGTCTGTTTGGTATGCTAACCTCTCTGTTTTATAAAGGGATGAAACAAAAGAAGCACCAACTGCTGCGTACATTACCACCGGTCTTAAACACCAACTGGGTTCACAGAGGACAGACGGAGAGAGGAGGGAGTAGAGAGGGAAAAGAAACAGTAGAGGACACACACACACACACACACACACACACACACACACACACACACACACACACACACACACACACACACATATATATGTACTTGTACGGCAAAAACAGAATGTATTTGCAAGTATGTTCATGAACCGATCAACCACAACATTAAAACTACTTACAGGTGAAGGGAATAACACATGAAGCATTTTTTGGGAAACTTGGCTTTCATATGATGTTAACATATGACCACCCACTTAGACATTGCTGACTTGGCAACAGTATTCCGTAACAAAAGCAGCCTTCTCCACCAGGATAATGTGTCCCACCTCAACACTAAAACTGCTCTGAAATGGCTTAAAGAAGACAAAAAAAGACACCAAGACCTCCAAATTCCCCAGATCCCAATCAGAGTAATCACCTGCAGGATGCACCTGAAGAAACCCTGCAACCCACCGGACCCACTGAAAACATTCCACTGCAATATGCCATAGGACAGCCCTAAGGGTCCCATTTCCATGCCCCAATAGTCAGAATTGTTTTGGTAGCACAAGGGGGACCTACACAGTACACAGGCTGGTGTTATTGTTGTGGCTCAGCAGTGTGTATTTAAGTACAAGTCTAAGGTGAAATTTAAACCCTATCTCTGAGAAATCAACTTCATATAGTTCTACATTGTTTCCCAGAGGTGACAGTATAATTACTGCTTAAATAACTATGATAGAAGAATATGTAGTATATTCTGCATATATGAGGACTGCAGCTGACAACTGTTTTCTTAATCAATTCCTTTTTGGTCCAAAGAATATCAGAAAATGGTGAAAAATGTTCATTCAAGTGATGTCCTCAAATATCTTATTTTAATATTCAATTTACTGTCACTGAGTAGTAAAGGAATCAGAAATCATGTCTGAATTTTGAAAGCTGGAATCTGAGAATTTATATTTTTGTGTCTCAGAGTAATTACTTAAAGTTTGTGATTACTCAATAGCTAATTGGTTAATCGATTTAGCACAGCATCTCTCATATATATATATATATATATATA
This sequence comes from Acanthochromis polyacanthus, assembly GCF_021347895.1. Lineage (NCBI taxonomy): Eukaryota > Metazoa > Chordata > Actinopteri > Pomacentridae > Acanthochromis > Acanthochromis polyacanthus. The sequence goes on from NC_067121.1 coordinate 36,744,226, forward strand.
TATATATATATATATATATATATATATAGTTTATTTTAGAAAACTGAATTCTTAAACTTATGATATATTCTCCAAAAATGCTTCAGTTATTTAGCTGAGTAAAAATGTAAATGCAGGACTTCAACATAATGGAGTGTTTGTTGCCATATTCTGATTTTAGCTCTTTATGATGGGCATACATCTTTTACCTCTGTTCATGCTGCAGTTGAAGAAAGTGTGAAGTGCACATTTATCACAGCCACTCAGAGAAAATGTGCGAAGCACTCCAAGGTGTGTTGATATGTTCTGATAATCTGCTGTCTTTCACCTGTTTATTCCCCAAACAGCAGGGAGCCTCATCATGCATTATGGCTTATAAAGTACAAACAAATAGGTTCTGCTTTAGCACTGCAGCTTGTGAGCGTACAATTATTTAAGTTCTTACACTCTTGGTTGCCTTTGATTGCAACACACACTTCTTTTGTAGAGAGACAAAAAGAGAGGTTTGATAGTTTCTTTTCATTTCAAATTCTGAGAACTAAATTAAGATTGTGAGTAGTAGCCTGATTAGTTCCCCATTGGATTCCTTTGTGGGTGACAGCAGGAATCCAATGCAGCACGACTGAAATTGTACCTCAGAGTATGTAAGTAAGTACACACAGATGAGCCACAACATTAAAACCACCTTCCTTATATTGTGTTGATCCCATTTGTGCCACCAAAACAGACCTCTGACGGCGTCCTGTGGTTTCTGACACCAAGACATTGGCCACAGATCCTTTGGTTCCTGTTGCTTGTGGAATAGGGCCTATGTGGACTGGACTTGTTGAGACACATCCCATTAATGCTTGCTAAGATTGTGATCTGGACAGTTTTGTGGCCTTTTGTCATGTTCCATGAGCTGTTCCTTAGCAGTTTTCACGGTGCAAGGTCCATTGTCTCGCAGAGGGAAATCATTGATGTTGGGTGAACACTGTTGCCATGAGCGTCTGTGCTTGGTCTGCAGCAATGTTTAGCTGGGAGTTATATGCACAAGTAACATCCAGATGACTGTCAACACCCAAGGTTTTCCAGCAGAGCATGCCATTGTCATGAAGTGATCAGTATATTTTACCTGTCAACGGTTTTTATGTTTTGGCTGATTGGTGTATGTTGGCAAAAAGAAACACCAAGGTACTACGACTACTATCATTATTTCCTGTGTGTCTGTGTAAAAAAAGTCTTTTTCTTTTTTATTATCTGCTTTATATGTCAAATAATGTCTTTTTTCCAATTTTTGTCTGGGTTTTAGCCACTGAATGACTCAAAAAAAACATCCACTCAGACATTCCCTTTGTGCTGCTTTCATTTCGTACAGCAAAAGATGACAAAAACATCTGCAATCAACATCCCTCAATGTCTGCAGGAGGCATTTGAATGCACTGCAGTACTGAACCCAAAATTAGGACGGCATCAGGGACTATGTAATGAATTAACCTATTGTCCTCAGGGTCGAAAGTCATGATGAGTGATGTATTACCTTTTTTAAAAACGACGCTGACAGCGACTGTGAAATAAAGTGTCTGTAAAGCAGCAGGTGAATAAGAAAGAAGCCTTGTCCTTAAAAAAAAATTGAATAAATCCAAATAGATGCGAAGCTCTCGGCAAACGAGATTTCACATTAACCTTTAATATGAGCTATTTGCCATCAAAAAGAGCTTTGGCTGTTAAAAATGCAATGCAAAACTAAATCTGTCAAAACAAAATGTTTTTGAAAGACAGACTGAGAGCGGGAGAGGAGAAGGAGAGATGAGTGTGTGGGTGTTTGCATGTTTGAATCTTTGAGCCTTTTCCATTTGGCCTCCATCCAGTTTAAAATCATGAAATAACTGGCAGGAGAAGAAGTCTTCACTGAAACGCCTTGAGTTCATCACTTCTGAAAGTTCACAAAGAACTGCAAATTTAAAGGGATCTTCCACTGAAAATCTGTTAAATATGAAAAAAAAAAACACCCTCTGTAGGCTGGAGAGGTGGCTCCGAAAAGTTTGCAGTTTGCATAATCTTTGCACAAGTCTGGATTTGAAACAGAGGTGGCAATAACAGAGACCTAAAGTCATGGCTGAAACCTGCATCAAAACTGCTCATATCACTTAGTAGCAATGTCCACTTCTTTCCCTTTGGCTTTTTCTTTAAATCTCTTCTAAACATCTTCAGCATTTTATCATAAGCTTTACTTATTACTAGTGCTTTTTACTTCCAGCTCCATGAATGGGGTCAGCAATGAACCACTAATCTATTGATGGTGATTTAGGTTTGTGGTTGGTTTCTGTTTTGGCTTTTCTTATTTCTTTTATATAATTTCAGAATAAAATGTATTCATAAAATAGTTTGTTCTTGGACATGTGAGGCAAATGCCATTTTTATTCCTGTTCACCGCAGTGTAGTGTTATTTCATTACAGGGGGTTCTCAGCTTACATTGTAGTTCCGTTCCTACAGCGTGACATAAGTCGATTTTCGCCGTAAGTAGAAACTCTGGTGAAAATGTAAACCAAGCTAATGCGTGCATCACAATGTCAATCAGTTTAAATATTTGTGTTTGTACAACTACATTAACGACAAACGGTCATTAGCTCACACTAAAACACAACTAGGTGGGAAAATATCAGCAAAAATGTAAACTGTAAGTCTGACTTATGCTTGGGAGCCAGAATGAAGTTAGCATAGCGTAGTTAGCATACCCCAATGTGGCCTCAAATGTTAACAAAGCTGTCTTATAGCACCGCATGACTACTGTACATACATTGTTCATCCACTCCGCTAGTTGCGTGACTACATATAGATACGCTCCGCTCTCCAACTAGCTCCACTGAACCAGTTCCAGCATAACGACGAAACGCTGTACGTTAAACCGAGGACCGGCCTGTAATCAGTTCCGACGTAACGGTGAAATGACTTAAGTCGAGGCCGTTGTAAACTGAGGACCTCCTGTAGTTTTGTTATACTCAAAAAGTAGCAATTACATTGTATTAGAAGTCACAGTTAGGCTTACTGTACATATGCTTGATATTTACGTGTATATCTACAATGCATTTAAACATTTAATGTTTCTACACTGATGGTAAGTTGTGGTATTGGTTTTTGAGATTTTTTTTGGCCTTTTTAGACAGGTTAGTGAAGAGAGGCAAACAGGAAAGTAGGGAGAAGAATGGGGGAAGACCTGCAGCAAAGGGCCGTAAGCTGGAATCGAACCCAGGCCACTGCGTCGAGGACTATTGCCCCTGTTTATGGGTCTGTCACTCATCCAGTTGAGCTACCTGGGGTCCTCGAGGTATGGTACTGTTAAATATCCTGCACACCATGGATGTTGCATGTACCAATTAGAATGCTACAGACATATTTTATCCCTGCACTAACAAAAGCAATAAAGCAAATAGAACAGTGAGGTCTGAACATGCCCACACAGTCCTAAGGGTTTTTAACAACCACTACTTAATAAAAATCACTTGGGTTTAACCATGTTTCTGCAGGGCATTATAGCTAAGCATAACTTTTGTTTCAAATGTAAGTTTTTCGATAATTTACGTACTTTCCTAACAGGTAAACCAAATGTTTATATTGACGATAATAAGTTGTCGGGTCTCTCCGCAGATGTTCTGTGGACTTTAAATCTGGGTTTTCACTGAGTTACAGTCAGAGATTTGTCCTGAAGTCATTCCAGAACTGTCTTGGCTTTATTGTTTTGGTCATTTTGGTGTTGAAAGGTGAACCGCTGCTCCACTCTCCAGCGGCTGCAGTCTGCAGTAAGTTTCCTTCAACGACCTCTCTGTATTTGGCTGCTTTCATGCTTCCCTCAGTTCTGACCGGCCTCGCTGTGATAAAGTGATGAGCAGAGCCTGGTGTTTGCCAGACATAGCACTTGGAGTTCTGCCCAAACAGTTTAGGTTTTTTTTTTTCTTGGCGGATCAGAGAATCTTTTTTCTTGTGCTCTCAGAGTCCCTTAAATCCCATCTGGCAAAAAGTGTTGTCTGTGTCTTGTACTCGAGTGACAGCCTACTAGTCACTGTCACAAAGGTTTGATTGATTGAGCGCTGCTGAGATGGTCGTCCTTCCTGCAGGTTCTCCATCTCTGCAGAGAACTTCTTCTCCTTGACACAGTTTGGCTGGATGGCTTTGTGATTCCAAACTTTTTTGAAAGTTGGTTGGTCTCTAACTTTGTCTGTTGGCTGCTTGATGCTGGCTTGGAAGCATATAATGTGTTCATTACTGTAAACAGATGTCTGCTGGTAAAAATGGTTTCAATTTTCAGGGTGTAAAACGTAAGTAATTAGCAACAAGGCTAAAATTTGATAGCGTGTCAAGTTTGTAAATGAAAAGGAGAATAACTTCGCTGTGTCGTTTTTCCTGCTTGATTTTAACAATAGCGTGCGATTTGCATTTATATTATGAATGTATGATTCCCCAAACAGCAAACAGCAGCTGAATTTAAATACACAGTAATTGTCCTTAAATGCATTCTTTGTTTCACCTCAACTGATTTTTTTTCTTTTTTCCCCCCCACAGTTCTGTGGTTTGTGAGCCAAAACAGGAAAAAAAGGAAACAGACTGACATTCCTATTATGCAAACACAGAATGTGCACACATTAAAATGGATACTAACTAAACAGAAGGTTCACAAATTATATGAGTGACTCAGAGCGAGAGAGTTGTGGAAAGTACATTCGCTAGTTCTGATGTATAGATTCACAGTTGGACCCAGAGCCAGGCTTGCTTTACTGAGTCCCTTTGAGAGCAATCAGACACTCTCTCTCTCACACACACAGCAGCAGTGTGTGTGTGAGTGTGTGTGTGACAGAGATGGCAAGATGTGTGGAGAAACAGAACTTGGAGCTACACCGAGACAATAAAACATCAAAAAGAAGTTTCTGTCAAAGAAGATTACGTTAGATACAACACTGATGGAATGGAAATCTGGGCAATATTTTCCTCGTTTTTCATCATCAAAAGATTAGGTTTTCTGCAAGGAACAGCCCTGTGCACTCAAACACATGCGAAGATAAGCACAGCCGCACATGATCCAGTTCTCTCCATGTGCCTCCTGCTACAGAGTCTGCAAGCTTATTAAATAATATATGCACACATAAAACATTAACGTAAAGAATGTCCGAGCTTGTATCTCCTCTCCTGCATCTTAATATTTGTGTTATCGTTATGAGGACGACACTTTGCAATACTTTGACCTCTAAGTTTATCCCACCTCTTTACACTAAGATTTGTTACTGTGTGGGACAGACATACTGTATCTATTATCACAATATTAGCCATTTCCGGCATCACTGGTCCTGTTTGGTGGATGTTGTTGTTGCAAATTTGCATTGCTGTAACACAGAGGTTAAAGATTAAACAGAAAAGCTACATTTAACAACCAAGATTCCATTTGATTTAAGTTCACTTTAATTTTTAGTTTCCTTGAGGAATTCCTCTGCTTCCTGAAAAGCCAGATATTTGGATGACGTAGCTAAGATGAGATGCTGAATTTTATTTTATTTGCTTCTCTGACTCAGTTGCTGAATAAATGTAGAAGGAGCATGGAAACCCAGGTAAATGCTCACCATGCACCTTTACTTTGTGCGTGACTCCACTCAAGGGAGACAAATTATGGTGTAATTAAAAAATTGCTTGAGTTCTTATGAAAATATTTGACAGTTGACACATTACCAAAACCAGAAATACTACGTATAGCAGGTTAGAAATGCTGCTGACAATAAAAAAAAAATCTATCTTATATTCAGTATCAAACTGCCCTTTGAAACAAATGTAATGGATCCTGATTAAATGTGTTTAAGTATTGTGTTTCTGGTGAAAACTGCATATTGGCTGATATGTTACCATTGCATTTTTTAAACTATTTGTATTGGAATGGATATTTTTTCTTTCCTCAATCAGAAACATAAGAGAAACCTTTTATTTCATGCATGAGAATCCTTGCAAAAACCGTGGATCAGTGCCTCTCAACAACTGAATCCATCAGGAGGCATTTTTGTAAAGAGATTTACATACTAAAACAATGGAAAGCAGTCTTGCCTTAGTGGATGTAGCATTTAAGAATGCAGCATCAGCAGCTTCAAACAGAGAGAGCTGCTCTTTTAAGACACTATTTTCTGCTGTGATGGATTGAGATTAAAAGGCTCTGATCAGTCAAGTGATCAGCGTGAGGAACACTTGGCTTTCACATCTGGTTTGGACTTGAGCTTGATCGAGAACACCAAAGTTCATCACCGACTTTCACACTTATTAGGGTCCTTTTAAATTTGGTATAATTGATCTGCACCATGTCCAAGACCAACTGCTACACTTTTCCAAACTTACCCATTGGCCAGTAATCATATCAATTTTCCATATGCAAGTGTGCTTACGTTATTTTCTCCACAACACTAGTATGCACAGTAGAAATGTACACCAAATCCAACTGGTACTGCTCCTACAGCTGTATTTACAGTGGAGTATTTCTTGACGTTAATGCTGCTTTTGCTATTTTTCTGTATAGATAAAGAGAGAAATGGCACACTTGTGAATTTTAACAAAGTTTGTCAAATTGACAGGATTTGGATGCCCCCTAAATATCCATTTACGCTCTTACAAAGGCCATGTTTGGAAAAAAAAAGACTGTTGGGTAATGTTGATGTGAGATCCTCATCGGTGGCACTCAGCCTTATTTTGGTACAAACTCCACACCTGATCTGAGTCCACCTCTTTTAACATTGACAAACTGTGCACAGAAAGGATACAAAAGTACTGAATCTTGGGCTCCAACTTACCTGAGCAACCCTTGATCAAATATACCAAACTCTTTAGTCACTCAGCTTCAGCACGGGATAAAAGACCGTGAAACTGCTCCAGCTTAGAGAAGCAGGTGACGGTAAAAATGTAGGCAGCAGTGAAGCAGCAGGCAGCACAGTATAGCTACAGCTAACTGGCTTCATAAAGAGCCCGCTGATTAGTGAATGGCACCATGCAGTGGGCGTAATGGTTTGGGAAGGTAGGTTGAACCAGAGGGGAGTTCCCTTATGAATTTTAAATTGAGAGAAGTGAAAAAATATATAGATGGATGGAAGCCAGGAGGCAGTGCTGAGGTGGAGTAATGAGTCTTCCTCTTGCTGTGATCCGTCTATCTGATTTATAAATTTCAAACTCTGGCCGGTAGACATAAAATAATTCAAAATTTGAACCTGAAAAATCACTGGCATACAGTGTAGCTTCAGTAGATGTCACTACTAGCATTGTCTTGTAATAGAAATGTCTGTTCTGAAGGGTAAAAGATGAATACGATTCAAGATTTCTGAGCATTAAAAGTGTTGGAATGCTTCACATAAGATCCTTTTTAATCAAGTGACACCTTCTTATACAGCTTTGGAATTGGGGAGGTCTTACATAATACAATAACCGTCTGACATTCGCAATCACTGTAGACGGAGACTGTTCAGATGCTGATGCAAACAGGCAGTCCAAAATTCTGTGCTGTGATTTCCACCATTCGTTATGCTGAAACTACAAAGACATGCAAAAGACACAGCTCTTGGAAAGAGATCAGGGAGGCAGTGTGATGCAGCCAGGTGCAACACACTAGGTTTGTTTTTTTGTGCCTCAGGTTGGCCATTTTTAACATGTACAGACATTTTACACATGGTTGGATAATGTCATATGATAGAAATAGATACCAATGTAAAATGGGAGCTGGTTTCTGATCGGTCAGAACCCTCATATGAGTAAAATCCTGCAACAGTCGATAGTATCACTCATTTATTATTTACTTCTTTTTGCAGTAGCAGTTCTGCTCCTATTTCTGCCTGATTGCTGCCTGACGTTTGAACCAGTGAATCTATTTATCTCTGCCAAAATATAGGACATAAATACTCTTGGGTGCCAAACATATTCAGTTGTTCGGTATTTTCGGTCTGCTGAATATTTTTGAATGTTCCTTACTGTCACCTGATTACATTGTGGGTGTTTTTACTTTCTGTCAACCGCTGTTACAGTCATTGAAATGCTCAGTGCCATAAGCAGAAGAAAAAAAATACAGCTACATAGATTGTGTGTAACTGGCAGCACTATTAGCTAATGGGACCAAATGTCAAATATCCGATTGTTTCTTTTTGAAGTTACATTCAGATATGACGAATTTGAAACATAATATACATTTCGAAAGAAGCTTAATGCCAGATGGAATCAAATTTTATCAAATTGGAGATGAAATAATAATTACATTTCTGGTATTTTGTAAAAATGTTCAAACTAAATGTGTCAACAATACATTTCATATGCTTTCCACCTTTCTTCAATACAGTGTCAGCTTCTAGTGACAACCACATTATCAAACTTTATTGATTATTTTTTTTGTTTATGTTTAGTCATTTACAGCACTTGGCTCAGCTTAGCAAAAGACCATAGCCGGGTTCGATAGAGAAAACCTAACTAACCCATACTTGAATCCTGTGCTATTGGTGTAACTAACCACAGATAAGACTCAAGATGCACACTCCCAATTCTAGAGACCTGTGCCACCACTGTGCTACTCAGATGTCATGATATATTCACTCCATATATATATTCACTGTAATTACTTTGGCCACAACATAACTAGGAAAACAATTTAGTGCAACACACTTCCTGGAAGAAAAGGCAGATGCTTTGATTAGCCACAAAGTAAAACCACTTACCCAATATTGTGTAGGTCTTTGTCATGTTACCAAAACAGCTCAAACCCATTGGGGTATCTGGCAATCAGATGTTGGAAATGGATCCTTTAGGTCCTGTAGGTTGCTTGTTGGGCCTTCACTGGACTGGGCTTCTTGTACATATATATCATATATATAGATTAGAGTACCATCTACATTTAAACCGGGACCCAAGGTTTCACAGAACAATACATTGTAAAAGTGCTATTCACTTCAAAGTTGTGATCAAATGAAATGCCCTAGACGTGTTATTGGTAAAATCTTAATGATGCCCACTCTCAGACGACCTAGTTTGTCTGAAGACTGCTGAACTACATTATCTGTCATTTTATGGTCGAAGACAAGCTATAACTACCTCTTTATCACTGCAGTAAGTTTTCAGAGGTGTGACAAAGCCCACAGTGAACCAGTTCCAAGAATATTTCGGAACAACACTCTGTTCTGTGTGCTGTTTTCCAATTGGAGGTGGAGGATCAGTACATGTCGAGCCTGAACACATCATGACCACTAAAGTTGTCTTTTTAAATGGTCAGTTAGCGGTTTTAGTTTGGCTGCCTTTCAGCCGGCTCCTATTTTTTTTTCTCTCTCTCTAATCCAGCAACATTTTCTTCACACATTTTGGAAAATCAACCAACCAACAAGTCTGCCGTGACTGCAATGCTACACTGTTTAACGGAGCAGAGTTGGGCAATTCTTTCTGCTTTTTCACCAGCAAATGTGTCCACTGAGTTCAGTAACATGGCCTTGTGATCAATGTAACCACTGGCAACCAGCTTCAGACAAACCACAGTTGGGTATTTTCACATTGTTGCCATGTTCACTGGCATCTGATGTTATTTCAGTGCCGTTACACAACAGGCTGACAACTTCTTGCTGCGTGCTGTATCTTGAAGCTTGATGACTTATGGCTTGTCAAACAGTAAAATGATCAAGACATGATTTCTGTGGCATCAGTTTTTTACAGCTTACCTTAAATTTGTTGGCTAGTGTGCCAAGGAAAGCCATTTATGTTAATCATTTCTGTACTTTTAGGCAGAAACGCATCATTGTAACACTATGCTATAATTGTGCTTCTTCTGAAGCAACCCTGAACACTACAACAGGACTTGCTTTTACTATTCAAAAGCCCTGAATTTTCTTTCGTTCTCCCTTTAATTTTCGACCTTAAGTTATCGCTGAATTATGTTTGCTTTGTTCAGATTTGCCCTTCACTCCAGTGGCCCACGGACAAATCTCTGGATAGGATAAACTCTCAGAAGAGAAAGCAGTCCAATGGCTTACTTAGCAGCCATTGTGAAACAGGCAGACTAAAGCGTTTCCAAACAGCAAACGTCAATGCAGCTGAAGGGTCGATTGTGTGTTCAAACGTTATCTGGGCAAACTGGAGAGAGAGATGGGCAGAGATGGAAGATAAAGAGGAACAGGGAGGAGGGGGATTAAGAAGAAAAATCATGACCGGTGAGAAGAAGAAAAAGAAATGGCACAAGGTAGGAGGGCAATGTCGTTATTGGGAAGGGGTAAGAAAAGTGTGTGTCTATGTGTGTGCTCATTTGTTTCCAGTTCGGTGTGAGGGCGGAAGACAAATTGACCATATGGATAAGAGCAGACGGTGGCCAGGTTGTGCTAAGAACCAGTTAGTTCTACCACATTGTGTTGTTTGGCAGTAAGCCTAATATTTAGCACACTGGGAACTGGCAAAGTGGAAACATGCGAACTGCCACAGCGCAGAATTTTTAAGGCTTCTAGGACACTGCAAGGTGCATTTTCTGGCACAGTGTGGCCCACTCGAACAGCAGTGCAATGGCTGCATACTAATGGAATATGATAATGTGTGTTCATGAAAATGCCACATAGAGATGCCAAAACTGCTTTTGGAGTTTTGAAGTCTTGCTACTGCTGGTTTGTGGTAAACCACTGGGTTCCATTTTGTATTTTTTTTTATATTCAAAGGAAGTCATCAACATCTTTATTACTGTAAGGCTCCAAAAAAGTAGCATTTCATTAACTGAACACATGAAAATGATTGTGATAGTGAGTTCACATGTTCTCTAGGTGCAAAAAAAAAAAAAAAAGGTTTAGACAGAATGGAAGAATGCCATCAATCAATTGCAAATGATACAGTTGGAAATTAAATATTATTCCCCATGACTTCTCCTTCAGCAAGCTTATATCCTACACCCTACTGCATCTACATGATACAATTCAGTAAAGTCATATTGTTTTATACACTTTTTTAAGATTTTTGAGACAGCATTCACCTTAGCTAAAGATACAAATAAAAGTTGGACGTAGGGGAGGTACCTTTTCCACACCCAGCAGTGTTTCTTTCATGCTGCATATAGTCGGCCATCAGCTTTCACCAAAACACTAGTGTGGACTATGTGTAGCCTACGAGGCAACACCCAGAGCAAAAAAAAAGTCCTCAAAGCGCTCACTGCATGTTCAGCTCAACGCCTTGAGCAACAGTAATAATTCAAGGCGACTCAGATCAGTGTGCAGTACCAATACTTTGTTCAACTTATGTCTCTCTGGACTGTGATGGGTGGACAGAGCTAAAAAATGAGGAGGATATAACCCCCTCCGCCCTGTACGTCCAGCCCCATCCCCAGTGGAAATTACTCCTGCGGCCATGAACAAATTAGGTTTCGCTGCTAATTGCTGATGACAAAGACCAATGCCAACATTGTGAAGTTACCATAAGGCACATCCTTTAGTAATGCTAACCTTGTATAATGCAGGTCTGTTAAATTTAAAGGCAGATGTTGAAACCAGCACCAGGCTGCACTATAAATTAAAATATCATAAACATTGCAATATGTCTCATATCCAAATCACAAGAACTGCAAGTTTTTGATGAAATGTGGCAAAAAAAGAATAGTGTCATTGACAGAGACACTTCCACCTGCAAGTCATATTCTCCAAAAGACAAAAGATGAAAATACGTGCCAGATCTGGCATTCCTACTAAAATCAGTACTTTTATCACAATTGGACTATCTGCCAGAATAATTGAACTATGATTATTTTGGATTGTGTTCAGCCTTAACCTACACTAACTAATATTCTATGTTAAGAAAGGACCAAATGACAACATTTTGCCCAGCTCTGTAGTTCCTCTGAGGTTCTCTCTCAGGTCATTGTTTCACTTAATCCATTGTCATCGACTTTGTTTCCCGCAACAGGGAGCTACTGTTCCTGTCCAGCACCAAAAAGAAACGCTCACAAAATCATTTAGCTGCTGTTTGGTCGAGATCAAAACAGATCAGAGGACTGAATATAAGACCTACATCCTGAGGAAAACATTTAGTTTCTTAGCATCTAACTGTAAAGCTTTCCTCCTCAGTATTCTTCCCCAGGATTGGATGATTAAAACTTTAATTCTGTCCACTTAGACTGTACACTCATATAATGTCATATTTTGCCTCAAAGTTTACTCAAGATCCACTCTTCACCCTCCAGAATTGGTTGGTTTAAACACGATATTGCCGCAAAAAGTGTGTCCGATTGGGAGTAATTTAAGAGCCTCCTATTAGAGGTAGGTTGTCTTTGTCAGTGCTGCCAACACAAAGTTCTAATAACTGTCATATTGCTGAGTCTTTGGCAGCTCTGGTGGCAGCAGAAAATTTTCACCCCAAACCACTGGATTAAATTGGATTGTAATTGGTCCTCGTGCCCAGACGTGTGCACACATCCACATGCAGCAGGTGAATGTGCCAGCAAAGTGACATCACACCAGGACACGGTCGACAGCAAACAGCGATAAAAAGAGCCACCAGATCTGTGCACAAACACGTACTGATTCAATTATTTCATCTCAGCTGGAAATTAGAAGAAAGCAAACAAAAAAAAAACAAGCCCCAAGCAAATTCCTTTTTTATATTCTGCTGATTTTCTGTTGGAAAATGCCTCCAGGGCAAGACAGTAAAAAGCGGAATTACCTGCATTTGTATGCTTGCCACTTGTGCGCTCTCTCTTTCAATTTAGCAAGAGTCAATTTGAATTAGAATTCTGAGGTTGGGTCTCTATTCAGCAAGTGCAGGGTGGGAGTTGGTGGAGGCCGGAATTGGGGGGCGAGCAGAAAGATCCACTGGTGTTTCTAACAATGCCAGATCTCATTTGGTTGAAATTGTCCCTGTTACAAAATAAGAAAAACTGACATCTCTCTGTTTTGCTTTATCCCGCAGGCTGAATTAGTTCATTTTCCGATAAAGCAATTTGGGTTTTCTGACAGGCTACATTTAAGTGGTGCAAGAGAGAAGAAGAAATGGGTACATATAAAGTCGACTACTGAGGATGGTCTGGAGAATGAGTGACACAGCAATAGACAAGATGTAGAGGTGTAAATAAATATGCTCATATTCAAATATGAACAGATAATGCACTTTAAGAGAGACAAACGATATATTCTTCAATCTACCACCCTTTGCTACTACTTTACTTCATATCAGCCAAATGGAAACAGTCATACAACAAAAAAAACCCTCAAAAAACCCAGCAGAAAACAGGTAACAGCTGTAAACATCCATGTTTATGTTCACACTGTTCTTGCCTCATGATCATCAGATTTCTTCTTTAGCTTCAAATATGACCGTTTTCTCAGCAGCATGGCTGGTAATGATGCAGATGTGTTAAAATGCCAACAAACAGGCTACAAACAGAGTGGAAGATTGTTTAGTGTCGGATGAACCTTGGCTGATGTTCTATAGGTGTTTACTTGAAGTCATGGTGCAACAGTGGGAGTACAGGAAAGTGACAAGATAAAGTTAGGGACGGTCCCAAGCATCCCAGTGAGTGTATTTCATTTTAATTTATGTTTTTAATAAAAATGCTATTGCAGTACAAGGGACACACATGGAAAAAGGAAACATTATTGCCTATGTCCTTTCTGGAAATCTTCTCATTGACGATGTGCATGTGCGAGTTCATGTGCCGGCAGTCTGTGGAACCGTATTAATGCTGTCATCAGACCCTTAAAAACTTTGCAAACTTTCTCACCGCGTGATTCTGGGGGTTACCTATGCACATCAATAAGTAATCTCCCCCGTGCAGTGAGAGCTATGAATAATGCAAGTGCCCATATAGCTGTGCCTTTTCAGAAATATATTACTGGAAAGTGGCAGGAGTACCACACAGAGACAGGCAGAGCGTATCTCAACAAATTAACACTGGCAGGTCGCTTTTTTTTATGTCAAAGACACCCAAGATATTTAATCTCCGTGTCTTTCAGAACAATTATTCAGCCCTAGAAACAATCAAATTGAAGCCTTCTCATTTGAAATGAATTCCATTTAAAGCCGATAAAGGCTATCTTATGCTGAAGTGATAGACCTCATCTGTGTTTTGGGGGGACCAGAGGACTGGATGCAAATATTAATAAACCCAAAACCTAGTTTTTAGTTTTCAAGGGAAATAGGACACATCACACACATACACACACAGACTGGCAGCAGCAGCCCTTAAACAGAGAGCTTTAACATGGAAAGTGAGGTCTTCATCTCCTTGATTTCTCTGATTTGGTGCTAACATAAGGAGGGCAGGTGAGTTCAGATTCAGAGCACATCACAAATTCTCTAAGTTTATAGTTTCCATTTTGTTAAAGTCTTTTCCTTCAAAATGTGCCCAGAAAGTCTCCTTTGAACTAACATCACAATCAGCTTGATGCTATTAAATCAATGCCATTGTGAGCCTACATTGTTTCAGTAGGAACCTAAAAATAAAGCCAGAGTAGTAAATGTAAAGAGCTTGTCATGCTTCTTTGCTCTATTTTGAGCCAATATAAGAAAGGCGTCTGTGTCTTCAGCTGCTTGGGGGAAATTTATTGTTGTTTTTAGAGAAAACCTTTATTCCTGTGCACATATGGATTTTTACCAGGGGTGGAATGTGCCTGTTTTGTGTACATTTCGTCTACAGCACTGAATATATGAATACATATTTTATGCTTCTGGAAGATGACCCCGTCTTGCGCATACAAATCTTCTTCCGTGTATGTGAAGACTTTCTGTATTTTACCTGAAGTACCATCTGTTCATATTGTTCATGATGTTGCCTCCACAATTATCTCCAATCATGTAAAGTGTTGAGAAGAGCAACTTAACATCCTGTTTTAGCTTGAACCTCTTCACAAATTGAAAAAAAAAAAGCCTTTGACCATTGACTTTCAAGCGACACCATAGGGTCAACTGGCCAAAATTACTGAACTTTTCCAATAAAAAATGGAAACTTGTAGCAATTATTTTGTAACAGGACCAACGAAAAGTGTTGTTAAGTGACTGTATGCCATTAACTAATTCAAAAAGAGTAATTCTAGTGGTAAGTTACAAAACAGGGATAGCAGGAAACACTTTAGTTTATATTACAGATGATGATCTTTTTACAACTTCTTAAAATTTTACAGTAATTTATTGCAAAATATCAACACAGAGACAAGAGATGGCTGCTTTAATTACATCAGCAAAAGTAAGTTGAACACAACATTGGCATATCATTCTCTTTTTGACAGTTATGCAGATATCTAGCAGTGTCTGGTCACCTCGCTCTTTTTTTATTTCTGTTTTTGTGCTGGTTTACATTCCACAGTAAATGGGTCCTCAGCTGCTGGATTCTCCACTATGCTCACTACTCAGCCTGAGCAGGTTTTCTACAGTGGGGTTCTTTTTGTTTGAGGTCTCTTGCTTAAAATAGCGGCCTGCTGCAGTGCATGGTGAGACTGAACCCAAACAGTAAAGCTACTGACAGAACACAGAGCAGAAAATTCACTATAAATTAGGTGGAGCTGCAAATCCAATCAATTTTTGTCTAATTAATAGTTTGTTGACATAAAATTATTGATTAGAGTTCATTCCTGCATAATTCTCCCAAGAAAAAATGCTCCATTTGAATTCAAATGATATGCGTACTTCATGGTTTTATTATTGGAAACTTCCGTCTTTGTTTGTGATGAGTTGAATGCTTTTCTGGAGATGAATTGCGCCATTACTACTTTAACTGAGCACTGAAGAGTGCAGAATATGCAAGTTTGGATATTAATTCAACTTAATTAATTCAAAGTTTACCATCTGAGTACTGTCTGTTCTTTTAGTTGGTAATTAGTGGAAAATAATTAGGAATTAATGGACCTGCTAAAAATCATTAACCACAAAGAATGTCTGTAAGATAAGCAGAATGACTTTATGATTGTATGGTATATCATAATCCATTCTTTGTGATTACATTGATTGCATGTTTTATTTTTTGTTGTTTTTTAAACCTATTAATGGTATAAATAATCGGGTCTATAGATAACTGATGGACTTTTTGTAACATAGTTGACAGGTAGCATTGTTGTTGACATTTTTGCTGTTTTCAGGCCTAAAATCAACATGGCCGCCTATAACCAAACACCACATGGTATTTTTACAGAAAGATTCTCCTAAATATTATATATACGATTGAGTAAAACTTAAATTGAAAGTTATTTATAAAGATATTATAGTAAGCCTGTTGACATGTGATAAATCCACACTTGACTCACACACTATTTTATATCAAATAACTCAGAAAGCTTTGGAGTCTGGCCAGTCTTTTCTTCAGGAGGAAATGACATCATGTGGAGCAGGTCATGTGATCTGGAATCAACACACTTCCTTGAGAGGTGTTTTTGTAATGGGGAACTTAGTTGACAGTGATTTCTTGGACACAGATACAATTTGTTATTTTCCATATAAAATTTGATATATTGCCAAATAATAGAAATATTTGTCATGATTATCTCAACTTGATAAGAACACATTAAAAACAAATTTGAATCAGCTCATTTTATTATTGTTAGCTAATTAGAAAGTGGTGGTTGATAAATTCAGACTGTTATTTAGTTGACATTTCTGTGATTTCTGTCACTTTTTATTAATTGATTATTAATTAATTGATTTATTAAGTGATTGTTTCTATAATAAAAAATTCTGGAATTTGTAAAGACATGACCGTAATGAACAACATGAACTTTTAATAAAAATGTATGCAAGATATATCCCATGGACTTCAAAAGTCCCTCAATTATATATTGATCCGATCACTAGTTTTGTTTTGTTTTTGTTTTGTCTATAAAGTGTAGTGACTAACAAAGTAAAAATACTGGCACTTAACTAAATTTTACTGGTTACTTTCACTCCTAACATTTTATCTCAGCCTTAGATTTAAAGTCATAACTTGAAGTCTCACATACTTAGAACATTAATCGCAGTCTGGCTCCGATCTAAAAATGGCTCCTCCAATTTGCTGCAATCATGTCAAATCTCAGCAATGTCATTGACATATGTTGTGTATATTCCAGTGTCTTAAGCCAAAAGGATTCAGCTGAAGCATGACAAATCTTAAAAATAGCTGACAGAGACACTCAACCCAGATCCGCCAGCTGTGCAAGTAGGCAGGTGATGCCTTTTACAGATTTAGGACACACTGTGCAAATTTTACATTACCACATGTTAAATTGGTTTGACTTACCCCCTCCATCATGTAAAAATCAAACCTGTGCCGCTAAACTTACTCCACAAACTTTCCTCGGCTTAAAAACACTGTGAAAGACATCATGAGTTTGTTGGAGTGAAATAAAATTTTGTCCACAAATAATCTTTATCTGTCCCTTCATGTCACAGCTCCCATTAGCTGTCATAATGGGATCGCCGTTTGGGGTCCTTTGCAGCGAGCTTCCAGTTTAATTCCTTTCAAGAGATGTGTAATGACTCTGGTGGGAACAACTCAGACATCATTAAAAAATCATGCCCCGGCTTCCACCCTCCAGGCTGGGTCGAGGGTCTATTTCTAGTGGGTTCCCACAAGACTGGAGGGAGTTTTAATGAACTCAGATCCCAGGACAAGAGAATAGACTTCGTGATTCAGCTCCCAGGCTGGAAAAGTAAAACAGCCCTTATTCCAGAGCAGTAGAAGAGCTTCATTTATTTTTACCATTGGGGAGTAAGACCCTTTGGTCCAGTGTTTGACAAGACAGTTTGACAAATGTTATGGCAACGTAAAGGTTCAGGGGCCATATGAGCAAGTTAGCTCCTAACTGATGGATGTATGAGAAAGTAATGGCTATGTCAGTCAGAATTTTAAGATTCCACACATTTTCTTTAGCTCTTATAGCTTCTTCTACATTGGTAAAACTCTGGGATATAGGAGTCTTTTAGGGTACATGACAAACAGGCCTAATTGTGGCGCTTTTTTGTAGCTTCTTTAGTTGTTGTGACAAGCATCTAAGTAAATAATGAGCCACTAAATAAGTGTTAATAATGTGTTTATTGCCAGGAGAAATTCTGGATTCTGATAAAAAGCTGACCACGAAGTGTCCAAGCTTCAGCTTTCAGAATGTCAAAATCCATAAACTCACTATATTTATTCAATAATCAAAGCATTTAAAAGCAGAACCAGAGCATGGCAATTACACCATCAGTTCTAATTATCACAATGGTCAAAATGTGTTTTATTAACATTCCAAGCAAAGTGAGCAAATGAGGGAATCTCATCCAGTTTCCACGACTGGATTAATTTCTCAGGACAAATTTCCAACTGCAGAGGATCTTCCAAAAATGCACCTCTTGGAAAATGTTCGTGTGGCTGCAGGAAAGGAAAGAACCACAACCTCCAAAATCCGATGGAGGCTCTAAAAGTCTTTACTGTATCTAAAATCAGAGCCTTCTCAGTTGAAAGTCTCCCACTAAGGCCAATACCTGCAGTCTACTTCCGGTGAGTCAGACTAATGCAGATTTGCCTTAAACCTGCATTCTGTCCAACAGCCAGCAGGGGGGAAATCCTCCATTGGAAAAAACAAGTCCAATTGTATAGAAGTCTACGAGAAAATTACCCTATTTCTCTCTTGATATATGAACTCATTGAACATTCTTAATTTTAAGGAGTTTGTGGTCTCCATGGCTACTTTATTGCCTCATTCAATGCAGTATGACAATTCCATTTAAAGTAAAATAAACAAGAAGGCAGGGCTACCCTGTGATTGACAGCTCAGGTTTAGTTAACAGTGCTGTTAGACTTGATGTTTTATTCTATATGCTGCAAACCAATTTGAAGTTTGAAGCCCCAAATACACCACACTGCCTGCAAGTAATCACTAAAGCCCCATATTGCATGTATTTACAGGTTCCCATTTGTTTCCATTTATTTTACACAATGGTAAAATTGACTTGCAGACTTTTATAACTTGCTAATGTTGTAATCAAGACCAAAAAATAGCACAGCTGAGAAAATATCTTGCTGATGAACTCAGTTGCTAGTCAGACAGGAAGTCAAATCATCCCTATTTTACAGGTTATGCATACAGTTCATGGGGTCTGACCCTCTTAGCCTTGATTGCATCTTTAGCAACTGTCAACAGTGTGAATCTGTATGAAAAAGTTGAATTTTTAGCAAATAAGCGGGTCCAATAACTATCTGCCAATTCTGTAGAAATTCAGCAAAATGTCCTTCCAAACTTCTAACACAACTTGCAGTAATACGACTTGCAAAATGAAAAACTGTGATGTAAAGTTTGATTTCAAGAGAATTCACTGAAATTTTAACAAAGCTGTGTTGTCAATAGGAGGAAACTCTTAGCTACAAGTACCGCAAGTTGCTGTGGACTTTAAGTAGCGACATAAAATGCTGAAAATAGAGTGAAATATGGGGTAAATGTGCTGTGTGAAGGGCAAATTTCTACCGAAAGCATACCCATATTTTAAGCATTTTCAGCTGTAATTACTTGCTCAAGTGTCCTTGTCACTCCCCGCTCATTGTATTTTTATGTCCTCTCCTCTGCTGAAGTAACCAAGTTCCCCAGAGCATAATAAAAACACTTCCAATGAGACAGTTAGAAAATATCACTCCACTTCTTATGGATCAAGGATCATTTCCATGGAGGATTGGTTGTGAGCAGTGGAGCACAATTTTCATGGAGAAACTTGAAGGTTGTGCACTCTGCCAACCACCAACTCCAGAAATAGCCAGAAATCATATGTGGGTCACTTCTTATTAATAGGTGAGACTGTACCTGATTCAGGTGAAACTGCTCATTATAAAGTTTCAGCCCTGCTAACTTGCAGCCCCACAAACCTCTCATCGTGACTCAAAGCTTGGAACAAATAGGCTTGTGGTGAGCACTGGGGGAGAGTGCAGAAGTGCCTACAGTGAACTGAACTTTTTTGTGTTTCTCTCAGCTTTTTTTGGAACTTCTTTTTTGGAACTTTGACATTATTTTATCACCACATTCCGAAAAATCTCTGTGGATGTACACTGGAGATTAAAGTTAGAGAGCAACCTACAACTTCCAAAATGTCAAGGCACTGAGTAATTCTATTCAGTGTTCCAGTATTTTAAGCATATTTCCCCCAAGAAGGCTGGTCGTCCATGAAAGACAAAAGCAAGACAGGCCAGGACAATGTGGAGGATCTCAATGGGCAATCGGTTCAACACTGCAGCTGGAATTGCTGCCAGTTCAGCACTGAGCTGTGTAAGGATCTGCCTTGTCTTACAATGTCTCAACGTTTAAGAGCATTTGGACTGAAAGCCCACTCTGCAGTGACCACATCTCTCATTAGCAAATAGAATCAAAAGGCCAGACTAACCTTTGCTGAGGATCATGTTGCATGCACACAGGAGAACTGGTCCAAAGTTGACTTTAGTGATGAAAGCAGGTTTAATTTCTTTGGATCTGATGAGAAACATTATGGACATGGAAAACGAAGTTGTAGTCTTTCTCCATCGTAGTCATTATTGTTCTTCTCTAATTTTGATCATTGTCTTTCCTCAAAATAATTCTATTTTATACATTTTTTGTTGTTGAAGTGTCCTGATTATTTTGTAAAACACTGTTCTAGTAGCGTGGTATAGCCACAGTCAAAAATTCTTCAACTTCTCTGAAAAAAATCAAGTGTTCATAAATTGTTCTCTAATTTTGATCTCCAGTGTTTGGAAGGATAATTAAGGAATTTCCGCCCACAGCCTGTTGGCATTATTGCAACACATATGTCTGTTCTGCTGAATCCACACCTACATAGTCTGAATCAGAAAAAAACAACAACTTTATTTATTCCCATGGGGAACCTGCTTTGCGACAGCTGCTCAAGTTGTTCAATTCTCAAACTTCAGCAGAAAGAGGAGGAATTATATAACCGGACGTTCGGTTTCTCCTGTGACGTTCGGTGGAGCATTTACTCATCCTCAGTGTCTGGCTGGATGAGCTGCTTTGGTTAACTTGTGCTGAGGGCGGAAGACGTTGTCTGTGATGGAGAAGAGTTTTGACAACATCCATCTACACAATGCAACAGCTGTTAGAACATCCGTAATGGGACAGATCTGTGAGTGAAATATGTAGGCGGGCGATGACTGGATTGGATTCCTCAAAAGTAGACCTGGCGTAGTAAAAACAACACGAGAAGGAGCTACTCAGCAATGATTCCAGCACCTTTTTAAACCTCAACAACCCTTCATAGTTCTGTTTTTTCTACCATGACAACCCTCCATGAGTCTCCACATGCCATATGAACCATTTGACGGATACAAATCAGTTTTAAATCAAAACAAATAACACGGACAGCAATCAGAGAAGACATTGCCTGTTTTAAAGCTCATTTGCATCTTATTAACTGTTCTCAGTCCTAAAGATCATGGCTGTATGTGATATAGATTTTGGTGCAGGACATCAATATTCCCCAATCCAATGAAAAGCTTTTGGTGTGATTTCTGTGGTAACATCATTAGTCTTAGCTGCCACATACTGTGACTGTAGATTTTAGGGTGTTAATGAGGTGACTTCAGCATTTGTTGCTTATTTATTCAGTTTGAAGCCTTCATTTCATCATTATATGAACACACAGTTGGTGCAGATATCACTCAGTTTGGGAACTGCTGCTGTTCGAGGTTGCTGTTGGCTTCCACCCACACCTTTCTTATTGTTTAATCAAGATTGTAAAAAGTTAGAGAACATCAACAAAGGCTTTTCCACCTGGCAAACTCACGCCATTTATATATAACACTGTTTTGCTAGCAGCTCTCAGATAATTTTATAGAACAGCTTAACTAGTTACCCAACATCGTATCTGATTGGATACATTTATATGTATTCACTGTGTTAAATGGCACACTAGGGATGGACCTATGGAACCCATTTCAGCTGAATCTAATGCTCTCATTAGATTTATAGCGAGTGTCGGGTCATTTTTAAGCTGTTCAACCCACATCTGTACTCTTTTTGTTGACTTTCACTGCTCTTGTAACATCATTGTCAGAGAAAAAGCTCTGCTAACTCAGTCTATGCTCCTACTCTGCCCATCAACAAATTATGTTAATGATTGTTGAGGTGTTTGTCAAATTTCCACTGTCAACAGTTCTGAAGGCAATATAATCAACTTTATACATTTTTCAAAGAAAAATGGTATGTCAGTTTCAATTAATCCAAAAAAATTCAACATTGAAAACCTGTAAAATATTGCATGGTAGCTACAGACTTTACTGTCAGCACGTTTGCTAAAAAACATTTGTGATGTCATTTCAGTTAGTGTCATGTAAACAACCCTGTCTCTCAAAAGTAATGTTCCAGTACAACTAAATTCCTTTATCAGTTATGGTTTGAAAGAAGCAAATTTTCCAAGCTATGCTTCTGAGAGACAATTTTCTAAATTGTCACAATTCTACAAAAGCGGAGAGTATGCTTCCCTCAAAACATTATTGAGAATCAAGTTTACCTTTATAGAAAACACAGCTGTAAGTTACCAAGATGTTTTCATGAAGCGATTACAACTTGTTCTATGAAAAGTGACATTATAACAGGACTGAAACAAATAACAAAAAACAAAAAAAAACAGCAAACTAAAACAAAAGAACAACTTGTCTACCAGGCACATGGACACATAAAAAAATCAAGGATATTTTGCATCATAATTTGTGTTTAATTGGTCCTCTTCACTGGATCACTGGTAGGGGGTGGCACCCTGAGGACCCCACATCAATCACTGCTGCAGTGTTTTCTGAACTTAAAGCAACATTATGCAGCAATAATAGCTTGAAATAACAGCCTTGAAATCATTCCGATGATATGCGGCCTTGTGAAAGTGAGAATGGCACCTTTTTCACATCATTTGAGATTCAAATAACATGTTATCACAACACACATTATGCAAAATGTACAGCGCAGCATTTCCACCCACCCCTGTGTGATCAGTCCTTTTCACAGGATCCTCACAGCTGTCCTGATGTGAAGACGTTTCAGTAAATACAGCGTTCATTCACCCCGACAGTCGTTCTGCTGCTTGTTCTCCATTCAGTATCTTATAACATCCAGGTGTGACTTTCCAACGTAGATGTCAGGAGGAACGTCCAAGACAAAATTTCTGCATAAGCACAGAATTCAATCTCCATTTTTTTCCCCCCCTAATAAAAACAACAAAAATTCCCTCCGCTTCAGCGAAACCGAGTGCCAGAGCTGCAGGTGCAATCAGCACTGTGCTAAAACCTTTTAATTAACACCATCTATCATCATTAGCCAAACGGTCAGCCAAGCAGTCTCGCCGTTAACTCTTAGCGAGCGAAGTGAGGAGAAAAGTAAATGATGCACTGTGTTTCTTTGCTTCCTCGGCCCCGTTGCCATCAGCTCCCTGCCGCTGTGCTCAGTCACTGTAGAGCGGCTCAGAAAACACATCAGTCTACATCAGGCCCAGTTAATCAGTGTGCTACTACTGGCTGCTATCCTGCGACTCGCCGGACTAAATACTAAGCTAAAACTAATGCCTGCTGATGCGTGTGATAGCTGTAGACTAATTGTAGCTCGCCGCATTCAAATGAGTTTGACCTTTGCTTTGGGATATTTGTCATGTAACTGCTGCTGGAAGTAGAATGGCTATATTTGTTCGAAGCGAAATGACTTTGGCCGTTTGGTTTCGCTTCAACTTGAAAAACCGAACGAATGTCACTTCAGAATGCATCCACTGGACGCTGTTTTTGGCCTGAGTTTTCGCCTGTTTTTTTACACGACATTCAGGCTTGGCCATAGAATTTTAGAACTTTCTGGGATGTAAGTGGGGCAGTTTGTGTAGGACGAAATGGTTAGAATTCTGAATACTGGGTGTTTGGATCACTCGAGCCTCTGAACAATAGATGGAGTAGGTGGTTGGAGGAATGAAATGGACACAACAGTTGGTTATTTTAAAGGACTGAGTGTTGCTGTGCGTTTTTTTTTTTTTTTCCAAACAGAATTTGCTTTTTTTCTGCTTTGTTGAAGTACTCAGAGAGGATCAGGTCACTTCCACTCTGCCAGTGCCGTACTGTACAAACTAAAAGTTTGGACGCATCTACTCATTCAAGGGGTACTTTATTCTTTACTTTTTTTTTGCATTCCAGAACAAAACTGAATACATCAAAGCCATACAAAAACTGTCCATGAGCTCTGAGAAAGACTTCACACAGTATTCCTTCTCTCACTCGCTCGTCGGCTGCTTTCACCTTACTCATCCAACTTTTTCCAAAGCCCTTCAGTTGTGTCTAGGTGGGTGATTGTGGAGGCAGCGCTCTGTACAGCCCTTATTGAGCATGGAGGTGTGTTGTGGCTTTTTGTCCTGTTGAAAAACTTATCATAGTCCCTGTTATGATCCAACCTCTAGGGCAGGGGTGTCAAACTCCTTTTAGTTCAGGCTCCACATTCAGCCCAATTTGATCTCAAGTGGGCTGGAACAGGAAAGTCATAGCATCATAGAGAAACAAACTGACAAAACAACACAAAACAAAAAGCAAAAAAAAAAAAAATTGAGACACAAAAGAACAATGAGCAATCTAGTATTTTACTTTATGATCAAAACAACTTGTCAAGGTCTAGAAATTATTTTGAATTTATGGTTTTACAAATTTACAATCTGCAGTAAATATCTTCTCTGTAATCTTTACACTTTACAAAGGGCCGGATTGGACCCTCTGGTGGGCCGCTTTTGGCTCACGGGCGTCATGTTTGACATCCCTGCTCTAAGGTCAGCTGGATGTAGAAAAAACCACCAGATGTTACTGGAGGTAAAGCAATTTATGTCTCAGTAGCAAATTTAACAGAACACTGATCAAACAAAGAAAACAAGACTGATGGGTGTTGCCAAATCAAAGAACAAAATAAAACCAAACGAAGCCTATCAGAGTATGTTATCTAGCTAAACTCACACAAAACAACTATACTCCCTAGCCAAACTTAAACAGAGTAGCAACACCCACCACAAGTAACAGAAACGAGTGAATGGTGCATAGAACTCACGATACAAAACTGGTGCCTCAGAACACACACATTTCACACACAAAATACAAAGAATGAAGCTACGAATAGCTTCTTCTTGAAGCTGGCGGACTGCTAACAGGAGCCATAGTCTCCACTAAGACCGGAGGCTCCACACCGAATTCGCAGCCGACAGCAGAAGCTCTAATGAACCAACGGACCATACCTGAATACACACAAATCCCAACGAGGCACGAGGGCAAACTGGTTACATAAACTCATCAGACTGAGAGCTTGGTTGCAGATATATACTCTTCAGGTGTGGCGAGGGCTGCCCCCGCTTGGCTGAAGGTGGAAGGGAACTCGGTGGTGGCCCAATCATAGACTGTATATATAGTGGACGTAGCATCTGGCTCCAGAATTGAAGCCAACCCGGAAGTGTCAAAAACTTGTAATATCACGCCGTCCGCGAGGGTTGGCTCCAAAAAGCTTTTTCTCCATAGACCCCAATTCATTTTTTGAAAAAAAAAATTTGATAGACTGATTTTTTACAGCTCAGGATTTTTTTCCCGTTAGTTTTCATGGTCAAAATGAGAGATCAGGTGGCCGATCTTAAAATAAATCAATACTGAATTTTAAATTGGCGGAGCCAGGGGGCGTGGCTATACTTGATAGACAGCAACAGAAGCCTCTGCAGTAAAATGTGGGCGGGATAA
The DNA here is from genome assembly GCF_021347895.1 of Acanthochromis polyacanthus. Lineage (NCBI taxonomy): Eukaryota > Metazoa > Chordata > Actinopteri > Pomacentridae > Acanthochromis > Acanthochromis polyacanthus. The sequence goes on from NC_067121.1 coordinate 36,769,839, forward strand.
GAGAGTCCTCAGCCAATCCTGCCCCTAGTTGCTCTCCGGTCCAGTCTGTTTGATGACGCTTTTTACGTCACTGGCTCCAAAAAATCCAAAACAGCGACCAGAAAGTAGCAAAATCCGGGCTTCATTTTCTCGGCGTTGAAACCAACGGGTGACGTCACGGTTAGTTTACGCCTGGTCCCAATCAGACAGGTCGGGAGATGCGGAGAACAGGGCGTGAGTGCAGGTCTTCTACTCCAGAGTCAGTTCCAGAAAGGCTCTGAAACCAGCCACAGCTGGACCCACACATGCCATCTCCCCACACAAAGGCCCAAAAGGAATCCACTCCAGATGCAAGACAGCACGCAATTACCTTTGACCGTAACAGTCCCACTAAGCTAAACTCGGCTGGGACGGTGTGGTGCCTTAAATGCCTCCAAGTACAAAGACACAGAGGCTGAAACCCACAATCTCACATTTGAACTCACAGATCAGCCACATCTTCACTGATCTAATGTCTGTTCCTTCAGCTTCTTGGTCCGCTTTCTTCATCTGGGTCTCTCTTTGTAGTAGTTTCTTTGCAGCACTTCCTTCTAATAGTTAATGTTGTGCCTGCTACTTGAACTCTGTGAAGCAGCGATCTGGGGTCTAACCAGAGGTGCTGTTAATTGGCAATTTCTGAGGGCTGCTAACTCTAATAAACTTCTCTGAGGGAGAAAGAACTCTTGGCCTTGGTTTCCTGAGGTCGTCCTCATGACAGCAAGCTCTAACACAGTGTTTGAGTTGGTTTTTGTGACTATACTTGAAGAAAGTTTTTTGAAATTTCCCCCATTGACTCACCTTTACATTTTGAATAATGATGAATATCTCCTTAATAAGATAAAATACCTCACCCTCTGCAACAATGATTTTGTCCTTTTCTTAATTTGTCACATTTAAAATAATAAACTGCTAGGCTGAGCCTTTAACTGCTTAAGGTTTTGGGTTTATTTGTGTTTCCATTTGAAAAAAACCCATTGTAATTTAGCCATAATGCCAACTCAACAGCTGTGGGGTCGGTGGAAAAGCTTCTTTATCACATCACCAGGACAGAGGGAGATTGAAGGAAACAAACAAAAAGTCTGCCCAATAAAAACATTGTGAGTTTGACTCTAAATAAAGGCCTTCTAACTATGAGTCAGTGACTGTGATGTTCCTGAAGCTGTCCTACAAATTCCCAGCTGCGACTCTGCCAAATTTTATGGAACAACGATGAAGCAGCATCCATTTATTCATAGAAGTACTGAGCAGATGAAAGAATATGAATCTTATTAAAACTGAATATGCCCTTTAAAAATGGCAGTAGGTTGTGCTTTGACAGCTTGGTGCCAGCATGGTGACTTTCAGAGGAGAAAGGGTTAATTCATGGCAATTTATTGCTGGAGATAGGTTGCTGTTATGTCCTTTCAATATAAAGTAGCACAAACTCGCAGTCTCAGAAAAGCAACAGCAAAGGCTCAACAAGGATGGTATGTACTGCAAAGCATCTGCATCGAATTGAAATATACTGATGAAGATGCAGAATAATTCTTCTGGTATTGTGTCCAAACTATGTAGCATGGACTGCGGCAGTTTGTAAAACTGTGTGGTTGCAGCTCTCCTCGCAAAGCCGGTTCGATGTGAAGGATAAAGCAGATATTGTTTCTGCAGAGCTGCACTGTGTTCATCCAGGAAAAGTTATCTGCCTGGATCAAGTCAGGCGTCTTGGTCTGACTGGAAGAAGAGAGCTTACACCGCACTGAACATGCAGGTAGAAGAAAAGATCATCAAAGTGCAGCAAGTTTAGGTGCCCCTGTAAGAGAAAATCTTGGTAATTACTCATATGGCAGGAGTGGGTGTGGAGAAGGTTTTCAGGAGAGAGTAATGTCAGTCCTAGACATGGGTGAGTCACATTAAAGCCCTGAGAAATCAGCTGAAGCGAGAAAGAAAGAAGGCGAATGTAACAGAAAGACATATACTGTAGCATCAGTGTTCCAATATGCAAATACCTATTCATTTTAATGTCATTTTCTCAGTAATCAGTGTTAAATAAAAGGATTTTGACTCATATTTATTGCTTTAGCTCACCGCTAGTTATTGTTGGAGTATGAGTAGACAGAATGCATTTTCAAACACAGTAGAGAAAAGCCTGGATGCGTCATAATATTCATTACAGCAAAGAATACAATGCATTTATATTTTAGTTGGTAGTTAAATATCGCCGAAAGCTCTACTCTTGGTCTATTCAGCGAGACTCCCTTTATTTCCCGTTTTATTTTCTCCAGTGTGTTGAAATACTTGCGGGTAAAATGAGCAGTAAAAGACACTGTGTTGCTTCAGGTGTCAGTAAGAAAATGAAATATGACCCAGGGATATCAGTTAGTTACAGATCTGTGCGTTTGAAAGTTTATCAGACACTTTTAAAAACTGCACAGGGGCTTATAGTCTCATTCTACAGGGTTTTATAACACCTGGAAAGTTATCACAGAGTCAATCATTTTATCGTCTGTGACAAAGACTTCCAGGTAAACAGTGGAATTAAGCTGTTCATGTTACAACCTTATCAACCGGGACTGTGGCTCTTACACTCTGGATTTTTTTTTTTTTGATATTTTAAACGGCTTTATGTTTTTAAACAAAATGGAACATGAGCCAGCAGGGTTTACATTTGTCTGCTAAAGTAAATACAATGGGGTTATAAGTATGACACCACTAGTAAAGATCCATCTAATTTCTATTTGTTTGGAATTTAGTGCATGCTTCCTTGCACATTAGAATCATACCTTAAAAATAAGAGGGGGAATCTGAATCTCTGAAATAAACATATGAATGTTGTGGTATCTTAGTATTTGTCTGGATATAAGACAAGAAAATCTGGTGTTTATTTAACCCTGTAGAAAACAAAAATTGCAGAAACAGTTTCACCTATCAAACCTCTGATTCAGAAATTCCAAGTTATTATTTGCTTTACATTTCAGCGAGTTTTTAAGGAAAGGTACATTTGCAACATTGGCACTTATTGGGAGAAAAAAAAATCTGTATTTGTACTTTGTCTTAAGAACAAATAAAGATTCGTTTGCATGCTTGATTGCTTATATAGCCCATAACGGTATATATTATGAATTGTAATTACAAGGCACTCTTTTCTTTTTAGCGCTAGCCATGTGTTAATGAAACAAATCTGGATAAAATTGTGTTTAATTAAAATGCTGAATAGTCCCAGTGTTTAATTCAGTTCATGTTCATTTGCAATGATAGTCCAAAAGGCAGTTCTTTTCCTCTAAAAAGTCTCACAGTCATCTAATTGTGATTTTTCTGACAGATATCGCGCTTTGATTTGCAATATTATATTAAGTCCTGCTCCATTTCAGTATTCACACAGATTTAAAACGTGATGAAGCCTTTGGCACATGAAACACTGTCAGAAGTTTGACTCTCACACAAAGAGAACAGCATAAATTTGCAAAAGCACTGAGCCGACAGTTTAAACCCTGAGTCAGACACACTGCATGATGTATATTCTAAATTGCGACATTCATGATCTGGTAATTGCATTGTTTCAAATGCAAATATAAAATAGATCGTGGCTAATGCCATTATTCTGTTCTCAGTTTGGCTACTGGTCCAGAAATACGGCAGAATGTGAAATATTTCTTTTTCATTTTCAATGTCTTTAAATGTTTCTCATATTTTGTCATTATTTGGTACATTATAGGAAAATATGACAATTTCAATTAGTTCCCAGACTTCAGTGATGCTTCCTGCTCAGAAATATCCAAGGACCTGAGGTACATCTGCTAGACTTTTGCTGGTGGTGGAAAGAAACTGATTACATTTACTCAAGTAATTATGAAGTCACTCTTTTTCTGAAATATTTCTATTTTACCTTAATGATTACCTAGGTACATATGAAACTATTATGGTATTTTTACTGTACTGCGTTTTTTAAACCACCCCAGGTACTTTTTTTTTTTTAACTCCTGTATATCAACAAATAAAAATGATCCAGCAGTACATAAACTAGTTAATGCATCAATAATATTGAACCATATAAAACAACAAACTACTTTTATTTTTCACACTTTAAAGATGTTTTTTTCTGTTATCATTTTAACAATTAATGGTTGAACATCTAGTGCAGAGTAGAGCCGCTGCTCCTTCGCATCGAAAGGAGCCAGTTGAGGTGGTTTGGCCACCTGATTCGGATGCCTCCGGGGAGACTTCCTCTGGAGGTTTTCCGAGCACGTCCGTCTGGGAGGAGACCCCGGGGCAGACCCAGAACTCGCTGGAGAGATTATATATCTCGTCTGGCCTGGGAACGCCTCGGGATCCCCCAGGAAGAGCTGGAAAGTGTCGCTGGGGGGAGGGACGTTTGGAACAACCTGCTTCGCCTGCTGCCCCCGCGACCCGGCCCCGGATAAGCGGAGGAAAATGGATGGATGGATGGACATCTAGTGCAGCCCTGGATGTGTCTGAGCACTTCTATTACAAATGTTTAGATCCATATTACATATAGGTAGTCACTGTGTGTGATCTATTAATAAACTAATAGCTGCAAACTTGTGGAGGACTGCTGTGCAGACGTTTCTCCTGCTCTCCTTGATCATCCATTTTGTCCACATTTCTCTCGTGGCTCTAGAACTGTGCCCTCAGACTCGGTTTCTCTGAGGTGCGCTGCTTTCATGACGGAACAATGTGGCTCGAGTTAATGATAGCTTGAACAAATTGCGCTGCGACTGTGTCCAGGCTACAGACATTAATTGGTGCATTATGTGCGAATGAACCTCCTAATGAAGCACTACTTCGACCATATGCCCCCAAAGGCCATTCCTTGCGAGAAAAGCTTTGTTATGCTCCGTGCTAAATGGTTACAAATCTGAGCTCTCCTTTGAAGACTAATATGCAACGCAGCACCAAAAAACTAATTACAGCCCTCTGCTGTGTTGCACTATCATGATGACCCTGTGCAAATTTACTGTGTATTATTATGGGAATTGGCCTATTATATGCATCCTAGTGTACTCACAATGCTGTCAACAGCATAATTATAGTATTGTGTTGTCGGTAATAGTAAACTTTTGACCGGAAAAAGGCACCATAAGAGGCAGCTGAGACGATGATACAGTATATGTAGCTCCCTCTGTGTATGTTCCACTGTGTGAATGTGTGTGTGTGTGTTGAAAGAGAGAAAATGCACTCGGGGGGGAAAACAGTGTGCCACTGCTGGTGTTTTGTTAAGTGCGAATGCATACATAATGTGCTAATATTCAACTCCTGTTGTTTTGCCTGCAAATTTATGCAGATGAGGTGGATCTGTACCTTGCTGCCGGTCTTTGCATAATCTCGCTGTACCTTAGGGTTCCTCCGCGGCAGCAGTGAAGTGATGAAATCATTATCAGCCACTCGAAATGGATGAATGTTCCAGACTCGTTTCTCTGTCTGTCGCTGTGTCCCGTTGACCAGCTGTAAGGTCATTGCTTTGAGAGCTAAAGAACCGGATTCTATAAAAGTCTAGTGGTTGTTGCTCGGCCCTGCAAATCTTATAATGCTGTGAGCAGTAATGCACAGGTAATAGTAATTCCCTGAAGCATAGGCCTGATATTCTATGATAATTAGGTTAATTTAATCATACTGAGTACAGAGTGCCTTTATGAAGTGATTTTTCTTTTTGCTTTTGCATTTAATTATGGGTCACTATGTAACTGAGGGACTTTTGAATTCCATGAGATATATCTGGGATACATTTTTATTAAAAGTAAAAAGAAAAAAAAAACAATTATGTTCATTGTGACCATGTCTTCACAAATTATATAGTTTTTTTTTTATTGTGGAAACAATTACTTATTATAAAAAAAATACTGGATATCCCTAAAATGTCAACTAAATAACTGTCCAAATTTAATAACAACTACATTTTAATAAGCTGAATAATAATAAAACGAGTTTATTCAAGAATTGTTTTGATCGTGTTCTTTTAATTAAGTTGAGATAATCATGACAGATATTTCTTTTTTGGCAACATGTCACATTTTATATGGAAAATAACAAATTGTGTCTGTGCCTGAGAAATTATTAACTAAGTCCCCCATTACAAAAACATCTCTCAAGGAAGTGTGTTAATTCCAGATCACATGACCTGCTCCACATGATGTCATTTCCTCCTGAAGGAAAGACTGGAAGACTCCAAGGCTTTCTGACTCATTTAATATAAAGTAGTGTGTGAGTCAAGTGTGGATTTATCACATGTCAACAGGTTTACTGCAATATCTTTGAGTAAATTTCAATTTCAAATTTCCTTGAATGTATATTTAGAAGAATCTCCATCTAAAAATGTCATGTGGTGTTTGGTTATAGGCGGCCATGTTGATTTTAGACCTGAAAACAGTTAAGATGATACCTGTCAACTATGTTACAAAAAGTCCTACAATTATATATTGACCCTTATATTGATTAGTTGATTACCATTCCACTGGCTAAGCAGACTCCACATTGTGCTGCCTTTACTTGTTTTCATAAAATCAAACAAAGCTGGCATGATGTTTGACTTTACAATCACTATTACCTTTAGCTGACCAGTGTTGCTTTGGTTAATTTGGCCCTCTGCTCTGTGGTTAAGGAGCTCTTGGACTTTTCTGAATCCCCAATTAGTAGTTTAGCATCTTGTTTACCAGTATGTTAACTGATTACTTTTTCTTCACAGTTTTTTTTTTTTATAGAATCTGCCCGGTGGTGGGTCACACACACAGCACATCATCAAAACTTCTCAACTTCTCCTTTCAGGGGCTACATTTGGATTTGTGAGGAGGGGAAGCCATCGCCCAGTGAGGTCAAGGCTCATAGAACAGGCTGAAGGCAGTAGAAATAGACATTATTGCTTGTCATTCCAGTGAAACTACACATTGTGTTGTGTAGATGTGGATTGTTAACAGTAATAAAGAAATTATGTCTAGAATGAGATGCTGCTGGATTAAATCAATCTAGTAAATATGTTTGAAAACATCCAAAAAGCAACTAAGTTAAAAGCTAAGTTCTGTTCTGCTTCATTGCATTGGACCAATGTCTCAAATTAAATCTGTCTAAATAGCCAGATGCTGCTAAGATTCTCATTTTTGTTTTATTCCATTTGTGTTATTACAGCAATTTTTTAAAGATGAAAATGCACTTCATTGTTTTCATTAATATTTGCATGAATTGATAGTTAAGGAAACACTTGAATTACCACGATACATGAAAACAGACCCATTTTTGCAGCGATCCAACTGAAGTGTCTGCAGTAGCTCATAGATGGAGTATAATAAAATGTATTTCCATTATTTATCTGACTGCCTCATTATTTATTTACTTCAGTGATTAGATCAGTCCATGGCGCGCCGGCTTGTGCCTGGTTGTCTGTCTCCCTGTGTTGCCCTTCGCCCTGAGTCAGCTGGGATAGACTCCAACACCCTCTCCTCATAGGATAAAACGATGTATAGAGGATGGATGGATTTGATCAGTTCCATACTTGCAGTAAAGTCACGACTGTAAACAATGTTGCATTAAAGTAGCAAAACTGAAAACTCTCTGTAATAACCTTTTTTGTACACAAGAAAATGATATTGCCATTCTGTAGAGGAAACAATGTGTGGGTTTTGGTTAAAAATGAAATGTAGCAACAGTCTTGATTGTGTTAGTAGAAAGTAGCATTAGAACACAGGAGTGATGGTTGCTGGAAATGTTCCTCTGTTTCCCTGTGTCAATATTCCATTAAAAATCAGCCCTTTCCAGCTAGAATAGACACTAACAATGTGTAGACTGGATTTCTGATTAATTGAATGTTATCTTCATTGAAAAAAAAACTGCTTTTCCTTCAAAAATAAGGGCATCTCTAAATGATCCCAAACTTTTGAACAGTAGTGTAGATAATTTGAACAAGTGTAAAGGCCGTTTAGATGGTACTGCTGTGTGATGCTACATCTGTTTAATAAACTCAAAGGTGGAAAAAAAAAAGCAAAATTCAGGTTGTAGATATCAGGGGATGAGTTGGTGATGTGATCAACCTGACAGAATATGATTTTTTTACTCAGTTATCCATGCAACAAGAGCAGAACAATGTTAACATTAATTTGGGGGTGTAATTCTTGCTACTCAACGAATGTCAGTCCAGCACCTAGTAGCTCTGTTTTGGTCTCTACCAACTGCAACAAATCATCAGAACTGTGAGGCTGAATGAAAGCAGTACGCCAGTGAGCCATAAAACTAAAACAATGAACTGAAAGAAAGTAAATTGCTTTGCTGAACTAAATTTGAACGATAACTTCTTGTGGGTTCATTACACTTCTACAGACACATCATGTGGATCACGTATTTGTCTGTTGCAAATTTGAAAAATTCATTAGAGCAGCTTCAAGAAGTCTTATGCAGAAGACTAAATAAAAGCAGTCTGGCATTTATATGGCAAGGCAATGACCAATGTGAACATCCTAAATATTTATACCAATTAGATCACTGGCATTCAACTCTAATCCCAAAATAGTGTGGCTGGCTTCAGAAAGCACAGAGTGGTCAAAGTTAATTGGCTTAATTAAGGACACATCCCTTGTGTAACGTTCCATCATCATTTAACACATACCACATTAATCTCTGAGATTCCATTGAGTTAAATGTGAACAATGAAGATCTCGACTGAGAATCCTGGCAGTCTTTATCGCTCTCTGTATTTCTAGGAATGGCAGATTGTGTGCGGGTGAGAGAGAAATGACAAACAGCAACCGTATGTGCTGGACAGCTGTCGCGTATTAAAAGTGTAAATGCAACCTCAGTAGGTGGTTTGAGCAAACTTCTGTTTTGCAAGTGTGAGCTAGTTTATAGCTGCTGATGTAACTAAAAAAAGCTAAATTTACATCATGTATTCTTCTTTCTGTGTGTTTAGCAGTTACTACATGGGCTACAGGTGCATTACCACACACCTCTGAAGTAAAGTTGGGTTGACTCAGTGTTTCCAGACAAAATGATAATCATATTTGTACCATAATTTAGTAGTAGTATAAGCAGTACTGCTAAAAACTCCTAAATGCATGCTAATTTGAACATGTCATAGCCTGTTTTTTTCTGTAAGAATGAAATGTTGTACGGCCCATTTAGAAACATGCTGATCATTTATCATTTACTGTGTTCTCAGACCTTGTAACTCCCATTAATGATTCAATCACAGCTCTTCTGACATCCCATGAGACAGACTGCCTCTGCTCACAGCTCTTTATGAAACCATCTTTTAGTGTTGATATGCTCAAATTTCGTTAAATTGATTGTACACATAAGAAGCTTTCACATATTTAGTCTAGTCTGACGTATATGTTAAAACTTTCGCCTTCCGTAGTCTGGATTTAAATCTACAACAGCTTCAACAGGAGATTTTCTTTGATTATTGAGTTTGCCACATGGGAACACTGGGCTTATCTTGATTTGCTCCTAAAACCAAGGCAGATGTTGCTACAGAGACGGCTCCAGTGATCAACCTATTGTTTAGGTCCCTTATATGGCGTGGGCATGTGATTTCTGGGGGCATCCTGTGGTGTCTGGCACTGGGACATCGACAGTGGGTCCTTTGGGTCCTGTGGTTTGCTGGGTGGGGCCTCTGTGGATCGGTCTTGTTCTTGTGCATCCTATGGATGTTGATCCGATTGGAATATGGAGAGTTTGGAGGTGCAGTCAGCACTTAATGAGATGCTTGTTGGGTTCCTCGATTCATTCCTGAACGATTTTTGTGCTGTGGTGGGACTCAGTATTCTGCTGTTAGGGAGTGTTGTTGCTAATGAGGGGCATGTTTGGTCTATTTTATATTTAGGCTGGTCATACATGTCAAAATAACACCCACATGAGTATCAGGACTCAAGATGTCCAAGAGCATTGCATTGTTATTAACTTCATCCATCAATGGTTTCAACTTTAGGTCTACTGTGATTTGTATACATGAAAAACTCAGTGTTTTTCCCTCCATGATCTGGATTTGAATCCACAACAGCTTCAATAAGATACTTCCTGTGATTATTTGGTTTGACAATACTGAACTCAACTTGTGGCATTCTGTTTACTCTGTGGCTACAAGTAAACAGAAAAATCTAAAAGTGTGTCCTCACTGGACATGGCGAGTATTTCAATTGATTTGCTCGCATAAATGTATAAATAAAATGTTCTTTTTTTAGGTACCACTTCTATAATGCCAGGGTTATAACACAAGTGTTTAGTGTTAGATATAAACTACTCATTGCTCATTCATTATTCATTTTGACAGTATATGACATTAGTCTGTGGATGTTGGACATTTAACCTCAGTCTTCTAAAGCACCTGTAGTGTTTATTCACCTGTTAATGAATTCTTATTTGCAGGGAATTCAGCCACTGGAAGGTGAACAGCCTGGCCACAGAGAAGAGAGATTTCCTCAAAGCTCCATTGCCCTTAGCGCCAGAGTTCCTACGCAACCTGCGGTTACTGGGGCGACGGCCGACCCTGCAGCAAATCAACGAAAACCTCATCAAGAAGTACGGGACCCACTTCCTAGTTTCTGCTACCTTGGGAGGTAAGGAAGGACTGCAGGTGACACACTCGCCTTTCTTCTCGGGTTAGGAAGTGTCGGGACACACCAAAAATAGAGGAGCTACTCATTTTAGACCTCTGAGGAGCTGCAGAGTGTGTTAGTGTAGCGCCTTTTTTTTTTCTTTTCCAAGGGAGAAAGTCAAGTGAAAAGCAGCAATAGCAACGACGTCCATGTCTCGCACCTGCGGCATTCATCTGGGGCTGTTTTCCAAAGGGGTAATTTTCCATTCATCGTTTCTGCTGATGAACATTACGTGCAGCTGCAAGAGCAGAGAGGGATTAAACTGACCTGTTTCTTAGCATACTGTACGTCTCTCTTTATTGGATTTCTTTTTAGCCTCAATCCCAGAGGAGAGAAGTAATTCACAAAACCGAATCACCAGCAGTATTGATCGTGTGCGGCTCACAAAAACAAGACCAAGACCTGTGTAATGTTCAGAGCGACATCCTCGTGATATTGATATACTGCTGATCCAGGTCATCGCATAGCAAAGCCCAGATATATGGTACATTTTTACAGTTGTTTTTTTTTTTCTTTTACGAGGACTTGTAGAGAATTGATAGCGAGTATAAACATCTCTAAGCATCCGTTTCATCAGAGTCAGGGCAGGATTTACAAGCCCAGGGTTCTCGGATCAGTCAACCCTATAATACACAGTGAATGTAGAAAACAGCAAGGGATGCACACTCGTTTAAAAGTGATATAATGGACTTTAAATTATGACAAAATGTTATCATTTGATACCAAAATTACCCATACATCTTCAGCTGGCAGCGTTGACAGAATATGGCCACCAACTCTCTGTTCACACAGCAGACGGATCTGTTTTTTTTGTCTCCCGTTCCACAGAAACTAAACTTTGCTGCCACTTATCTTTGGATGTATGCACTGAAGCATCAGCGTGGGGGACATAGCAGAGATGAATGCAGCGTCAGAGTGATAGTTAGATTTTATATGTAATTAACGGCCTCGACTAAATGGGCAGAGCCAGTGTGAATACTGATTAGACGGTGGCAGAGCGGATTCCTATATCCCAGATAACTATTTTTTTGCTGTCTTTTGTTCTCCATTCCAGTCTCGCCTGTGTTTTTGTCTGCCTCGCCGGGTATGGTTACACTGATCTGTGAAGTGTATTTTGCTAAACAGTCGAAGTGAATAAATTGATTTAATGATAGTCAAAAATAAGCAGCGGAGCCTCAAAATGGTAATTTTTGCACCTACAAAATGAATAGCATCACATTTTTCATCACAACTGCAGGAAATTATAGCAGGTAAATGTGTAAACTCAAATAAAATGGCAGAGGGTAAACATACTGCACTGTTTAGGGAATTGGTAATGATTTCAGACACAGTGCCAGGGTCACGACTAACTAAATACCCACAAATCTAAAGTCAGTGTTCATCTCTGTGTGATTCCTTGAAAGCCTTTAAATTCTCTGTGTGTTAATAGCATGCATAGACAATGGCGTGCTTTGTTAAAAATGAGGAAAGTGTGCTCTTTGTCTGATTTAAGCAACACGTTCTCAGCACGACACTTAAGAAGCAGCAGCTTGACTCATTTTCAACGTTTAGCCCTTTTTCAACTGAATGACAGAAAGTGGATGACAAAAAAACACTGGTGGTTACTGGTATCTTAACTCATTTTTCAAGATGGGATGCTTAACTTCATTCTAGCCATTTTTAACAACGTGTATTTTTGTAGTCTTAACGTCTTAATAGTTTAAACATTGACTGAATTACATTGCCATTAAGTCTAATAACTAAATATTTGCAGCTGTGGAATATGTCAAATGTATCACACTGACACCCTCTTAAAATTACGGCCTGAGTCATTTTTTCAGGCCTTTCAGAAAACACAAAAAACGTGGGTTTTGGGGGAACCACACCACGCTGGACCTTGACCTAGGCCATTATACTACAAGGGGAGAATCACGTGGTCTATTCAACTGAGAATGTAGGTGATTTTACTAGAGGTAGCCAGCATCATGAGGAGTTTATTTAGGCAAAAGAAACTTTTTTTTTTCTTTTTTTGTCAAAAAATGACTTGGGCCATTATTTTAGGAAGGTAACGACACGTTTCTTGGGGTTTCCCAGTGTTGCCAACTCTTATGCTTTTGGGGTGAGACACCTGTTTGCTGTCTATATTATACTCTCATGCAGCTCTGACAAATCTCAGGCCAAACAAGAGGAAACCTCAAAACCCCTTCTCTATGAAAAAAAACAAGAAGTTAAACAGGCTTTCTCTGCGCAGAGGACAAAGCCTGAACATCAGGCTTGTTGCGCATTTTGAAAGCAATGCTGCTCAATAAACATCACAGAGTGTACAAACTCACTTTGCCTTGTTAAGTTTTCTTTGTAATTCCACATCTATTAAAAAGGGAAATGTCCTTAAAACACAACATTACTGAGATGGAGGTACAGTTTGTTGCTTCCAGCTGTCTTTAGCTGTCATTTTCCCTCTGAGTTTTTCAGCATCAGACAGCAGCAGGTTCCTTAAAACAGTGTCCAAACTGAGAGAGTTGCTACATTTAGGCACATGGAAGAACCTCTTTAATTACTTATAAATTATCCCAGACAGGTAGACAGGATCGATCTGAGATCAAACAACAAATGACACTGTGTACTTTTCTTCACATCAATCAGGTGAGCTGTCACACACAGAGTCACAGTTTATAAGCTGCAGTCTAAGCACTTGTTCCACAGCTGCCGTCCTCGGGTTGAGTCCTGAGCTCCATCACGGCTGTCAGGGTGCTGTTTTACTGTAAACGTCTGATTTGTTTCCCACGATTAGGAAGTTACAGTCCCGCAGCAGAACTTTTGCAGCGGTGACATTGTATGTATGGATGCCTCTTGTCACTACTTATCCTCCTCAGAACCGAGGGGGGAAAAAAAAGAATCTTTCAATTTTTGTGGATTTCCACAATTTAGAATTTTCTTAAAAAATATTTTATTTTAGATTTTGCAGATTTGTCGCAAAGTCTACATTTGAAAATAAATCACAGAACTTTCCCTCTCTAATGTTGTTCTTTGGTTCTATATTAAAGAGTAGTCTGGTTTCGAAATCACAGATCTGCAAGTAGGCTACTGTATGTGAACACTTCAGTAAAGTGAATAATGGTTGTGTTATTGGCAGATTCCGAACAACCTCCTCCACACAATTATGAAAGTATATCTCTAAGGCCAGCATTTTATGGTGAAATACATGCACACACAGGACAATTTCATAATGCATTTTTTCCTTTTCTTTGACGTAAAGGCTAACATAAAAAATCTGCTAGTATGTTGTAATAAATGATAAAAGATCTGGATAGCCTCGGGTGTTCACACACAGCATATATGGCCGGCCCACATAACGACCAAGATAAGAAACAAAATAAAAAGGTATTGAAATGACGCTGAAAAAGGCCTCGGGTGAGCTGACATAACCTCCTAGCTGCTAGGTTTTATGGTTGACACAACAGCTTAATCCGCTAACTCCTTTCAGATTTTACAATGTCTAATTCTCCACTTTCTGCTTTGGAACAAACCCAAGTGAGGAGTGTGCGTGCTGGATAATTCACAAGGTAGGACTTTTGGAGCTTTTCCAGTATATACACAGAGCCGTGCCAGCTCTGACTTTACAAAGTTTGAAAGGTCAGCAGCCACTGAGATACCAGAGGAGTGACGGGCATTAATCAGCAACACTTGTTCACTCAATTTACAAATTTGTTTCGATTTCATAAACAATATGATGACCTTCATATTTGTAGACCATTAGCATTCAAAAATGTAAAAAAAAACCAACCACTCACACAGTGATCAGACTCTTCCAGTTAATAACCTTGATCAATTAAGCATGTTGTGAAAACCCATCGGAGAAAATGGGAAAACACCAGCTATTATCTTGTTTTTGTGCACTTTCAATGCCTTGAATGCCAAATTCAAATGATACATTATCTGCATCACAGCAGACAAACCACAAAACCACAGCCAGACTGAAGGCCTGCCAAAGAAATGTCAAATCCAAAAACGCAATATCACTTCAGTTCCTGCAAATATAGCATCAGTCTGGCAGCATGGAGCAGCCCTGCGTCTTCAAAATTACATTCCTATACAACTTAAATGCATTCTCAATTAGGTTTTGACGAACTGTGTTTTCTCCCAGATTACGGTTCTTCACATATACGTTTCTAATCAGCATGTCTTTGTTTTAAGCTTTAACGTAAAGTGTACACCCGGATGCAGAACTCAGAACACATGGAAAAGCTTTAAAGGATCATTCACTGACACTCTTTGGAGGTGGTGAGGGAGACTTAGGGAGAATCCTCGAAGAAGAGTGTAGCATCTGGCTGCGACAACAGAGGACTTACGGAGGGTGAGAGCTCTTCAGGAATAAATCCAGGTTGATGAAAAGGTTGGATGGCAACGGAAGGCTGGCGGAGAAACTGGTCATGACTTTGGGAAGGAGAGAGTGTCTGAACTGACCATGCAGAAGCTGGGAAAAGCTGAGAACAGAGGTCTGGAGTTGCAGGTGGAGTTGTGAGTCCGTAGAAGCACACAGTTGTGTCAAGGTTGGCTGATACTACGATGTGCATGGGCAGAATGATCTGGCGGAGAACGGAGGATCAAGCTGGAGTTTTCATGCAGCAGCAGGTTGAGTGGAGCTCATGTGTGTCCAGTGATTGCTGCCAGGAAGAGGCAGGTCGACCAGGTGCACGTACACACAAACCAAGACAGGAAGGGAGAAAGAACAGATTAAACACAGCAAGGAAAGGAAAGCAAGATAAACACAAGAAAAAGGGGCACAGGTGGGATCAAGACACTGACCATTTATTTTAGAGCTTCATTGTCTCTTCTTGTTACATTTCTGTACCGACCGAAGTAGTAACATTACTAAGAATGATCAAAATTTTGTAACATAGAACCACCACATTTTAAAATTAACAACAGAACTTATCCTTTACGATGACACATAGTTGTTTTTCGCTGTCGAAAAAAGTGATCAGATTTCAAAATTACAACTCTGCAAGTAGGCTACTGTTTTTACTGTATGTATGATTTCATTCAAGAAAATAATTCCAAGTATTTCTATTAGCATTTTCCCCATTTCTAAGCCATACAGTCACCCACCATGATGCTTGTGCAAAATCCAGACAATCTGCCAGGCACAATTCTGGAAAGGTATCTCTCCTTCCAGCATTTCATACTGACATACATGTAAAAACATGACAATTATGCAGATATAATATAAATATTATAAAATACTATGAAAAAACTAAAAGTATTATCAGGTACACATATACATACAAACTTAGGCAGAAAGGGAGAAAGAGAACAAAAAATAAGGACAAAGGAAAAGGAAATAATGGAAACACAGGGAAAAGAAGCACAGCTGGGATTAGGACAATCTTTGCCATTTATTTCAGAGCTTTATTGTCTCCTCTTTCAGCCAACCAGTCATATGTTAGATAAAGGGGGACTCGTCACCTTGGTAACCCAGCAAATGGAGAAGTTTAAAACCTGTGATGCAAAACATGATATCTTTGTAAACCTAATCAAGTACTTCTGGGGCACATCTCCAGGTTACGTTTTTGTTATCAGTCTTCCTTGAAGCTAAAACTGTAGGCAGCTCAGTGTCACAGACTGCTGGTTATCAACATAAAAAGTCAGTCCAGGGTTTCTGCACCTTGCTCTTAGCATGTTCACAATAAAGACATGGTGTTGACAACAGAATCGCAAATGTGAACGAGTCCAAAGTTGCAAGTTTCTCACAAGAAAATCAAACTCTAATCCTAAACCAATATGAGGAGGTTTATAATATAATACAGGTTACAAGGAACATATCTGATGCAGTTCGAAATTTGGGGTTATATCACTCTCCAAATGTCCATAGAAAAATGTTATGCTTTGAAATCACCTGTGGCTCAATAGAGCTTTCCCTATCACTGTCTGTTCACCAAGCTTCATGGGATCTTCAAGACATAGTGATGACATTTTCCAAAAGAACTGATCAGTCAGTGAACAGAGCTTTAATACATGTGTATCTGTTATATCGAGCAGATTCGGGATGCAGCATTATACCTCACTAAGAAGTGAACTGCAGTTGTTGCCATCACAGCCCAAAGTCAGACCTGAAGTTTCCTCACTAACCCCAAACTGTCTTTCATGCTACATTCGCTTTTCCAGCTATTTCCAACTAAACTGCAAATGAAACTTTGTGGCGCTTTTATGCTGGAAACCTTTTGCTGCCACGCCAGAGTTTTACCTTTTACAGAGAAAATATGTTTCTTTCAAAATGCAAATTAAAATCCAGTTTTGTTGGGATGCATAAAGGAAATAAGGCCTTCAGCATTTTCTTTCTCTATAAAGCCACATTTAATAGAGGATTCAGTCTTTTTAAAAAAAAAAAAAAAAGGACCCACACAGAAATAAGTATGCTTTTTGAATGAAAACCGTTGATTACAGTGCACTGTGAAGTGATCATAGACGACAAATTTATTGATTGATTACTGATCCACAGGAGAGGAGTCCTTGACCATTTTTCTGGACAAGCAGAAGCTGAATAAGAAGTCGGAAGGCAACAGCAACAGCTCGGTGGTCTCTCTGGAGTTGCTGCATCAGTTGGCGGCGTCTTACTTCACGGATCGAGAGAGCACCTTACGAAGACTCCACCACCTTCAGATCGCCACCTCTGCTATAAAGGTACTACCGAGTCACACATACATGCAAATGCACTGTTTGTTTGCTCTGCATGGACATGTGTTTGCAGTTCTTTAGATTCACAGCAGAGCACCCATCAAGGCAGACACACAAACATTAACACTGTCCCTATGGGATGTATTACTCCAAGCAGAATCTATGATGAATGGTTCTAACACGCAATCCTTTTTCAAAGATTATTTTCAAGGTGCGTCATTGCTCAAAAACTTGATAGCAACGAAAGAAAGCATTTGAAGGCAGGCTGGATTAAAAACACTGCAGTCCACAGAGGGGCTCAAGTGAAGCAAATGTCAAGTTCTTCTCAAGAAAAAGTGTACTGATGCATACTGTACAACACTGTATTCCATGTGGACTTCCTTGCAGGCTCGTGTGTGTTCTCCTGTGGGTGTGTTTGTGTGTAGTTTGCATCACGAGGGTTAAAAACATCAAGCAATTATCATCAGTTTTGTAAAAAAAAAAAAAAAAAGCAATTTGATGCAACACAAAGTGGCTTCGGCTGTTGGATTTCAAGTGGTTTAACACCTCTTTAAAACACATAAACCACTTCTTTGGTTCATTTTGTTTACCTACACACTCAACACTTAACTCACCTCATCACGACTAACCATCATTTAGCCAAAAATCCACCGTGAAGCTTTTACTAACTCTTTTCATCATTGGTTGCAAAAAAACACTCAGTTTTGTTGAGAATCCACTCAAAGAAAAATAAATCCTATTATCTCCTCTGCTTGTTTTTACCTTGTTTAAATCCTTCTCCCCACACACCTGATTGGAAGCTAAGCACAACCGAGCGATACATTTTTCACATCAGAACAGATCTGTTGGCTCTCATGCGTTGACAGCAGGTGTGTGGGTGGGTGGATCGTGCTTTCATGCTTCCACCTAAACGGCAAATCTGATTGAAATGAGTCATTGCCAAATTTGAACTTCGTGCATACCTTTAATAATGTAGCTCATTTCACAGTGCAGTGAAAGCACAGCATGCAGCGTGTACGTAGAGGTGCGCTACCTGCTCTCAGACCGCTTTTGTTTCCAAGAGTTCTTTTAATAACCAACCCTGAATTACTTGATCATTTCCCCACAAAGCCTTGAACAGTTGTGCACGAAAGCCAAGAAACACAAAGGTGACCTGGACTGACAGCAAATAGCTGTTAACCTTGAGAGAAAAGTTATTATGAGACATGAAATTGCATTTTAATGACTTTTCAACATTTTCATAGCACATTAGCTGAAGGAAGGCACAGCGAAAACGTTGTCTCGACTCACTTTGCTGCAGTTCAGGCAGTGCTCTTGGTGAAAATAGGAAAAACAGATTATCTCTGCATACTTGATAGCAGCAAGCTACCGCTTTAACAAGTGAGCAAAATAACAAACAATGAATTTTTCTTGCTTACTGAAGTATGCTAAGTAAGAATGCTGCCTCTTGCTACGACAGAAAGGCATTATCTGCTAAGCCTGAATTAATTATGAACTGAAATCTTCCCCGATTTGATATGTTTGTGTCTGTGGGGAGAGGGAGGCTAATGAGCGAGTGACGCGCTGAAACAATCATCTTTTCCAAAGAAGTCAGCAAGTGCAGATAAATAAGTAAGTGGCGACCATTTAGATCTGTTTTCCACATCAGTTGGTCTGCTTTTCAGTCCATCCACTGATCTTCTGTGAGAGGCACTTGCATATAAATTCAGCTGCAAAATGCTGTCGTGAATATTACACAGACATGTCTTTTGTGAAAATATTAAAAAGGAAATTCATGATAATTTGTTGGATCCAGCGTATTGGAATGGAAATGCAGAGTTATGAATAATAATAATGGAACTCCACGAGAATTCAAAAGTTTTAACATTTAATGTGCAAAATTGTATGCAAAGTAATGAAAAATAGGGGTATCGTTACAAACTTGGTTAAGTTAGAGATGGGCCTTCACAAAACTGTCCCAGGTTTATGTCATATCACTTCAGTCAGACCCAGAATTATTGCCTCGCCTTGTGGTCCGGCCTTGTAAAGAAGCACTGTGTCAAATCCAATTCAAGGATGGAGTAAAAGAGTGATGTAGCAGCAGCTGGAAATCCGTGTTTCTGAGGCTGCTGTTGGTAAACTGTATTTTCAAGGAGGAAATACTCAACAATAGGGCCAAATGCTTTTTTCACTCTTGATGTAAAATACATCACATGGGCATGTTAACAAGGTTAAAAAAAAAAAAGAAAGAAAGAAAACCACTTATTTTTCATCTAAGGGCATCTTTAAGGAATTTGCATTGTGAGAATATATCAAGTTATACTAAAAGCCAGGAGATGTGTTCAACTGAATGGTTTGAGCCTGGCTGACACACACAGAAAACCTGCTTGGACCAAAAGACCAAAACTGACCCCAAAGTAAACTCCGTATCTTTCCTTGTTGGTATGGGGTAGAAAGACCATTTCATGTTGAAATTCAAGGTCAGTAAAGTTATCATATATGGTTACTTACCATTAGTGGTAACAAAAACATTCCAAGAAATGTATATATCATCACTTAGTACAACTCCTTAACCGTAAAATGTGTGAGTTTTGTCAAATAGCCATGATTATTTTAATGCTTCGACTGCAAATATGGAAGAGGACCGAGTCTTTCTTTTTCCAACTTTGGAGAAAAGAGAAAGTTTGATACGTTCCAGGCCTCTGCTGATTGGTCAAATGCAACCTTGTCGTGTGCAGTAATAACGTAGAGTGGCCTTCGCTGATTGGCTGAGTGAGAACCACATGTTTCTTGACCTCACTGAGATGTGGAATCAACGCCATATTTAATGTGTGCGGAAGTTACCAAATATAATCACTTATCCTATGAAGGGTTAATGGAATGAAGCACATTTACTAAGGCTATAAGGAGTTTTCTGAATTTTTACTCAATATTGTTAATACCCTAAACATCTCAGTTAATTTTCCCCCTTCATGACACAAACCCATTAATAAATTCTTATTATATAAACCAATCATAATCTAAATAACCTCGACCAATCTGACAAATGGTAGTGTTCCAGGGTGTAAATTCTTTAGGCAAAATAGGTTCTAGGAGCATGAATATGTGTGTGGAGAGGCTTCAGCAACACATTCAAAGACATAGTCTCAGCAAGAAAACCTTTGTGAAAGGTAAAAATGTTATTTAAGAATGAAAAAAAAATAAAATGTTTGAGCGTAACTCACCAAAAATCGCAATTTCTGTGAATTTCTGTCAGTCTTTGGTGGAAATGGGCATAGGAAATCAAGAAATGCTCTAAAATGTGTGAGTAACACCAGCTGTCAGCTGCAAGGACACTCCAATAACTCTTTCAAACTTCCTTTAAAGAGTAAAAAGTCCTCCCATCCACTCAGCCTCAGACGTTTCAACAGTTTTGCGATTGGAGAAAGTTTTTAACAAAGGTAACATTAAAATGGCGAGAGATAGATGCAACAGCATAACATTAGGCAGAGTACCAGTGCTGCCCCAGAGGTATGCTGGCAAAGAAAGAAACCAAGTTCAAGAGACTTCGACTGAAAGGAAGAATCAAAGAAAATTACAACAAAAATGCTGCTGATGTCTGGTAGAAACACCGTGTTCAAGCACTGGAATAAATAAAAACTCTACATTTGAACAAATCAGACAGGAAACCTAAATTTCTTCTGGTCATAGACAGCTTGTGTGACCTGATCGTCCTTCTCTGAGGGTCCAAGGGTCCAACATTCAAGCATTCAATAAAATGTTCATTGAACCTGAATATCAAAATATCCTCTTTTAGCTCTGCAGACAAGCATGAATCAGAAAATGTTTCCATATTTCTGTGAGTCGTTTTGAGGACTCAAACTCTGTCTGCAAAGGAAGGTTTTCTTTGCCAGTAGCAGAACTTATAATATCATCCTGGTGGCGTGGGGCAAAGATTTCCAACCTGGCATCTGTTTCAATTTGAATCAGTCCCCAAATCTCTCATCCCATCCATTTATTCACCCATTTTCTGCTGCTTATTCGGGGTCTGTCCACAGCGGCAGCAGGCTAAGCGAGTCAGCCTCAACCTCCAGCTTCCCAAGGCGTTTCCAATCCACATGAGATATGCAGCGTAATCCCTTCAGCGTGTTCTGGGTCCTCCCCAGAGTCTCCTGCCAGTTGAACATGCCCAGAAAAACTCCAAAGGGGATTGCCCGGTAGACATGCGTGTCAGATGCTCAAACACCGTAGTGGCCTTTCTATCCATCAGTCTTATCTGCTACCATGTAGCTAAAAATCAGCTGTCAGGCTGCCAGCCAAACCCACAAATATTTGGTGAAAATTTTCAGGATACTTTCAACTTTTAACACTTATGTGAATCTGGAAATCTATGTGCTGCACAGAAGCACATTATGAGCTAAGTTGGAGATGGAGATGCTGTAACCAACAACAGAAGAGGCATCAGCTGTCAAAATGCACAGGCAATCTGGTTACAAGAAGCAAAAACAAAAATCAGACAGTAGTTTCATTGATGAAAACTGGACTATAAGGTGACAAATAACAAAAATTTCACTCAACTAAACCAGATGCCAAATTGAACACTCTTGAAACATGGAATACGTGAGCATCCAGTTGTTGTGTTCATCTTCATCAGGATCTAATATCACTTTCAAATGACAAAAATCCAACCACACTGCACCAACTGCTCGACCTGTCCATGACGAGAAGAATAAATCTGCTTTTTTTTCCCACTTGAAGTCTGACAGTCAAGTAAATAGTCCCATTCCTTAGCAAGTTCAAACACCCGATGATTTTGCATACCCGCCTACATGAATCACACACAAGTACAAATGCACACGCAACAAAGGCACAGCAACTCCCACTTGGCGACTACAAGCCTTTTACATGTTTCTGCTAAATGAGAAACTCTGGTATGCAGGCCACCTGCCGCGCCGTGTTCTGCCACATCAACTCATCACCCAAAAGGAAGCGACACTGAGTGGGATGTACTTGACCTGTGTCCATGTACGCCTTTGGGCTCTGTGTTGCTGCAGCACCGAGTAGGAGGTGGGAGTGAAATACATTATCTTTATCTGCAGCGATGAAGTGGAAGGAACCTCCGTCGCACATCCGGCTTCGGCTAAAGTTCAGTGTCAGTGAGACAAAAAAATTTAAAAAAAGAAAGATATTCTGTAACGTCTGTGGGAAATAAGAGAGGAGCTGGCTCTGTGTGACGTAAAGAAAGGCAGCGTTGCAGTGGAGGGAAATGGCATCAAGATGCTTTGCTCCTCTAAAAAGGCTCATCATGTGGCAATAAAAACTATTTTGTACAAATGAACACTTTTTTTACTGACCAATATACTATGTACGGTGATAAAAAAAAAAGTTAAAGCATTATATTCCCGAAAAATGTGTTAAACTCTACATCTTCACACCTGTGCATAACTTTAACCTCCAATAAGTGTTTACAGTGTCAGAATTAGATTTTATGATCTCATATAACAGGAGAAATGACTTCTGGGTAGTGAATCCAGCAGTTTATATGGCCCATATGTGGTCAGTGTTTGGGATGTGATGGAACACAGTCACAAACTGCACATCACTAAAGACATTTCTAAAGAATAATTAATCCCAACTAACCCCACGATCCCTCAATATTTCAGTCTTTCAAAAAATTTGTCACAACTTTCCTACACTGTCAGCGGAACTCAATCCCCAATCCATTTGTTCTGAATAAAGATGTGAATTTTTAAAAATGTGTTTAGTATCAGTAGTTTCTTTAAAAAGAAATGAGCGTGCTCCTTAGCTGGATATTAACAAATGTTACTCAATCAGAAGTAGGTCATTTGTTGGGGACTAATTTCAGATGCAGATTAATACACATTTAGTTTACTTTTGAGTGTTTTCAGCGGCGGCGGCGGCATCAAAATGAAATGCAGTAAGTAGTTTGGGGACAACAATGAAGCTCTGACTGAGACACATCACAGTCAGATACATGCAGAATGCTTCCTTGTGGGACACATTTGCTATTTATTCAGATTAAAAATAATCAGTTAATTTGCATTGAACCTGGTGGGTTTGTCGATCAATAAAGAGGTGATTGTAATATGAATGCCTTGAATACAAACAGTGAGGCATTACTTGGTTGCTGTCAAGAAATACTGAATGTTTGCTGTGTCTGATCTTTGGAATATCAAAATCAAAGCTTTTAGGACAGCAGGAAATCACACACTTCTATGTTTGAGAAATGCACACTGTTGAGTGAGCATTGAAAAACAAAATGGTCCGGGTTGAACCATCCACT
Source organism: Acanthochromis polyacanthus (assembly GCF_021347895.1). NCBI lineage: Eukaryota > Metazoa > Chordata > Actinopteri > Pomacentridae > Acanthochromis > Acanthochromis polyacanthus. Next base: position 36,793,344 of record NC_067121.1, read on the forward strand.
CATTGAAGGGCTCTTGGGAGTTTTAAACAAAAGCAGAGGCGGGGGTGGCAGCTCTCAGGTGGATGATTATTGAAGTTCCTCACAGGAGTTACAAAAAAGCCCGGTGTGTATTCAGTGTAACACATCTACCAGCTCTGACGCATTTATGGTTCTTAGATAAAGAGAGTAAAACAAGTGTAGGTGTTGTGGATTTAAATCGTGATAATGCAAACCATAATTAGCATTGGATTTAAAAAATATCTACACAAAATTGGTACATTCAAGTGTGAAACCTGCAGTATCCACAAGTTTACTTCTTTAGTGAGACTATTGCATGGCTGTGGCAAAACCCAGCACTGTGAGAAGACGCCCAGCAGGAAACAATAACCCAGCTGCACGGTGTCTGTACTGCTTCAAAGCTGGTGAGCCGGTGCCTAATTTTGGACATGCCTACTGTGAGCCAAATTGAATTGGCCACAGACTTCCTTGTGCATTCTTCTGCAACATTAAGTTCAAAGATTAAATAAAATTTACAGCAGGAAATGCACTTAAAAGCTTTGGGGAGATTAAAATGTAATGTCTACTTTCTAGATGCCCCAACCTGGAGCTGTTGTATGAGGCCACCAGTATGAAATGCAGAACTGATTCAAGGTGTAGTTCCTCTAGTAACCACCAGGAGAAACTAAAAAGGAATGTGAAGAGACATGTTGCCTCTGAGCAAACGCAAATAGAGAACGAATAATAATCTGTAAGGTTTGGATTGTATTGACAACAATTTGGCCACTTGACTGTTTTGGAGAATGAAATCCCAAATGATCTCAGTAATGTGAATTGTTTAAATTCAAAATAAGGAGTCAGCGTACATTGGTGCCATGTTTGACTGAAAGTAAACACAGAGACACAGATTTGCTTCTTGGAATATCCATTTTGGTGCAATGGGGACATCCACCTGAGGGCTAATTTGCAGCTGACCCATTACCTGGTTTATTCATCATCTGTGCTGTTTCAAGCAGCAGATTCCTGTGTTTACATTTCTTCACAGTTTCAGCCCCAGTATACACTTTTTTGTGCAACACCAACTATCTTTAAATCTCGATAACAGAGGTGGAATGCAAAGTTAGCGTGCAAGTTACACAATCACCACATTAACAGAAGTGTGCATAGATAGTTAAAGTCCTTTTCCAGTTCTAGATTAATCCCTTAAAACTCAATCTGTGTGTCAAGATTACATATTTGAAAGTTCCATGAAAGTAATCCCTTCACACCCAAAAATGACTCTGATGTAACTCGACAGTGTTGCTGCTTGTAGAATGTGTGCATCTACATCATTTCTGCCTCATTTGACACATCTCTCCCCACTTGTTGCAGCTCAAGCACACAAGCTCACCTATATTTTGCTTGAACACTATAAAACTAAACAATGGCAAATTTTAATACAGGAACAGTTCAGCCTTAGAAGTTCAAACTATTAACCAATTCTGAAAAAGAATAACGTTAGACCAGTTTATCCAATGAAGTCACTGCGTTAAAACAGACCCAATTACATTATTACAACACCAGTCCAGTAATGAGTTAATTTGACCCTGTATCCACTGGTAGAAAGCTTCTAAATATAATGGGAACTCTGGTTTATACAACTATCAATACATTTTGAGATAAAACTTTAGCTTTTGCATCCACTGTAGGTAGAAAGTAGCATATTTTACTAGTGCTGAATAAACTCAAATCACTATTGGGTTCGTATGGCTTTGACCCATCGTGGATCAATTTGAACCCTTTTTAGTGTGAAATTACAACTCCAAAGCCAAATGTTTAAAAGACTGTTTTATCACCTTGACTGTTTCTGTAGCTTTTCTCAGCTAGCACACACATTGCAGCCAGTCTGCAAGATATTGAATTTAATATGTTTCTCCAAACAGCTCTGCTTTCCTGGAATCATAGGAAATGCTACATACTAAACATGATTTTATGTCCAGTCTGAATCCACTCCGAGATGCTGAATTCAGTGAGAACATAGAACTGATTTTGCTACAGAACCATGAATGAAATGCAACAGTTGAATTTTGTTCATTTTAAAAGCAGAGATTATGGCTTGAACAGCAACCCAGAATCACCTCCCCCCCCCCCCCCCCCCCATTAATCTCCCTTTGCTGCTCGTCTTTATCTCCCACTAATCTTTAACTCCATCTCAGCAATGTCTGTGTTTTTTTTCTCTTTCAGATATTTGGGAGATGTTTGAGATGTGTATCTTTTATAGTGCCTTGAAGCAAAAACTTCCATTTATTTTGATAATATTCTAGATGCAATCTTAATGCAATGCAGAGTGTGAAGATAGTAGCAACCAGGATGTTTTAAGGCCAGCAAATTTGCACAGGCTCCATCATTTGCCAAATAGCTCAATTTAGCTGGAGAATGGCTTTGCCAGAGGCCATATCCATCTTCTTAAGCCTCACAATTTTAACCTCACTCTGAAACTTAACATTTTTTGGTGTCTTTGCTTATTTTTTTGGATTTTCTTTCCCTTTCATTCTTTATCCTCTTGTTCCCTCTGTCTTGTGTTTGCCTCTCTTTTGTCTCTATTTTGTGCTTGACTTTTCTGCCTCTTCCTTCACATTTCTCTTATTATTCTCTCTGCTGTTCTTCTCCCAGTCCTCAAATAGCAGCACATTTTACACGTGACGAGTATGTTATCGTTTATGTATCATATTTTCCATGACGTCTGCTTCAGAAGCTCTGATATCCAGGTCAGATGTCTGCGCAACGCTGAATATTTTATTGACCCTGATTGGAGAAATTTCAGGGACATATGACTGCTTTTATCCCTTCTTTGAATAGAAAATACTTAATTTAGTTTCCGGGAAGGCACAAATAAACTATAAATGAATGTTCTCTTCTTTGTTGCCTTCATAGAGGGAGTGTATGAGGATGTTATAAAAATAAAAGTGTTGACAACAGAATAAAGTATGCAAAATTTTCCTTTCTATTCAGCATCCTGAACTGAGCAGAAGTGTCATAGACCTGTTCTGACAAAGGAAAGCGTGTAGTGATGCTTTATGGGGCATCGAAGAATTTAACTTGTGATCATTCCGAATTTCTCAAAGTGGTAGTTTAGCTAAATATTGTGTAAGTGAGAACATCATGGAGGAACAATGATGGCAAATGATATAAATAGCTTACACAAACCCACAAATATTTTACAAGACAAGGGGAAAAAATACAGCCTGCCAGTTTTATGAGTTGAAGTTGAAGAAATGCAACAAACAAGTAACTGAACAAGCACTTTGTCCACTTTGTTATTTAAAAATTTAAATATAAAGATGAATATTAGACCCATTATTGAATTCTTAAGAGTGATTAAAAAATATTCCAGTGTCAGTGTTGCACAGATATTTGAGCCAATGTAATATGAAGAAAGCCTTATATTGAATAAAGTGGTCTGATACAAAGAATAATGCATGAGGTGATTTAATGCCTCCCTCAGGATGATTTATAATAACTTAGTGATTATTTAACCTTCCATGTAGCAACATCATCAGGGCAAAATTTCAAGATTAAGTCTTTGAATTATGATGAAGTGCTTATAAACTAATAGCGTCAGTATCTGTTTTGCATTTGGTGCTATTTAATATTAAGTAGCTAATATTAGCAAACATATATTATAATGTCAATTTGAGACTGTTAGCATGTCAACATTTTAGCCACTTTGTATTTGCATGTTGTCATTAGCTGTGTTCATCTAATATATTTGTATGGACATTTTGAACTATTGCATTAGAAAAAGTTATTGGAAACAGTAAAAACATAAAAACAACCAATGTTCAAGGGGAAGTAGCTGATGTGTAGCTAGCTTGCTACAGTTGCTACTTATATTTATCTAAACAAAATTACAGTGAACAACACAACACAAGACGCAACATGAAGCTCAAAGGATGTGAACTCACATCTGAACCAGATGGGAGGTGGAGCATCGAACCACATCTCCACCACCTGCTCACTGCTTTTGTTTTATGAGAAGGACTGGTGACCCATCTTCCATCGTTGTACACAGTCTGTGGTTTGTAATGAAAATAAACAATCAATGCAACCAGTGGTCTGACACCTGCTACTGTGCTGTAAATCCCGTATACCTGCAAATGTGGCTGAGTTCAGGGCACAAACGTATACTGCTATCACCATGCCTCTATTGAAGCACATAACTATGAGAAAGCATTTAACTCAATGTAACTTTCCCTCCTAATCTTTGAAATTTTTTGGGTCTTTAAAACTTCGCAAACACCTGCACTCCCTCTCTCCCTCCGCTGCGCTGCTCTGCATGAGGCAGCCTCCACATTGCAGCCAGCTGTGGTTGCAGATGTAGGAGTGAAACAAAAAGATGGCGATAGTTTTCTCTGCTGTCACAGGTTCCTGCCACATCCAGTCCATTGCCTGCCTTCACACACTCCACCTGCCACGAGCTGACTGCCAGGAACATGAGCAAACATCTGCCTCATTCGCTGCTAATGTGACATTACAACATATATACGTGTACATGCAGCATGAGTAAATAGATCTGTCCTCCTCCTGTTTCCCAGGTAACCGAAACGAGGACGGGCCCTCTTGGCTGCAGTAACTACGACAGCTTGGACTCAGTCAGCTCGGTGTTGGTGCACAGCCCGGAAAATAAGATCCACCTAAAGGGTAAGGCCGGGTAACACACACACACAGACAGACATATATTCTCTCACATATTCACCTTCAGTTCATGCACACACACACACACACACACACACAGCCTCAACCCTGAGAAAAAGATCCACTGACGGGATAGGATTTTCCATACACTTGAGCACACACACTGCCGCCGCCTCCATCCACCACCCTGCCAAGCCTCTCACCTCCTGCGTGTAGTAGTTGGCTGGGATGACCCTTTACTTTACGCTGCAGTAGTTTATATGTCTGGTTCTGCCTGAATGGCTCTCCGTCTCATGGGGAATCTGTTATCTTACCAGGCTGTAGATGGACCGTGTCTGGTCGCGCTGACCTCGGCCTCACCTCTCCATCCACACCTGGGGCACAAATACAGGAGAAGGGCTAATGCATGGACTGGTCTTCCTGCTTGATTATACTTTTCATCAAATCATCGACCATAGATTTTGGATGCGGGAAAATCTCTCTTTCACATTCAGTTGGATTGGGTAATTTTGTTTCTTTTATAAGCTTTTTGCCTCGAAACTTGTTGTGTGATTCAGTTTAATGTGCAATTTAGTGCTTTGCAGGGATACAAAGTTTACTATCTTCTGTAATTATTTGGTAGCAAGCAAGCAAGCTACCAATACCGAATATGTGATCACCAAGGATGAAAGTTAAAAGAAATTATATATTAGGAGGGCATTCAGAAAGGACTGGAGAATGAGTGGGAACACTGTGAAATTGAGGCAGAGGAAGCTTTACAAAGATAAAAAGCATTGAAGCTTTCATTGAAATTCCAGAGGTGGTTAGTAATGATTTGCATTTACTCTGATTGCTGTATATTTTTCAGTAAATTGTACTTCGAGTTACTACTACTATATTACTACTATACTCAGTTTTGATTTTGCTCTTCTACACACTTCTTTTACTTAGTATTTGTTGTATGCAGTTACACAGACCACTTCTTATGAATATACCAGAGGTGTAATGATCCGTACGTCTTTTAAGTTTGTTTTTTTACCTGATTTGATCACTGCTGGTTACTTTTGTACTGGGCCATCAACATGCTGGTTGTGAGACCTCTGTGCTGTTTTTTTCAATGCCGTCAATGTTGTGTGGCGACCAGAACGACAATGAACGTCCCTGCAGAAATCAGAGGGACGATGTGCAGAGGATGCAGAGACAGAACAAAGTCATGATGGAGAAGAGGTGAATGCGGTCAACAGAAGCTTGATGGAGAAGAGGAATTATGAGCTGTATTTTCTTGGGGGCTGAGAAATGACGCAAGAGCAGAAATGTCAAAAACTGCAGTTACCTGAATGGCCTCTTGAAGCGGACTCCAAAAGTGAGTCAGTCGCCATAGAACCGCACGTTAAAATGGCAAACTTTACAGCAGAAATAAGCATGTTTATACCATGGCACAAAAGGCAGTTTTGGACCCTCTAGCTAATTTCCCCAATCATGATAACTGTTTGAAGGATGAATTTTTTTTTTGTACCTCATCTGTTTGAATTGTGTCAGTTGAAAGTTATTTATAATCATAGGTGTGGCTGCTTTGAGTGACACTCACACTCCATGACTCAGAGACATTTGCATGCCCCCCCTCAGCTCCATGTAATCCCCCACCACACAACCCAAAGGATTTGCTGCTAATTTTGCAATGCCATATACCATAGGACATCCCCAGAGTCCATGGCCTGAAATAATGCTGCTATTCTTGTGACACAAGGGTGACATACACAATTTTGGACAGGTGGTTTTTATGTTGGGGTTGACTGATGTACATCCAGTTTATGGTTGTGTCGGTTTAACACTGAATATTGATGGCAGCAAATTTGCCTTTGATGAGCATTTGGAGGGCTCAGACTACATGTCTGGTCAATTACTGAGAGGAAATAGACTTATTTAACATATCGGGGGGGTTGTAAACCCCATTGTTGTGACAATAAGGCCTCTGCTCCTTATATATCAACGTAGAATTTAAAAAGAGCAAAAGGGTTTTTTTTTGCTATGGTGGTATATGGGCAGGAAAGACCAATAACGTCACAGTGTTTTGCTTAATACAATTTTCCACTGGCTTCTGCTTTCATTGTTAATGCAGTCCTGTTTAATAATATAGCACATCCCCTGCTGCTTTCATGACAGGGAAAGATAATAATCAACAAAAAAGTGCCTGTTTAGGCTAATTGCTATTTGCATGCACACGGAAATGAAATTGCTTGAATCAGCCACCTAGGGAGAGTAAATCTAATGGTGAAGAGACACATTTCCTTATCTTTAGGATGACAAAACAAGTGTATCCCCTTAGATGACCTGAGATAAATGTGGTGTGACTTGTCTATTTCAAAGAATTTTTTAATGGAGTCTGCTTTTTTTAGTGTCCACAGTGGATATCACGTCTCATACTAATTACCTCATTCCAAATTTTTCATTTAAAAAAATGCAGCTTATTCTGAGGCAATGTTCTGTTATTAATAATGCAGTAACAGACATTTAGCATCATTATGAAATGTTTGGTTTTCAGTCTTCAAGTGCCTCATAAATGCTCAGTGTTGTTGAGGTCAGGTAACTGTGTAGTAAAGTCCGTGACATCCTGCACTCTTCGGTCCTCTTTGGTCTTCTGTTCTAAAGTTTAAGGAGTGCTTGGACTTCCATCCTTCTCCACAAAGATGCATTCTCTTAAGAATGAAAAGCTTCTTCTTGCTCAGAAAGGAATCCATGCACTGAGATGTCCAACTCCAGAGTAGAATACCCCCTCAAGGCTTGAATTTTCACAGCAGCATGTTTCACAGCGGGTTAGACACACTGTGGTGTCTCTCTCCTGTGGATCCACTAACATACACCCCTCTGTCACTGCCACTAATCTAAATAGGTTTCATCAGTAAATAGGGCTTTTGCCCATCGACCACTGTGAAATTCCGCTACGTCTTAGCCCACCCAAAGTGTTTGACCTTGTCTCCCATCCTGAGACCTGGTTTAGAGATGCTACCGTCCTCTAAATTTACAACTGGGCTGCCTTATTTTTACAGGACTTTTGCTAATTTGGAAACTTGCACTCTTTATTTGGTCAATTGTGTGATCATGATCATGTTGCTTTTCTATCTCTGAGTAAACAAAGCTTAATTTATTGATGTGTTCTCACTTGTTGCTGCCTGACCCTGCTTTGGAACAACTGTCCCAGTTTCCAGTGTTTCCGAGTCCTATGCACTACCCCTTTTAGAACCTCTCAGTCTGGCCTTGATTTGACACTGAGAAAGTCCCTCTTTGCTTGAAACAATTACCTGATTTCTGCCACTTAGTTCTGATGCCATGTTTCCTATCAATCATACCATCACAGTACTAATAAGTAGGCAATGTTCTGCTGGTAACTCAAGGGACTACCATATTTATAACATTGGCTGCAAGTTCAACATTGAAACAAAATCTACTAATGAGACAATCAAATCTGAGTATCATGTGAATGCTGCTTCAACTTAGAATACACTTTTACATATTAGAACTTTTTGTGTTTCTATATGTTTGTATAACTTCAAACTTTCTGAGTATTTACAGGCTTGTGTTCAAATATGACAGCCTTCCAATGTTGTCTAACACTTTAGGACCGCTCAGCACATGACAAAATAGGCTTTTAGGCAGAGTGTATAATGGACAAAATTATTTAAAAAGCATGAAGAAAAGAAAAATATATCAAAACATCATTGGCCTCCCCATCCACCTGACCTTGTCCTTTCCTTCAAGAGCCATCATATAGCAATAGCCACCAGTGCTGATCTGTAACCTCTCGCAAAAAGGAGACAAACAGGGACCAAACTTTCTACTCATCTGAGTTCGTCCTTGAGACTGTATCTAATCCCAAGGGTGAGATATCACACGTTTCATTGAACCACTGCTTCACAGACGGTACTTGAGATTTCTCCAAAGCTGAAGAATAATTTGCTTTTCTATTGTAAGGCCAAAGGCAATTGTGTTGTTGGAATGCAGTCAGCGTACGCTCTGCCTCTGAAATGATGAGTATTATCAGCATGGGATCTGGCAACAATGCAGCATCTAACAAAGTAAGGAGAAAATACCTTGGTGTCAGAGAAGCAATTCTGTCTACTAACATTTTATACTGGAATATGCATTGAGAGTCATTTATATAGCATGTATAAAAGCATTATAGATTGTCCTGCATTTATCTACATAGTTATTCATATATACTTAACATATTTAGAGTGTAATCCCTCTTAAAAGATGAATTAAAGCACCTGAAAACATTTTGTACAAGTGTGGCTGAATGAACAACAATCAAAGTTAAAGCTGTGCTACTTAATAGATGTAGTTTAACAAAGGATAGATGGACTCAGGATAATGACTATATGTAATGTTTGAGCTGTCACTTGTACCTACAAAGAAATATGACACAATTGTTTGCATTTCTAGCTCTGTGGTGCTTTTAGAATGGCTTTGGCTTCATGCACCACAAATTTACTGATTAGTTCAGTTTCATAGCTCCAAAGAGCAGCCTCATTTGCTGTGTGTCATTTATGCCAGCAAAGATGCTGGACTAACCTATTGTTTTTAGCCCCAAACAGCAGAAAGACAAATCAACAGTAGCTGGACAACAAGCCAGAAGGTTCTGAGTTTGAACTCAATGGTTGTTTTTGTCCTTTTTGTGTGAAGTCTGCATGTTGTACCAGTGCCTATGTGGGTTTTCTGCCTTCCTCCCACAATCCAAAAACATACATAGGCTAATTGGTGGTTCTAAATGCCTGTAGGTGTGAGTGCAATAATAAATGTTTGTCTGTCTCTTTGTGTTAACTCTATGGTGAATTTGTCACCTATCTAGGCTGGACAATGCCTCTTGCACCCAGTATCTGCTAAAGAATGAAGTGGGTGCATTAGATGGATGAATAGATGGTTAACGTATCTCTGCATGCAGCAGCTAAAGAACTCGAAACTTCCCTCCGAAGCTGGTGGAGACCAAAACAGAGTCTAAAGAAGAATGGCGATTATGGCCAGAAACAGGACTCTAAATGTATGATAATGTTCATCTTGTCTGCTGTGCCTGGAAGTAGGCACCAATTTGCTAACATATTAGCTTTATAAGCCAATATTGGATGGATGTTTGGGCACAGCTTTCTCTCCTTCCCTCACATGGCCAAATAAATCAAATTATACAGCTTCAAAGGTCAAAAAATATCTGTACTTATGACTTAACTCAGCCAATGAGTTTCACTAGGACTGTTTAAGTGTAGTTTCATCAGATTCACTGCACCAAAACACACAAAAAGGCAAGAGTTGTGATCAGATTGCATTCTTATGCTCTGGTGCGTGAAAATACCATTTCTCTCCCCCAGCACCCTCTTTAAAACCAGTGAGTAGAGCACTAAATAAGCAAATACATTAATCTAGTATAGGACTCCATCATTAATATTAAGAAACTGGTTAAGAAAATGGGTTTTAAGGGTCCTCTTTAGTTCTACAGTGACTTATAAATAATCAATATGAGCATTTTAGCACTAAAAAATGAGTTTAGCATTGCATTTGTCCAGTTCAGTCCTAGAGAAGTGTTATTCATTGGTACATTAAGACATTGGTTTGTGGTGAACTGTATCTTAGCAGTAAAACTTCTTAAATGCAACATATTAATCTTTCCTTTGAGATAAAGTGATGTCACTGGTGTAAATTCCCCCTCTATTTACTAATGGTGTAATGTATGATGTCTTTCTTTTCATGTTGATTTTCGAATGGAAGTGGAGTCTCACTGCAATTTCCAAGGGTAAACTTTTAGTCTAATTGCAGCCAATTAGCTTGATGGCTTCCATTTCTGGTATTTCAGAACTTTCATCCCGGGAGCTTTGTCGACGAAAAATTAGGTCGCGTAAGTTGTTTCTGGCTTTTGTAGCACTAAGTAAAGTCTATATTGAGGTATGTAGTCTCTTAAGGAATAATTATGGGAGAAACGCCGGGGTGTTTTGTATTAGTTCTGTGTGTGGGAGGTTATTTTTAAAGATCTCATAACTCTTCTTAATAGTACCACAGAAGGAGTTCTCCAGAATTGTTGTCTCCAGTGTTGGCATCCACATAGGAATGAGTACGAACCCAATAGTTCCTAAATTTGTCCAATTCTTACAAATGCACCATTTCATTTAAAGAGGATGAATTACTCTAACTACACGGTCTCTTTGTGTTTGACGCTTTGTTTTCTAATAAATCTCTAAAGAAAAAAACAGTATCAGACTTATTGGACAGAATAGTTTTGCATTATGTAGTGGTGACTGGGCAGAATCTCTGAAGCTCCGTAGCTGTATCTTCTCGAGGCAAATAGAATACTTGTCTTTGTGTTTTCTATTCCCAGAATGCTTTAGTGTTTCATTGTTCTTACTCTTTCTGATCTCTGACTGATTGCATGCCTGTGTATGTTGTGTGTCTTTAGGCTTTGTATCTGTGTATGTTTCAGTGCAGCAAAGACCACTGCTTTGGTGCCTCTTTCTCTTTCTTTTAAGTGGTTTATGAAAACAGCTTTGAATCAGAGTGACGCATTAAAAATTAGTTGGGAAGTCCTCGTTATTCTTGTTTTATTCAGTGTTTCTGCAAACCTTTTTGTCTTCAATATTAAACCTATTAGGTTATTAGTTATGTTGTTGTGAAGATAGGAAGTGAGTGTGCTTGTGTGTGGGTGGTGTATGACTGTATCCTCAATGCATACAAAAGTAAATCCGGTAACAGTCAAGACTGTGTGGGGAGAGACAAGGACTCAAACTACAGAATCCAGTGGATGAGTTGGCTTAGATAACCTTTAGTTTAAGCAGTCTTCTCTCACAAACTGAAAAATGCAACATTGCTCTCAACACAGTGCCCCATGTGACTACGTACAAGAACTCACTGGAAAACATTCTATAGACTCAAACTCTGTCCTGAGGCAAGTGGAGGACTGATGCTCATTGACAAGCAGCCTTGGAGAGTACGCTTCCATGCGTCACATATGAGTCAGCCATGTAGCACATGAGCAGTTTGGCCACAGATTTACTAAAACCCGCAGTAATGCTGTTCTCTGGTAATGTGTATGAATGATTCGTCACTGTCCTTTCAAATTTACCACAATCTGAATACTGTTGCCATTTCTGAACTTGGGTTTACAAGACATCGTTCATTTTTTTGTTTAGTTTTTTTGTTTTGTCCTATTCCTTTAAGTGATTTATTGACAGTTGCAAGGAAGCTCTGGACTACAAGAAGCAGAAGTAGTATGCACTGTAAATTCATTTATAATAATGACAGGTTAGCTGGTGGGAGTCAATGTTAAAGTCAAGAGGTGAGTTGGATCAAGTAGTTTTGAGACTGAAAAATGAACTGGGATTGACGATGGGCATTTTCTTGGAAATGTAGTGTTGAAAAGAAATCAAAGAATAGGAGTCAGGATTTTGTCAAAGACAGGAGGGTAGGAATTATAAAACAAGGCTGGGGAGTATGGTTGGGGCAATTTAGACAAATAATCTCTACTGCTTATGATGTTTTCACAACTTATGGTGCAAAAATTAATTCGGGTAAAGCATAATCTTTGTTCTTGAACCAAAGTTCTAACAACTTTCTTTATCATACTCAAGAGAAAACTGGTTTTAAATTGATATTATCCTCGAAAATTTTGCATACTTTTCATTGCACCTAAGCTCCACATTACCTTGACACAAAGCATGCGTCTGAGTTGGTTTTTCATAAAAATCCTTGTCACACATCAACTCCCACTCACTGCTGCTATTACTCTTGTTCAAACTCTGACCCACAGAGCACAGCTGCTTGTGTTTGTTTGTCTTGTTGACCATTGCTCTTCATGAGTAAACAGGCCTGCAACGTCCATATACTCCTGTTCTCTGGAGGGCATCAGGACTAGTCTCTGTCATTGGTCCTTTACTGCCCATAGAAAGGCCTTCAACCTTGATAGTCAGAAAACAAATGTTGCACAACATTTGTCACTGTCCTCACAACATACTGTGTAACCTCCCTATGTGGCTGCACCAATCTGTTTGGTCCAGAGATTGTGTCAATAAGCCTTCAGTGTGGTTGAACAGCCTCATTTGCTGTGTGTCATTTATGCCAGCATATTTCCAAGCATCATTAGAAAGCTGATGACTGATTTTCAAAAAACTTAAAAAAAAAAAAATCACAGATTTCTCAAACAGTGAGCCACTCTTGGAACCATTTTTGGGCCAGTAAGTAAATGAAGTCATCTTCTTTCTACAGATTCTCAAAAGTCACGAAAACAGATCTCATTCCATCTGACTGACTGAACTACTGTGGCATCTCAATCAGCACATATTAAGGCCTTGTGTACATCTCTGACTGGATGTCAGTCTGCTTGACTCCCAGCTATTCTAAAAATAAGAAAACAGATAGGGCATAAGTGAGGCTATGGTGGGCCATGTAAATGTCTTTGGTCATGGATAACAAAGGATAACTTTGGAGAACACTTTGGTATTCTGCCATTTAAAGAAATCCAGTTGCTAGTCAAGAATGTCGTTATTGGATGAACTCCTGGACAATGTTCAATGACAAGGTCTTTCTATGGCCTAACATTTTTAATAGGTAGTTGCTAGAGGTACGGACCCGTACCCGTAGCCTGTGGCCTACAGATACGGTACTTTCCATTTGCCAATCAGATACGCGAGATCTGGTCACGTGACTCCTGGTAGACGCTGGAGGTACGGACCCGTAGCATCGATACTACAGGTACGGACCCTAAACCTAACCCTAACACTAACCCTAACCTTAACCTTTGCTTACCTTTCAACAGTTTGCAGTGGTTAGCAGCTTCTTGACTCGCGAGACTCGCGTACGGGTCCGTATCTGTCTGGCAAATGGAAAGTGCCGTATCCGTAGGCACAGGCTACGGGTACGGGTCCGTATCTGTAGACACTACCTTTTTAATAGCTATGCTCAACATGCCAGACTGTGGCTGTAGTTTGGCAACCAAAAGAGAGATTAGAATTTCATTAACTGAGGAAACAGAGGAGTCATGATTAGTGGACAAGGTTGTGTTTAGAGTGACGACAGGTTATTGACTGGACACAAACACTAGTCTTCTGCATGACAGTCAAATTTGCTGCCTGCCCAGACACAGCGCCTAATTCACTATCCACATGGCTTCATATAGTCCCCACATCCTCCTTTACCGGCACAAATTAGATTTAAATCGTGAGGTTCAGAATTGTTTATATGGACCTTATGCCTAGAAATGCTGCACTTTATAAAAGACCACCTTAAAACATTTAGCTAAACCAATAGACTTTGCAGAACTTTTGACTAGAAAGAAGTTCGTCCCCCAGACTTTGCCACGCTTCTGTACTGGCAGGTGCAACATGATCACTTTAGTCCTCCAATGAGGTGACTCTACCAGAGAACTGATGCCAGAGAGTAAATGTAGTCAGCTGATTTGCAGACAGGTTGCTACCTTCAAAGTGCTTTTGAAACAACCACTACCATTTTTTAGCTTGAATGTAACCCTGTCCTCTGTTCTCTTTCCACATTCTCCTGGAGATCCCCAATTTTTTCATGGCACCTGTCTTTGTTTTTTGACCAGCAGCTGTATAGATAACAGCTGTCAAATCTGTCCATGACCTCAAATGCACCGTCTCACATTTCACCTAGTTCAAAGGTATTATGAAGGATTTTCCATGGAGACATTTTGAAGCCTTCACACAGTCCTTCCATATCGTTATGACCAATTATGAGCAAAATCTCCTCAGTGAATAACTCAGACAACAACCCTCGCTTGTTGCTAGAATACTAAACCTCTGCATGTCGAGCAAAGGTTCCATTGAAAACCTTTGCAGTTGCATTGAGAAAGCATGACAAAGAAAGCTCTTTGCCATGAATACAAACCAAACCCCTGAATACAAAAGCCTTTCCCAGAATATTAAACCCTCCCCAACCTAAAATACAAACTATGAGTGGCAGAAGCTGCCATAGTCCTATTCATTCTCAACAACAAGCAAACCTTTCATTTCTATTTTATTCTTCTGTTCATGATCCCAATGATAGAAATACTAGTTGATCACAGATGTCCCTGGAATATAATATCAGTTGTCCTCAGTGTACCACACAGTCAAAGTAGTTTCTCATTTTATTAGCGAGAAAAGCTCATATAATACAAGCACAAAGATGAATCTGCAGGCCCCGTTTTAGCCATAAATGACACTGTTGGTTGCTGACAGCTGCTGGGTGGCCTTCTCAGTGTGACTCCGGGAAAACCTTGAACAGATCCTCCTCCACAGCAACCCAAACGGGTTTTTAGAACTCTGCTGGAATTCCATCAATAGAGGGAGCTGGGCCTGGGGACAGCTGCTGTATGACACTTGTGAGTTCCTCTGCAGGGTGAGAGGTCTGTCAAGTGCCTCCCTCAGCTCAGGCCTAAGTCTGGGCAGTCACTGAAACAAATTCTCAGCGTGCCAGCTGTCACTGTATACCGCAGTGTGTAAATCATTTACCGAATTTCTCATCAGTGCCTGCTCTGACATCACAGCTCTAAATGGCAGCCTCGGATGTAAAGGTTGTTTATAGACAGCCAGAAATATGGAGGAGAGAGCCACGTGAAACTCCCATCTTTTGAAAAAGTACTTGTGACTCTGGAGGCATTTTGCCCTTTTAACAGAAAGACCTTTAGGATTTTACTTGCTCATCACCCAGCAGGTCTCATCTATTCCCGATCTTCCCGCCTTGCGTTTTGCATACGTCTATAATGAAGATGAATATCTGTGAAAGAGCAAAAACTATGTGAAAACTCAAGAGAACAGGAGAAGGATTTTTCTTGGGTTGATGCATCTGTTGCACATTGTTCATGGAACATTTTTTATGAGATCAAAATCTACGAAGATGACTCATCATAGTTTGAATTGATACAGGAATATTTACAATACAATAAATGGTAAGAGGAGAGAATGTGAAAACATAGGTTCCATTTGTTAAATCATTCAAAATGAGCCATAAGAAAAACACTTTTACATTGACTGTTACACTAGAAATGAGCTGCCACTTATGTAGTTCTCTTTGAGAGAGATGTTCCGCCTTTCTTTCTATTGCAGTAGACCAAAGTGTTTCTTGTGTATTTTGAGATGATAAGAGCGGTTTTCCCATGACAACTAACTCGGAGGAGCGTAAAACAACCCAGGAAACCAGCTGAAGAAAATGTGCATTTCATTCTTCGGAACAAGTCTGCAGAAAATTCAAGTGACAGTCAGAAGGAAACGTCACGTACAAGAAAGAAAAGGACAGGCAAAAAGAAAAAAAAAAAATCAGCATAAAGAGAAGCGTTGACAGTCTGTGCCAGCCCATCTACTTTACTGTATATTGAAGCCGATGCCAAAGCCTGAGGCCCTGAAAGCCGGAGCACGGTCCAAGGGTACCAACAGCATCTCCTCTCCAGCCAAGAGGGCATTCCAGTATAGTGGACAAGCACTCGCCAAAGCAAAGGCTTAGAGAGAACACACATACACACACACTCAGACACACACTGATAACAGAGGGGTGCTGATCATGGGGGAGGCTTAAGAGCTTCAAATTGCCCAAAATGAAAAGTGTGTTCTCTGCAGGAGGTTGAGAGGTAGAAAGAAAGGGAACCGTGGGTCTGCTATTTCTGGTTTACTAGGGTGATCTAAATCTGTGGCTGGATGGAGGCAAAGCCTCATGGGTAATGACCCTAAAAGCCCCCCATCAAATGGAGACACCCACAGGTATTTTCCCCCTGAAATTTGTGGAGGTAATGGGAAATGGGTGTGATGAAAGAGATAAAAACTGAAAACAAAAGGCGAGTGATGAAATAATTTTTTCCACTGTTCCCAGCCAAAAACAGAACCTTTATTAAAGGTCAAGTCGAGACAAGACAGATGAAGCTTTTCATCCATAATCTCTAAAAATAAATTTTATCTTCAAAAGGCAAATTGCTCTCAGTTACACGGGCCAAAGTTTGACACTTGGCTCACTATCTGTATGTGATTAAACTTTGTAACACTCACAGTATGGAGGATTGATGGTTGTTTGATTCACTGAGTGATTAAATGATTGTCTTAATCCTCCCTTTAGAGAGCTGAATGTAATTAATAAAGTGACACCAATGTTAGATGAATTAGAATCCAACTTAAAATAGGCTATAAATCAAGCAGGAATACCAAAGAAGGGAGCAACCTGGAGGGGTAATTATGCAAGACGATTTTCTGTTTTCTCTCTCTTCATTCCATGGCTTTATATCCACAGCATTCCGTTCCTTTGTCATTCAGAATGATGTTTTATGAGCCTTGTCTTCACTTTGTTGACCACTGTGATTGTCATGTCTCATTAAATGCTCGGTCCCAGTTGCACATTGGGAATTAGAAGCTCTGGGAGACACTAAGGCAGCAAGTTTTCTAGTTAGCAGTCTCCATCTTCCTCTTCCGTTGACAGTGCATCGCCCCATCTCTTGTCACATTACCACCAGCAACTGTCAATCAGTGAAAGCTGTGAAATAAAGCTGCATTTTGGGCATGAATGTGTGGAGAGTCACATCTGGGTTCGCCTCTGTTTTATCAGCCTCTGCAACTCAACATTTTGTTGTTTTCATCGATTGATATTCCTGAGGTTTGACAAACTGGAATCTAGTTATCACTTGCCTTATGAAAATTGTCCCTTCATTATGCGAAGATAGATAAACAAGAAGTGATGGATTTTTGTATAATTACAGAAATTTTAACCAAAAAGCAAAACGGAAGACAAGAAGGCTCTAGCAAAACTCTAACTCACCTGATTCTCTTCAACACTCAAATAATGTACATATTTTAGTAAACAATAGATAATCTTGTTTACACTTGATGGGAAAACATACAGGTAAGTGTACACTAAAGAAATGTATTCATTTATCTAATTGCTTTTACACATGTAAATATCCTTTATTTAACATCAAAGAGACTGAAAAATACACGCCATCTCTTGTAAATTTAAGGTTGGAAAATATAAATTGGCACTAGTTTGTTTAAAATGGTTATTTTCCGTCATTTCATTTCATTTTAGCACCCCAGATGTGAGAATATTGCCTTTTTTCCTTGTGCTGTTCTTGGAGTTTGACAGAAGACTGTATATAAAAGACATACGTAGCCTTCGCGATGTGTTTAGCTACTGAGCCACCATTAGCAGGTATCTAAACAGCAAATAATCTTGTTTCTCTGCATTATTTTACTCCTTCTGTGTTCTACATGAACTTGTTCAGATGTATTTAACCAGTTTAAATAGCTTTAAAGGGCCAGTTCAGTTCATATAATGACATTTTCTACTTGACTGCATTGCTTACACGTGACTGAAATGTTATCAATGCATCGGAATGACTTGATTTTATTCATGAGTGATATTTGAAAGGCTGTAATGTTTGAGAATTGCAAAGAGATAATTTCTTCCTTTTACATGCAAAACAAATCCACTATTCATGTTAGTTGCAGTATAAACAAGGACATTAGACAAATCAATCACATCAGAAGCATCGCAGTGATACGGTCTATAATCTGAGGCTGCGGGTACCCAATGCTGTTACTGTTGATTAATTTCTGGGTCAATACTGCTATAGTTGTAGTCTTTCTAACAGCCAGCAGGGGGCGACTTGTCTGCTTGAAAAAAAGAAGCCTGAGTGTACAGAGGTCTATGAGAAAATGACTTCAGCTCTCCTTTGATTTATTACCTCAGTAAATATTCTGAAAATACATTTATGATCTCATTCAACAGTTGGAAGATTTTTTAAATACAGCATTATGTTCATTTTATAAATTGTGGCCATATTTAGAGGAATATAGTCAATAGAGTATGCTTTAGTGTGACTGACAGGTCACTATCATATCATTTCCTCCTCATCTTTTTATATGCAACAAAGCATTTTACTATGAATGTTCCTAAGAGAATGCCAAATGTTGTCAAAACTTGTTCCATTTTTGATTTTTCAACATCATTGAAAAAAATAAGATGATGATAAAAGAATCTGAAGGCTGTAGATTTTCCTTTTAAGTATCATTGCCTCTATATCGTCAATAGACCAAGCTGCTCATGCCAGAAAACATTTTAGTGCAAATCGCAACGCAAAACGAAGCCATGGAAGGAGAACATATTAGCTCATCCACTCAACTAACAACTTTGAACAATGTATGATTCAAAAGGCACTGATGAGGCCACATCACGAACAGCCACTGGTAGTGGTAAGAAATGAAAGTTCATTGGGAACCGTGTCATCAAACAGTCACTGTCAACGTTCCAAACACTACCCGAGAAATAATATATGCAGGAAATTTGATACATTTCTCAAAACAAAAAAACAACTGCCCAGTTTGGGGAATGTTATCTTTGAAGTTAACCTTAAACATTAATTTTAAATTAAATGACTGTTTATGGGATGACTCCATTCTGCAACATATTATCTGGGCTGAGGGAACTAACTGTCCCAGATATGTCACCGATGTTCATTAAAATCACGCAGTGGGCACAAGTTTGTTTTCCAAGTTCTTTTAAGGACTTTCACCCAGAGATGTTCTCACTTGATTGACTGACTGCTGAAAAGGCTTTCATTTTAGCTTCCATTCAGATGTTCGAGGATGTGACTCCTTTTCAGCTAATCCCGCTCTCTGAGTTTATGCGTATCTCACAATTCAGAAAGAGTCACGCTGAAGGCCCCTTTTAAGCAAAGTAAGTCTGTCGTATCATTCCCACCTTTCACATTCATGCGGGCTTAATTGCATCGTTGGAGCTTTATATGAAATGCCAGATAGGGGCTAATATTCACCCTAGTCACATTATGTGACATATTCAAGTGTGCGTTTTTATTCATTTAGATTTAGCAGATGTTTTGCTGAATGCTGATGTGCGGCTGCAATAACAACATGTGGGTCCAAGGTGAAAAGCAGTAAGGTGAGAGAAGGAAGAGACACAAGTGCTCGCCTGACAGTCGTGCTGAATAAAGCGTCCTCGATTTCACTTTGCACTTTTATTATGCTCTGCATAAAAAACGACCAAGTTGTGTTGGATACAAAGAGCCGATTTTTGTACACCATTACTGTGCAGCCTACCACGGCTAGAGTGATTCAAACTTTTCAAAAAGGAGGTTGAAAGGTAGTTTGGATGTGGGTAGCTGAACTTTTGTGAAAGCTGTTTATTGTAATACCACACATTACATATACTACATTGTACATACTCCTACACATCTTCCAACTCATGAGCAATGCAGGTCATTAAGCTGTCAACATTGTTTGCATCCCTCACAAATATACAAGTACGCCATATTATATTTAAGACTGGACTATGCAGTGCTGGAATTGAACTTGAAAGATGAGTCTCCATAGTAATGTTGAATATTTTGGATGTCAAACTATGCAGTCAGTGCTGCTACAAAGAAGCAGTCGGTGTTTGTCAGACTGTCATAGATAACAGAGTTTTGTGGACCCAAAGAAATTACAATAAAGACAAGGTTGTAAAAGAAAAGTTAGCCTCACTTCCAAAAGCATGGTGACAAGTTAACAAATAGCTGACATACCAACCACAGGAAGCAGACTGAGGCAGAAACCAGATCCCAAGCAAAAAACAATCAAGTTATAATTGAACAAACACAACTTTGGAAAGCAATTCCGACTGCCACCTCACTGTTAAAGTGGTGAGTTGGGGGTAAATGTCAAAACTGAAGGGCTGATCAGTGGAGTGGAATTAGCTAAGCAGAGGGGTGGGAAGATCAGGGGAAGTCTGCAAAGACATGAAGGTAAATTATGGCAATAAAACCAGACAGAGTGAAAGAAAGAAAATAAAACCCAAAACCACGAGAACATATATGTTTTATTTTGAAACTGGTTGGATAAGTAGGCAGCTGCAGCAAGATCACAAACAGCACTTGTCAGTCTGCCATGGTGTTTGACTCATAAACTATACTTAATTTATGAATCCTCTGTGACGTGACACCAAGGTTTCTTGAACAGCAGTTTTGATTCTCATTCTCCAGCCTTCACTGTCTTTGCAGTTCCTGGCTCTTCATAAGTCCCGTCTAATTAAAAATAAGAAAATAGGTGGAGCATAAGAGGTGATGAGGTGGAGAATGTGATGGTTTTCTTGGCCGTGGACTTCTCTGTAATCATATGCCACAATCGCACTAGTCCAAACTAAAATAGAGATTAAAAGCTTTTATTTTTTCTGTTTTGTTTTGTTTATTTGTTTTTGTGTGAATTCCATTGGAGCAATCCTTCATATTCTGTGGACCACCACTGACAGGATTTAGTAAACTGGGCAGTACTGGACAGTTTAATTTAATTATTGTAGCTGCAATTCTGGTGCAAACACATCCAGTGGAATGCTAATTATGCTAATTTGGCTAATTTCAATTCAATTTTATTTATATAGCGCCAATTGCAATTCAGATTGTCTCAGGATGCTTTACAGAACCCATATGCCTGAACCCCCAGAGCAAGCCTTAAGGTGATAGTGCCAAAAAAGAACTCCCTTTTAACAGGAAGAAACCTTGAGCAGAACCCGGCTCATATGGGGGGACCCATCTGCCAGTGGCCAGCAGGTTGAATTTCCAGGCTAATGCTCAAAGGGAATCGTACTGTCCCTTTCATACTGTCCCTTTCATACTGTCACACTGTGTTTGCTCTCAGTCCATTCAAAAGCACGATTATGTTTTGTTGTTCCTTTTTATGTGGAATCGATAAAGCGACACACTTATGAGTTCTATCAGAGTCAACGTGAGGTGGCTGGGGTGGATGGCAGGTATACAAAGCACACAAGTTTCTCATCAGAGACATCTGGAGTCCTCTTTGTGGTTCAGTTTAGTCAACAAAAATAGAAATCATTATAAAAGCACTTTGATTAAGGGTGGTGAAAGACTGTGGTTTGGGGTAAATGCCCTCTACCAGTCATCTGGTGGTTGGGTCACTTCAAAGTGGCTAAAAAGTTCTGGAATTGGCTAAAATGTCCTGATATGGGTAGCATTTCTAAGGCCTAAAAACAGCCAATTCTCTCGGACTACTATAATAACATTATGTATAGTACTGAATTTTTGTGATGCCAAAATAATACCGCCTACACCAGCCTATAGAAACGATCTTTTCTGAGTTTTAACATTAACATGAAAAGCAGTGAATATTGCACTGACTACCTTTAGTATCAGTGTTTTTGCAACTTGGAAGATATGTCAATTAACATTTCCATTTCGATATTTTGATTGACAATTTGGTGAAAATGTAGACGGACTCGTAATGTCTTATATCGAAAGTACTTCTGCTATTACTGGTGCTACAGCTCTCCCAGCGTGACAGAGTGACTGCAACTGAAAGGCCGAAAGACGGATAACAAGGAGAAAACACTGTAGATCAACAAACAGCGAGGTGGAAGAGACACAGAGAATGGGGGGCTAGTGACTTGTGATGGGAAGAGTGTTATTTAGCAGTCTCCTAAACTGAAGAAACCCCTGCCAAATTTGGAAATAGCACGCACACACACACACACACACACACACACACACACACACACACACACACACACACACACACACACACACACACACACACACACACACACACACACACATACACACAGTGACACACTCTTGCAAAAACCTCAAAGCACCTGCCAAAGCATGGAAGAGCAAAAATGTGACTAATTACATCTCTTTCCAAGCCGTTGAAAGAGTAAATACCAAAGAAGAGACATGCATATTCATAGCAGGGCACAGCGGGATTGACTTGGCTGTTGAAAATCATCCAGAATGAGATTGTGAAGTGAGGAGAGAGGAAGCTTTTGACACAACAAATTGATGATTATTAGACAGACAGACAGGGAGACAGACACGGAGCAACAGACCGATTCAGAGAAGCAGCGTGAGCGCCACACAGCAAGTCTTATGAAAGCTGCCTGCTGGTTTCTCAGAGATGACGATGCACTTTTAAGATCACACGTCAGCTTTTGATTTGGTTTAAGAGGCTGTGCAGGCATGGGACTTTGGCATTGTAATTAACATATCACTGTATTTTTCTATATCATTTAAATGCTGAAGGCAGTGAAGTGTTGTACGTTCTTGTTAAAAGACATGAAGATGGAGAAATATTTCCCACAGACTGAACATTTAGTTGAGTCATCGTGTTGAGTCACTAATCAGATGTAAACTGTGTGAAAACCTGTAAATCGCTGCTTCTTCAATCATACAGTGCTGTTGAAATTGTGTGGGTTTTTACATTTTTGTCTGGGAGGTTTGATTTCATAAATCCATGTTGGTTTATCGGCCCTTAGGTAGCACATTTCAGCAAGGCGGGGCCACTGTCGGTTCTGTAACTTTACCCGCAGGCTTTCCCCAGGCATTTTGACTTGTCTGCGGAGGAAAAGCGGTGTTTTTAATAATGTTAACAATAGCTCTTTTCTACTCAGGTGTCCAACGTAAGGGCAAAAAACAGCCAAGTTTCAGCAAAGATTGTTTAAATGTTGATGAATTTCAAGAAACTCTGCAAAACATGCTGTTATTGTTTTTCATCACAGCACTGTCTTTTCCTACTTCGCCAATCATAAAAGTCACAATATTCCCTTTACCAATCGTGAGCAGGATTTTGAATTTCTCTCGGGATTAAAAAAGTATCCGTCCATCTATCCGTCCGTCTGTCTATGTAAGCTCACCTTGAAAAACTGGGGGATGGAAACACATTTAAAAATAGTATTTGAAGTCATCCAATTGTCTGTTTGTCTATTCCTCCTTATATGATAGACACTAAACTCTTAGCAGAAAAAAGAGGTTTTATACATTCAGTAATTACTTGAATTTTGTCGCGTTTTCAGCAGAAAAGAGTGTACATGCTGTGGGTAGTACTTTTTCCCCCCCACTGTGTAATTGTTTCTGTGTCAAATATTTTGACATGTCAAAGCAAAAAAACTAATAAAAATAAAAGGCACAGATGGAATCCTTCACATCACAGTGGCTGCATCACTTTGAGTATGATGTCCAAAACAGAGCAAAGCAGCCTCACTCTTTATTATTTAAGCCTTAAAGCAGTTTAAACAAATGGGTTGTATAGAATACCATTCCCCATATAGTTGTCATGAATGGAGATATTGGCTTTATAGACTAAAAGCTTTGTACCCAGCTGCAAACATGTTTATTTCCGCTGGACATTTTAACATGCATACCAATGGGTACTGACTCGTTTTTGGAGACAGCCTCCAGTGGCCATTGGAGGAAGTGCATCCTGTGGAAGTGTCAAAAACATGCAAGCAAGTCAAGCAGGCTGCTGTTTGACTGAAACAAATAGTTGTTTGTATTTTGGTGTTGCCGGTCTCAGCCAACCCTCAGCTATAAAATTGTTATTTTCTCTAAAATGCAAAAACGAGGGTTATCATACTTTCACTGAAAAAGTCCTGAAAACAGTACAGTATATCTGATCTTATCCAGACAACAAATGGGGCAAAAAAACCAACCTCACAATGGTACATTTCAAAAAAATATATACAAAGATTTCATGGGAACAACTGGTACATTTTCTATTTTTAATACAATTCTCACCAACTATTTGTCTCACTTTTTTTTTACCACTATTTGTGTGTTTGCAACTAACAGATCCTAGCTCCTGCTGTTAGACAGCTAGAATTGTTCATAAAAAACAGTGTCATGTGTGTCTGTGTTTTTCCTGAGATGACTGTAAAAAGAACACCAGATATTTTTATATTTCTCTTCCAGTTTTTCATCTTTTTCCGATCTAGGTTTCCTTTTTGTAAATTTGTGGTTTTGAGTCATAGTCGGATGATGAGGTCCCATTTTTATCTGAAGCTGAAAAAACTTACTGCATATAGATACATCTTTTTTTGAAGTCACCCGCAACACAGACTGTTTTTGTCCAAAGTATCAGACAAATAGTTTGCAACTGCATAATAGACAACTTTACATGCAACTGTGATGCCTCCAAAGTTTTTTTTAGCATCAGTAGGAGCATATCAAGCAAAAGACTTTACCCAGTGGCGTGTCACTTTGACATCTTAAATTACTTTGGAGATTGGGAAATTAATTAAATAAATTTTCTGATTATGATTTGAAAGTTTCCATTACACAGCAGGGGGAAGAAATAATGAAAGCTGCAGATAGGAAACAGCGTCCACATGACAGGCTGGAACAGCAGGTTGTTTATGGCGTCTGCAGACTAGCTGACAGTTGCTACTGATAGCTCCCAAAGCTGCTGAAACATATCCCTGGGCAGTCTTCCCAACTTTGTTACTCGTACATGCACCTATAGCTCCTGCAGGAACTGCCACTGAAAGTGATATGAGTAGAAAGAGAAACCCATTGTCCTGTCTCTGCGATAGTAAACTCTAGACATTGTATACCTATGTGTGTGTGTGTGTATATATATATATATATATATATATATATTCATAATACGTGATTGATGGATAGACTTTCAGTTTTACGGGTTGAATAACAATGCTGCATTAACCGTTAACCGTTGAGGATTTATCGCCATCTTTTAGAGTTCCTCAATTTTCACAGGTTCAAAAACAATTGAGGTATTGACTAATAAGCAGTTTTATGGCAGATTTCCTCATTATTTTGTGACAGATTAACAGACATAAGATCAGAAGTTGATTCCAAGTGCTGAATTAGCATTTGGTGCTTGTGCCGGTGTTGATTCAAGTGAAAAAGTTCCATCTTAAATACTGACAAAACAGAACAGCCCAATCAGAGACATGCAGGACCTTTAGAAGTGGCCAAATCAACCGTTTGATGCAATTATAAAAAAGAAGGAATACACTGGCAAGTTCAGCAGCATCAGAAAGCCTCAAATGCCATGAAAGACATCTGAAGTTTATATTTGTATAATTGTTTTTTTGGTGAAGAAAAACCTCATCACAGCATCCAGCCCAGTGAAGAACACTCTCAAAAATCATTGTCAGAGTCTTGAATCAAATGATACTTTCATGAATGTAACTGCAGAGGGTTTTCCCCAAGATGAAAACTCATGGTAACAGTCAAGAATATAAAAGCAAATCAGCACTTTTATGCATTATTAAAGCAAAGGCACACTCAGGAACAACAACATGCCTCAAAACACCATGGAAGACAAGTGAAGTGAATATCGCACAGCTCTTTCCTTGGTGATGAAAACCCCTTCACAGCATCTGGCCAAATGAAGAACACTCTAGAGAAGATGGGCATAACAAGAAACGCCTTCATGATGCAGATACAGAACATTTCCCTCAAGATGTAAAACCACTGGTAACATCTGGAATAGAAAAACCACGGCAGACTTTACTGGAAGATGTTCAGAAAATGTCTGCCCAGTTCTGGAACAAGATTCTTTGGATAGATGACACTGAGATTACATCATCTGTCTGTCATGGGGAGGCAGTGTGATGGCATAGGCATGTATGGTTGCCAATGGAACTGGGTCACTGGCGTGCATTGATGGTGTGACTGCTGACAGAAGAAGCAGGATGAATTCTGAAGTGACAGATTCAGTGAGTTGCTGCGATACATGGTACCTCATTGCCAAATCCAGCCAAGACCTTCTAAAAGCAATAAAATGGAATGCTTCTGCACAACTGGGTTAGTCACCTAACCTCAACCCAATTGAGCTGCTTTTCATTCACTGAGGACTAAATTGAGAGCGGAAGGCCTCACCTTCTCTCCTACACACATATTTCTGCTCATTGTGGTCAAACACTTGAATTTGTGCTTCATCCAAGTATAGAACTTTTCCCAAAAAGATCTTTCTTTGTCCATGTGATCAGATTTCAGTCGAGCCTTAAGGTGCTGCTTCTAGAGGATGGGCTTGACGATAGGAAACACAATTGACAGCTTCTAATTCATCGCACAGCCGCTTTTTGATGGATTTCTTTAAAGGAAATGGAGCTTTCAATGCTTATATTTGTCTAAGAAATGATGTCATGAATGCTAATGCTGTACTTAGAATTTTAATTCACAATGTCCTCCAATGTATCAAAAATCCTTTCATGTTATGAACAAAGGCCAAAAACGCAGCATCACATTCCTACCATATCTACATTTAGCCTCACACAAACAACATGTGAAAGCACATGGAACCAGCTTGTGAGAAAAACGCCATATTCTGAAAATGCAGAAATACCCTGTGTGTTTACCATGCCATGTGTTTCTCTTTTTCTTTTTCTTTTTTATTCCAGGCTTGCAAGATGTCCTGCCAGAGTTCCTCCGTGGGCGTTTTGTGGAGGCAGCCCTCAGCTATGTGGCGTGCAACTCGGAGGGCGAGCTGCTCTGCCGCAACAACGACTGCTGGTGCCGGTGTTCTCCCCGCTTCCCAGAATGCAACTGTCCCTTCGCTGATATCAAGGTCATGGAAGAGAACCTGGAGAAGAGTAAAGAGGCCTGGAGCAACTTCAACCAGGAGTTCATGGAATCTGGTATGGGCGAGTGTTTTATCTGTTGAATGATGCTTTGGTTTTGTGTCTATCAAAAAACGTTTCAGTCAACAAGTGGATCCAAAGACTGGACTGGTATGGCTATTGGAAATACTGCTAATAGCTCATGCATAGCCTATTGTATGCAAATGATTTGAGATCTGGTGTTTTAGCTCAACTTTCCATCCGTCAAGTGTAATATTGAGTCACGTCACTCTGACAGATTTGATCTAATCTGGAAATATTTGTCCCCTTCCATTTTGTTTGCTCAATTTGTATATAGGAGATACTAGAAGCTTGTTTTCAAATGTGACTCCATCGCCATGCTAACTTCGCACTCTCAAGGAGCTGCACAAAACAGGGCAACTAGTGCAACCTTCCCAAAACGCTGAATCATTTTTAACTTTATTTTCAAGTCAGACTGAGAACAAACACAGAAAAAAGCCACCTCATTTTGCAAAATGAATTCTATTTCTCCATCCAGGGTCATTTGCAGGCTGATATAGTCAACTTGCATTTTTATCTGTGCATGTTTTTCCTTTGAACAGTATTTGCGTATTCATATATTCCAAAAAATGTTGTTTTGGTTTTTTTCTTTTGAAAGAAAAAGACATCAGACAGTGGCTACAATTACCAGCAGAATATATTTATGTGAACTAAACCTTGTCAAAAGGGGATGATTTAGGTGTCATACACCAATTAGGCTCTATTAACGTCATTATACATACTTCATTTTTCAAGGACGTTTTTTGAAATTTAGTTCATAGAAAAATGTGAAAATCCTGATCAGAGTTAGTGCCATCTGTCCGCCACACTGCCATTAGTCATTCATAGTACAGCAGCAGCTGGACAGCACCAAATATATTTTGAAATCCAGAACTAAATGGCTTTTGCAAAGAGGCTCTAAGTGCTTAATTTAAATTGATGTAACGCTAATTTATTCTTTGCTCGTATTTGAGCAAAATCAACGTTACTTAGGAACAGAAAGAGTCTACTTGTGTGGCTGCAAACATAAAATACTAACATAACCAGCAAGATCATACAGTTCAGTCACAAAAGTAGCAATTTAAACAAGGAAAGACGCTTGAAGAAATGTTGTTAAACACATGAGTCGATACTGAGTTGTTCTGATACAATTTAAACTTCTGAGAAAACAGCAGGGATACTAGATATATTGTAGCTTTGAAATCCCTGCTGTTCACATTCTTTACGTTTTGTATGATTTTGATTTAGTTGCTTTGTTGTTGAACCGTCAGACATTTTCTGCAAAGATATAACCTTCAAAACAGTCGTCTTCCAACTTTAATAACTAATTTCACACACACAAAAAAAAACATGGTGCCGTGGCTGCCTGACAAAAATGTCCTTATTCCTTTGAATCATCTCTGAAAGAAGTTGCAGTTTGTGAATTTAACCTCATATCAAATGCAGCTCTGTCGATAAAACACTCCTGTTGGCTCAGTGCTCAGGATGTACCGACTGTGTTACAGTGTGTAAAAAAAGCAGAGCTGAGCCGTGGACAGCTGGACAGGGACCACGTTACATAAGTTTGTTCGGTTCCAGTTCCAGATGTAACAAGTGGGATGGTGATGATTTATTGCTCCAGGCTGGATGCAGCTTTCTCTCAGTGACACTCTGTTTAAACAGTGTGTACCTGTGAAGTGTTCCTGCAACTGTGTTCAGAATTTCACATAAAATTTACTTACAAACAGAGACGACAAGTGATAACCTACCTGGATTACAGCTCCACTGCAGTAGATCTTATTCATAAAAACACGCATTATATGAAACCTGATAACTTCAGTATATTCAATTTTAGATGCTTTGTATTGTGTCTGAAGGGGGCATTTGATGATGTATTGTTTAATAGAGAAAGTTATCATTTAAGACTTTCTGAGGAAAAAGCGTGAAAACCTTTCTTCCCTCTTATGGACAGCCCTCGACTGTGTGACTCATTTATGTTGAACTAAGCCGCCTTTGAAAGTGGGTAATTAAAAAGAAAAGTTAAATAGGAATTCAATATTGTCTTAACTTATTCAGTCTCTAAACACACAAGACGTACATTATTACTCACTGGAATTCAGCCTGCTGTCTATTTTCAGCTTATTTGCTGAAGCTCCTGTGGAATCAAACATACGAGTGTGTTCAGTTCAGATTGCTTTGAAATGAAGTCACTTACTGGATAGAAATGGTATTTTTGGTAATAAGTAGTGGAATCGATTGGGATTTTTAAAAGTGCAGTCTAATCTGAATGGTTTTGGATTATTTCTTTTTGATTATTGTTTGCAATAATATACTATCTATACATGTTTAGATATGATAAGAAAGCCTTGGAGTCTGGCCCGTCTTTTCTTCAGGAGGAAATGACATCATGTGGAGCAGGTCATGTGATCTGGAATTAACACACTTCCTTGAGAGATGTTTTTGTAATGAGTAACTTAGTGGAAAGTGATTTTTCAGACACAGATACAAATAATTATTTTCAATATAAAATTAGATTTTTCGCCCAAAAAAGAAATATCTGTCATGAATATCTCAACTTAATAAAAACAAATTTTAAATAAGCTCATTTTATTATTACTTAGCTAATTAGAAGGTGGATGTTATTAAATTCAGGCGGTTATTTAGTTGATATTTTAGTGATAGCCATTCATTTATTATGAATAAATTATTGTTTCCATAATAAATAATTATGGAATTTGTAAAGACATGATCCTAATGAACATAAAAAACATAATTGTTGTTACTTTTAATAAAAATATATGCAAGCTATATCCCATGGACTTCAAAAGGCCCTCAGTTATATATTGACCCAGTAATACTTGACAAAGTTGCAAAGTCAGTAAAGTGAAGGTTGTGTTTTAACATGCTGAGCCACAGTGACAGAAGCTCCATCAGGTGTACAATCTTACTCTTGTTAAATCGATTTTCAGCAAGCCGGGCTGCTTTATCAAAACTATTCATCACACACAGCGAGACACAGGTGTGTGATGTAATGGCGGCAATGATGCAGAACAAGGCGGGCGTCACTTCCAAAATTGGCCAAAGTTTTTTCTCTCTCTCTCTCCTTTTTGCCCCCCTACATCTCAACACATCACCAGCTCACTCCTTAATGACTTGGAAGGTGTAGGCAGGATTTAATTGGAGGCAGGTTTCTGGCAGCTTCTCGTACACTTTTGCGAGTGTGTTGTGTTGAGTTTGGGCGGTTGTGTGTGTTGCATTGCCGTTTGAGCAGAAATTGCTCGGTAAGTGACAATACGGGGGTAAACAGTGTTTCTGTGCATTCACTTAGCCTCATGTTGACAGCGCCTGACTTTGCAGAGTTGATCTTTTTTGCTGCATATTAAATCTTTATAAACATGCTCTGGCAAAGATAGGAGGAAGACGTGTAATTGCGAGGCTTTTCTTGTTCCGCTGACGTTATGTTTTTTGTCAGGAGCTTAACTTTGCACTGTTTGTCATAAAAAATGAGGCCTTTGGTGCTTATGGAGGCTCGTGTGTTTGAGTAACGAGCTAAAAATATCAGGGAAGGAACCACGGTGAGTCGCACAGAGACGCGTGTACTGTACCGCCACGGGCGTTCTTTCATTGAGTGCATCATCAAAGTTTTATCTAATTTTAGGGGAACGCACAAAATCCACTTACCCGCACTTGCAACCACCTTGCGTGAGGCAAGTTGGGATGAAAAATGAGCGCAGAACGATGAGAAGAGGGTAATCTATAAGGCAAATATTGTTTGACTTTCAGAGCTGTGTGTTAGTATTCATTGTCTCTCCGTCCCCGTCTCTCTCTCTGCATTTCTATCTCTGCCCTTCTCCTGCATCAACACACACTCTCACACGGAGACACACATAGTGGGTTTTTAGCTTCTGGGGACGCCTAGGAAGCTGGGCTGAATCTCGTCTGCTGGGATGGGCTGATAAATTTATTGTGGCGAGAGGAAAACAACTGGGAGGATGGTGTGTGTAATAGATTGTTCATGTGTGTGTCGGAGCGACAGAAGGAGGACAAGGAGGAGACTAAATCATTGTGGGTGTGAAAGAGAAAAGAGGAGAGTAATGCCCTCAAACCTCAGCCATTTCAAAACCGAAGGCCCAAAGCTGCCTTGATAGTTTGCTACACACACACACATACACGCATTTATACTAATCACAAGAGCTCTCTGCTGTATGGTTCTTTTCTTTTCTTTGCTGGATAGATCTCAGGTACGATTTTTGGGAGGAAAGATGTCCTGGGAAGGTGTGACTAAGATGCGTGGGGAACATCACGCCTTCGGTTTTTGTGAAATTAGAAAACACAGCCAGCTCCGAGGCTTGGCACCAAACCGCCTAATACCTGCTTTTGTACAGTTTGTTTATAACATCGCAGTGCCTCGTTCATTATAATAATTTCTTTTTCTCTATCGCAGACTTAAAAGTACTTTTGGATCGTCTTTCCTTGACAGATGACGGCTCAGTTCTGTTCTCTCTCAGTTATTAATAAAAGTCTCTATAGACTGTGTGCAGTTTAACGGGGAACATATAAATCATGTTTCGACTTCTTCAAGAAGTCTCTCAAGTCTCACCCGCATGAAGTAGCTTTCTAAGACTTGCTGTTTTCAATACATACAACTAAAGTTTCTCCCAAATCTCAAGAAAAGACCAAAACCAACCTGCAGTAATGTGCCTCTTAGTGTTTTTTTGTGTTCATTTACTTTCCTGAGGGAGATTTTTTGGGGGAAATGAATCACAAATGGATAATTAAAGAATACAAATAATAAGAATTTGAAAAATCAAGCAAATGCTGCTCACTCAAGAGGAAATACAAAATTTGTTGGGCTACAGATTAGTAGACATGTGGCTCCATTGTGAGTCTGCATGCTAATCACAATGAGCAACCATAACCACAAGATACGCAACTTTACTTTCTAGTATGTAAAATGATTGCTAAAATGAATATGTATGCAGTATGTGTACAATCAATTAGCAGTTCAGCATGGCCCATTACCAGTTGGTTAAACAGCTGCTTGGGACTTTGGATAATGTTTATCCATCACAGAAAGTTTCATATGCATCCCAGAAGCAGCCCTTCCTCTGTTCTGCTCTATGAATACACATCTATTCTATCTTTATGTCAAGCAGAAGGAGCAGATCAAGCCGAGCAGGGAGTCAGAAAAAAGATCAGCACAGAGCATCCAGTGGATTTTCCAAGCAAACACCCTAATCGTGTATCGTCAACAGGTGTGCTAAAGTAGTTACTCCTCCAAGGAACGCGTCAGAGTTATGTGACGATCAGCGTACGTTTGTCCTTCTGTGAATCTGTGAATCCATCTGTTAGCAACATTACTCAAAAACGATGAGTGGGTGCTTGTATAGCTCAACGGGTTAAGCGGGCGACCCATGTACAGGGGCTGGTCTCCGACGCAGTAGCCCGAGTTCGATTCCTGCTCACGGCCCTTTGCTGCATCTCTTCTCCCCCTTTTCCTGTCTACCTTCACTTCCACTATCCAATAAAGCCGAAAAGGCAAAAATCAAATATTAAAAAACAAAAAACAATGAGTAACAGATTTGGATGAAACAATGATGTATTATCACTTTTAGCACCAGTGAGCCTAGGCACTGTTTATGTAAAACATAGATACAAAACAATTATGAATCGCGTTCACAGCTACAGCACGGCCACAAGTATTTGATCCAAGTCATTCATATCCATATGTAACTGCAATAACTTCGTCTGTAGGCTACAGTAGGACAAAGTAGGAAATGACACCAAGAAAAACAATTGACCAGTGAAAACAAGGAACCATACTCTATTTATCAATGACAGAAGCACAAAAGCCAAAGAAGCTACCAAATCGGCCAGATAAGCACTCTGCTTCTGCTTGTGGCGAGGTTTGAACCAGTGCGTGGAATAAGCGGGTCGCTCTGCTTGGCATCACTTTGAGTCAAACCTGTCCTGTGCTAAGTCCTCATCCCTGAGTCTTGGAACGCTGACTTCAGAAGATAATTAACTAACCTGAGCCAACACAGGTGACACAACACTACACTGACTCACAGGTTGAAGTGCCAACTTTAAGAGCCAATCTTCTAATGAATTCAGATTAGTGTTAGAATTTGCATATCAACTGCATGTTGTACCCAACAAGCTGCCATTAGGCTGGATCTTTTAGTACCGCTGCTGATGTGAGGAGCTCGAGTTCTCGGGCCACCATACAAGTAAAAGAGAGTGAAGAAAGGGTCTGACTAACAAATGAGGTCACTCATACATGAAACATAAGACAGAGCTTCTTGGTAATTAAGATTCAATTCCCTACTCCCAGGGTGGGTAGGAGGCAGTGTTAACTCCCCACTGAGAGAAAGGCAGCATGAGGGAAAAAGGAGGAAGATGGGAGCAAAAATGAGCCTTTCATCTCCTCCTGTATTCAGTTTGGACAGAAGAGGGACATGAGAAGTAATGTAATAATGTTCAGGTGCATCAGGTCATACTTTAAATAGTTTCCTGTCATTCCCATTGAGGAGCAACCAATTTAGTTTGCAGTTCTTCAGATTAGGTGCATGGATCCTGCTGCACGTGTGCTCGAAAAGTGACTATTTCCTGCATTTCATGCTTTTCCTCTACTCCTTGTCCTGTTGTCAAATTTTTGCTAGCATGGTTTCATTTATTTATTTTACTTTTTCATGTTCAGCCAGATAGAAAAAACAGAACTTGTCTGCAGGCTGGCCACATCTGCTATGAAATATGATCAAGGCTTATCACAGGAAGATATGATAGCAGACATTACTTGGTGAAGATCTGGACACCAGCCGCTATCATAACAGTTCTTACATTTACTTCCCAGTAACTGACTCCTAAACAAATTACTTTCAAGCTCAGCTTTAATGCATCTTGCAATCTGGTCTTCTATCACGGCTGTAGACTCTCATCCTGTCTTTGTTTTTCTTAATAGGCAGAGCTTTAGACCAGCTGCACGATGAAACACTCCATATCAGTAATGGGAAGACAATTGCAGGCGACTATTTAAATAATATACGTACCTGCTGCATCACAGCACCAGACACAGTGTGAACGCAATGTGCTGAAGCAATATTAAATGTTAAAGGAGACCTGTTGTGCTCGTTTCCACTTTCATATGTCATTGGGATTGTATGAGCGTAGGTTTGCATGATTCACATTTCAGAAGACAATCTTATTTATCCTGAAGTGGTCTTTAAAGGCCACTACACACCGTGCCATTTTTGGCTGTCCCAGACGAAAGATAACAATTGTGAGAGAATCGTGGCGATATCTTTGGTCTTGGCTCTAAACCGGTGGTCCTACGTCGCACTGTGAGATGGGTTCAAGGATGGCCGTTGCCATGGTCTTGCGACCAAAAACAAGCTGTGATAAAATTCTGACAGTGTCAGGAATTTGGGATGATCATCTCACAGTGTGACTGCTGCTGCTACCTACATCAACTAACTAACCAATCGAAATGCAGGATGAAATAACGTACTGATCAGCGCTAAACCCAAATAGATGATTTGTGGTGACATTGGCAAAACGTATCAAATCAAGTATGCGTTTTGTTGAAAAATGACAGACCATAACTTACTTCAAGCTCCCTTTGCAAAATTGGCATCCCAAATTGGCTTCTCTTTCCGAGCCACAACAGCGGGCATATTCTTCTTCTTCTCCTTTTTTTGGGGATTTTTCTCCAAACAAATAAATATCGCGGCATGGCTCAGTGGGTAGAGTGGCCGTCTTGTAACTGGAAGGTTGCCGGTTTGATCCTCGGCCTGTCAAGCGCATGTTGAGGTGTCCCTGAGCAAGACACTGAACCCCTAATTGCTCCTGGTGGGTCGTGGTTGCGCCTTGCATGGCAGCTTCCGCCATCAGTGTGTGAATGGGTGAATGTGATGTATCATGTAAAGTGCTTTGGATAAAAGCGCTATATAAATACAACCATTTACCATCACAAGGGCGAGGGCTCCGTTCATGTTTGGCTATTTTCCCTGTGATTGCGGGTGCTGCATTTTTGCTTTGGTTGGGTTTTTTTTCATGGATGGACGGTACGCGCTTAGGACATTTTATTATCACGCATTCATGTCGACTCACGTACATCGTAGGCTGTGGTTCAGCTGTGTTTTCATCATACAATCTGCACAGAGCAAACTTCACGTCGTGCCCAAAGAATATTAGATTCATGTCGTACAGTGTAGCAAGCCGTAAGATTGTTAATATCACATTGTGTAGAGGCTTTAAAGCAGCTGCTCAGCTCAGTCATTTCAGCTCTTGTTTCTTTAAGGACATCCTGCCTCTTGTTTGCTAAATATTACCGTCATTAGCCGCTCATTGTGTGACATAATGGCGGATGTAGTCTTCCATCACAAGCCAGGCATAAACATTTTTCTATACACTAATCAACCACGGCATTAGAACCAGATGCCTGAAATTGTTTACAAGCATAATAGGTCCCTTTTAATGCAATATAAACTACAAAATTATATACATTCAAGGAACAACAATGACAAAGTCAAGCTTTTTGTGACTCACATGCATACACAAATCAAACCCAATCTGGTTGTTATTGTAGAAAAATGCAAGCACAGTGCAGAGCACGACTTCAACCTCTTGTGCAACACATTCTGCAAGTCACAGCTCATCGTCAGCAAACACCTTTGACGTCTGGCACAAGCACAGCAGCATCTACTTGAAGTCATTTACTCTAATAATTGCTCTGTATGGTGACACACAGTGGCAGCGAAGTATGAAGAGGCATTTCAAAAAGGACAAATGCATCCCACGGTGCAATCTCTATGCCTCCTCATGGCTCGATTATACTTCAAATTCAAACTTGGCTTGTTGTCAGATGTTGTCAAACAACAGCACACTCAAAAATGCCAGTTTATTGCAGGTTATTCAGTTGCTGTCAGAAGGTTAAGTTGAGTGGAGTAGACAAAACAAGCTGGAGGAGGTCAGGGTGGATGGTGGGGTCAACAAAGCATGTGATTGTGACACTTGTTGCTGCTGTTCAGTTAATGTCGGTTTTCTTTTTAACGATGATCGAAATCTCCCCATAACCTTAGGCGAATAAAGCAATCTTTGTGCCTAAACTCAGTCAAATGTTTATCCTGGTAGTGGCCAGAGGAACATTTTGTGTAACAGTTCTTTATTTTTGAAGGCATAGATGAAACAATATCACATCCGAAAATGCTCAGAAAGGCTGTTTTTGAGGCGGTTTTGTTGTTTAGTTTGAAGAATCTGCTGCTTTGTGGTGCAAAACACAAAAACAATTTCATTATGATGATGACAAAAAACATTCTTTATCAGAAAAAAAAGCTGAAAAGCATCAGTTCACCAAAACGCAACAAAGCAAATTTGCTGTTTTCGTGTGTGGTATCTGGCAATGCAGGTAGTTTTGCTTTTATTTGGTCAAGTTTTTTTGATGTATCTGCTGTTAGATTTCTGTTGTGTGCATAGAATTTCATTAGCGACAAGCATGGTATTGAGAAAAATAATTATTCAGAATAACAACAACATCCACAAAATACATGAGAATAGGGCAACTTTCTAATGAGGTAATTGCCACATTTAACCCGATGTTTTTTACCATAAAAATAATCATAATTAAACTAACAGGCTGGGGCGTGTTGCTCATTGGATTCTTACAGTGAGAACAATTTGCATGGCATGATGTGACTCAACAAGTACGCGTCTCTCAATGACAGAAAGGTAAGAAAAAAATAAACAATGCTCTCTTATCACAAAGTAATGAACGACTGCCGTTTCTGCTGCCTCTGGAATTGTATTTTTAAGCTATCAGGATCGTGAGGCTTTGTGCTTTCAGATGCATGAGCGAGTGAATGCCATTAAAAGTACAGCAGCAGAACTTTTTGTCAGCTCCATATCAGGCCTTTGAGTTTTGAATTATATTTGGGCAAAGTGAAATCTCAGCAAAGGATATCTCACAGGCAAAACTATCGGCATTGCTAAAGCTTCATTTTTATCCAGTGCTAAGACACTGTGAGAAGATTGTGTTTTTTAAGTACATGGTAACAGTGTGGAAAGTGACCTGTGCTCTATTGTGCCTGCTCTGGACCAGATTGCGTTTGAGATAACACGTCAATGCATGTAAAGCACCTCCTATTATTTAATTAGTTCTCTTCCTCCTGTGGATCCTGTGGAGCTTTGTTCGTGGAATAGAGTGAAGTGGGAAAGTAAGAGCTTTTTGGAGACCACGTAAATCCTTTGGTTTCCCCTCAGGAGCATACAGTGGGTTCAACACTTCAAGCTGTCTTTGACCTTTAAGGATTTTCAACCAAATATTAAAAGTGACAATTTGATTTCTGATTATGTTAGTTTGTCCAGTTACCTTTGGTCCTTTAAAAAGGTGGAAGGCACATACAAAAGGTGTTGTTATTCCTACACCGTTCACCTGATTTGGATGTAAATACCCTCAAATTAAAGCTCGAAGTCTGCACTTAAAGCACATCTTGATTGTTTCATTTTCAGATCCATTGTGGTTTCGCACAGAGCTGAAATTCTGGAAATTCTGTCAAATCTTTATGGACCTGACTGCAGATATGAGATAGAGGATTGTAGATTCCCCGTGGAAAGAACTCCAACCTTCCTTTTTCTGTTTTTCCATTTAAAAAAAAAGATCTTCTGTAGGTCTTGTAATGATATGATAATAAAACAGAGATGGACTGAATCACTAAAGCCTTGTACTTTTTGACCTTATAAAATTTCACTAAGTCTGCTTATTGGTTTGAAGCCCCCCCCGCAACAACACCACCATGGTTGCAGGAGTATATAATACAAATTTTTTACACATCCTAAGAAGGGGTCACATCTAAACAGCACATAAATATAATGTAATGCAGAATGGTCATTATAGCCAGATCTACTTGCCCTTTAATGGTGGGAAAACAGTGTTGATTCACCCATTAGATAATACGATCAGCTTTTTTTTTTCCTGGTAAGTTTAGCTTGAATTATTATCCCCCGCCTCCACGAAGTGGAAAAGGGGGATATAGGTTTGGCCTCCGTCCGTCCGTCCGTCCGTCCGTCCGTCCGTCCGTCCGTGCTTCCGTCCGTCCGTCCGTCCGTCCATCCGACATGAAGGGGACAGCTTTTCTCGGAAACTATTACAGCTAGGATTACGAAATTTAGTGTGTAGCTTCACACCATGGACACCTTGATCAAGTTCGAAAATGAGACCTGTGTGATAATATTTAACAGAGTTATGGTCCTTGATCACTATTTTGGATATAGACTCATAGACATCACATGTGGCGGGGGATATTGATGACCATGTCATCTTGTTTGGTTTATTTCCCCATATTGTTGTAGGATTAAAATTAGTTTTTCTTGCAAGAAAAGTGTGGCTC
This sequence comes from Acanthochromis polyacanthus, assembly GCF_021347895.1. Classification (NCBI taxonomy): domain Eukaryota; kingdom Metazoa; phylum Chordata; class Actinopteri; family Pomacentridae; genus Acanthochromis; species Acanthochromis polyacanthus. The sequence goes on from NC_067121.1 coordinate 36,831,707, forward strand.
TAGACCTGTCTCGCTCATAACTAGATTCAAAAAAACTTTCAGATCTAAAAAGTCAGCTTTGTGTGACTGTTTAAACCTGACTACAGTTGTTGGGTTTAGTACAACCAGATGATGAAAAGATATCATGTTAAGCTTGCTTCACAGTGCAGGCCTTTATAATGTTCATTTTAAAATATATGTAAACACTTTGATCATCGGTTTGTGTTCAGCCTCCTCTGCTTGTGCTCCCCTTGTTTGGTGGCTCATTAATATCAGTGACAGGCAGCACTATTTAACCATCATCTCCTTGTTACAGCTGGCAGCCATATATCACAGAGGAATCTATAAATCTCAGTAGTAAATGTTTATCTCTCGCCCTCTGAATATGCATCTTGCGAAGGTTTCTCCATCTTCTCCCGTCTGTACGGCACAGATCGTCTAATTGTCTCTCGTCTTCCATTATGTTAATGAAAAAGCATCCCTGCAAGCTAACAGGAATCTGTTTGATACTCGGTACCACCTACAAATAGTTCTGGCATGGATTCCACTCATCGCTAACAGGACCCCACTGCTTTGAATCGGTGCCCATTTCCGCCTTTATTGCTGTCATAAAGCACGCTGTCTCGGGGTGTAGATGTAGCACATGCACTTCCAGGATTTGTCAAAACAAGGAGGGATTTTTTAAAATTTATATATTTATTTTAGACCCGAAGATAGATTTCAACTTGGCTGAAGATTTGGCAACACTTCCTTCCTCTACGTTCTCATTTCATTCCCCTCATTTATTCCACAGAAGGAATACATTTGGCACAGGCAGTCTTCGCCGCCTTCCTTTTTTTTTTCTTCCTTTGTCTCTTTCTTTTTCTTCCTGGCTTCCTTCTTTGCAAGAATCCCAAACCAAATCTGTCTTCTAGCGTGCTTTTGTTCCAGCTGTTGTCAACATTGTGTATTATAGTACACGTTTAGTCAAAGCCAACACAAGCCTGTGCTTACACTGTGGATTAAGAGTTTCATTAAGAGTCCAGTGTTTTCATGCTGCCACACTCTGAAGCATGAAAGCCTCTACATCATAGCATTATTGTTTAGAGACTCACTGATGTAGAAATATATTTGATTTCATAGTTCACATCAGTCCCACAGAGATTTATTCATCTGGAAAAACCATTTAGGTATTGCACTGTGCATCACTTCCTTTAAATAATTCCAGAAAGAGTCACTGTCTTTAACTTTCTTTAGCTTTTTTTTATGGTAATAATGTATTTCGCATAAAAAATAAACAAGATATATTTAGAACAATCTTAACAAGCAGGGACAATTTAGGGAAAATAGCTAATAACTAATAGTAAATCTAACTTTAAACATAAAGGGAATACTGTACGAACCAATTAGCAGGACAGGATTGCACCACTTCAAAGGAGTTAACGCCATTTAGTCCCCATAGATTTAGATTGTGAAAAGAAAATGTCTAATTTTAGGGCATTTTATGGTGTACAAATTGAAGTGACAACACAATCTGTTGACATAAAAAACACAGATCAGGTACAGAGTAAGACAAATGATACACTGTTGTTTTGTTTTGCTGTTCAGCAATCAGTGACACTCTGGTCTTTCAAAGTGGAAAACTATAAAAAAGCAACACTGACATCATGATTTCTGTGACTCAGGTGGTGGGGCAGGTTGTCCACTAATCCCAGGGCTGGGGTTTCCATCCCGTGCAGCAGTTCTTATAGGAGACAGCACGGTTCAAGCAAAGCATGTTCTTGGACGAACAGTACAATTTAGCCACGATTTCTTTTACAGTTGTACAGCTAGCTTGCAAGTTAGTACAGCACACTAACAATGGGTTACTAAAGGCTATGGCTTCATACAACACTAGCTGACCAGGAGATGAACCAACAGTCAAGCAGGTTGGAAGGGTAACAATTGCTCATAAAACTGGAGTGACATCACGTCACGACTCTATTTGTGCCTTCAATTAGACATTGTTTCATTGTGTTAAAGGCTAAGAAATCTGAAGGAAAAACCATCATGTAGATTTCAAAATTCCAAAGAAGATTAGGATGATTTACTGGGTGATTTAAATCACAACTTTGAATGCTGCCGTTCTGATATTTTAACTAGAAAGGAAACTACTTGTGTTCTGCAGTCCAATTAGTCTCTTGGTTCTGCCTGATGTGTGTTGCTGGCTTTACACCAGATGTGAGGCTATTTTAAGTATGAGAGAGTCTAAAAATTAAAACTGCTGTCTGTGAAAATGCACATGAATGCAGTTTAATTTGCATGATGTTTTCATATGAAGCTATACGAGCATTTGGAAGTGCATGAAGGGTGAAAATTCTTTGTAGTTAAATGATCAGAATCACCAACAGTGTCTCAGAAAGTATTGTCTGCATGAAGATGTGTTTGACAGTAATGCACAACAGACAACATGGACCAAAATGGATCCCGGCTGCAGCCTCTTAATGACCGGCATGAATTCAGATCAGGCTGTTCCTGATGATAAATAGCTCTGGAAACAGTTATGGATGACCTCCAAAGCCTACAGATGATGTGTGTTTGTTTTTTTCCAAAAGCACAGAATGACTAACTGTAGCAATGGCTTTTGTTGAATCCGTGATTATAAAGACGCGATATTTCTCCTTAGCATATATTTTAAGGATTTAAACACCAAAGTAACGGCTGACATGGTTCTAAGATTGACCTCAATAAGCCCACTGACACAGATTTAGAAGGGAGCGCCTCATGAGGAATGCCTTCAGCTGAAAATTCTGACAGACAGCACTGCTTAGAAATTTTGCTGATAGTTATTAAGGTCACAGCTGTGTCCTTTTTTATACAGAGAGACCAACTGAGTGAATTCTCAAATGGTGACTAAATGACTGTAAAGAAAGTAGTGGATTGATTAAATATATATGACATGCATTGCAGTGGAGAGACACAACAGGAGAAGATCCCAGTTACCCTCAGGCCTTCTAAACTTGACATCTTTCGCCCGTGGGGCCTCAGGTTTGACATCAGCAGTAAAAGGCTGAAGAGGGAAGGGACACCTGGGGTTAGCTGTATGCGCATAATTGCTATTTTTTAGGAAATGTCAATGTGCAATCATTCTCAAACAAATGGTTAGTGGCAGCAGAATGTCTGCTGAAAGCTGAAGAGCTTTCACTCTGACCTAAGGCCAAACAGCCATCAAATTTAAGACATGGAGGTAAAGATGTGGTGACTTTTTCTTATTGGAGTTGACTGCCTGCTGGAATTGTGCCTGGTTTGAGAAGAAACTTTCAAAGTGAAGTAATATTTTTTTTTGACTTGGCAGATATTGATTTGGGCCTTAAAGGTCCCATTTTGTAGAAAGTGAGATTTCCATGTCTATTTTGAATATCAAGCCGGGTTGTATGTCATGTAAACACCGTGAAATTACCAAATATTTGGAGAAATCCAAACGATTTCTATTTAGAAACCCTACCACAGTTGTCTGAGTGACAGAAAATTCCATGTAATACTTTTATCATTGATGGCAGTGTATCCACAGCAATAGGAGAATCTTTAATGTTAGCACGTTGCGTAGCTAGTGTGGCTAATGTTACTATTGACATTAATCATATGCCCACAAGCCAGAGTTATGCCCAAACTGTAATTGTAAGGGACAATTATAGAAACTGTAGCAACTTCAAGAGCAATTTCAAACCAGTGAACAAGGACTGTGTGCTTTACTGTGTTTCCATGTCGCACTTGGGGCATCCTTAACTTCCTTAATAGTTGCAATAACAGCAACAGAATCCTCATAACACTAGCGTACACCATTTCAGAACTAAAAGAGCGCAGCATTATAAAAGCTGCAGGTTTTAGTATTGACCCAAGAGGGGTTTGTCTTGTATAACTTATGTACAATCACCTTTCCAACAAATGGACCGCCATTTTTACCGTAGGTTCTCACTTAAAGGTGCCATGGAAGTTCACAGATAAAAAAAAAAATACAATGTAAATAGATGGACGAGAAATGGCAAACAGATCATTGACTAGGATTTTGGATGAGACCTTTGGTTTCTCTGACTGCGGTCAAGGTCCAGAGGCTTGATAGTTTAATGAGTTTGACTGTAGCTATCTGTGCTTTGTAGTTTTTCTGTATCTGGTGTCGCAAGATGTTCCCATTTCTAATTTAGCCTCCAGAGCTCTGAATGTGCAGAACAACAGATCTATGGGAATTACCAGAGAAATCTAAAAAGGCGGCAACAGTTACACATGTCCACAACCAGACTAGAGGCTGAAAGTGACAAGGTAATGGAGTGAATTCCACACTTCATAATTAATGTTGAATTTCGCTTGGCGTTAATACGGGAAGTATAGCACAGTGTCAAGAAACTTCAAGATATTGAAGTTTGTGTTCCATCAGTGACCTTCAGTTAGTATTAGATTTTTTTAGTAAGCATAGCTACAATCTTTTCCGAGCTTTAGTCAAATAAGTCTCAAGCAAGTTAGTAACTGTTCAGGCTCTAAAGATGCAGTCTTTCTCATCTCACAGGCAAGTCGGGTTGTGTGGGATTGGTGGCTAGAACTTGACTTCCAAGAGGATGACAGCTTTTTTTTTTTCTGGTTCACCATCATCACAAAATGTGGTGCAAGATATAAAATGAAGTTTGGCTGTCTGTCTAAGTACAGTGTTTAACCAGAGCTCACTTCTAAAAACTTCAGTTTTGACAAAATACTTCCAGTGGCAAACCTCACTCCAAAAAGTACATCAGCACTAATACACAGTCACACACACACACACACACACACACATATTTCAGACATTAATTCACCTCTAATGGATTTCATGAAGCCGTCGCTGAATTGGTCGCCCTCTCCCCATCACGATGTTATTCAGCCACTGAGTGGTAAAAGATGAGGTGGCTTTATTTGCCTGGCTTGAGCAGCAGCAGAATGGCATCAGACATCACAAAGGCTGTTACTGACTGAGAAAATCCAGATGAGTTAAAAGCTTTTTTATATGCAAGTCAGAGGGTGTATTGAATGGTAGCATAATTTAATTTCCGTGGTTTTTGCCATTATTGTAAAAGGTCTCATTATTAAAATGCAGTCATTTGTTTTCTTTAGGGAAAATGTAACTGCATAGACAAACATTATGCGAGACACTTTTCTGTTAGCTTTCTTTTTGTGCATGGTATGTTTGGGGAATGCTAAAGCTGTCTCCTTTTTCAGCCCTCGTTGTCATCAGCTGGTGTCTTGTGGGATTAGCCATATGGTACCCAAGGCTTATATATTCCATCAGTTTTACAGTATGTTCTCTAATATTTATTAATGTCAGACAATATCTAGTGTTATTAATACATATTATAAAGAGTCAGACGAAAACAGCAGTTTACCTTCATGCTTTAGCACTGCACAAAAAGCCAAAAGACATTTTCTTTTGTTTTCAAAGTGGTTGTCAATGGTAACAGGCAGATATGTTTTTCATTGGACAAAATGCTGACTTTTCACCTAACCTGCTGCTCTCTGTATCAAACACTCAGCCTACACACTCTGCCATGCAAAGACATAACACCAAAAAACATTAGGATGGTGACGTACAGGAAGGCAGCAGCTTATCCTTCGACCATCACATTACCAAAGTGGGAGCTTTAGCTGACCTTGGCAAATGTGTCTTTGTCATGTTTATGTGGACAGGCTTTCGGCATTTGCTGGTCTTTTGTCATAACTGAGCATAATCTGGGGGTAGGTCACCCTCACCACACTTTAGGGCCGTATCCCTGACTTCTGAGAATTGCATCCAGCTGGATTTTCGTGTGACAGTTACATTAAAAAATAGTTTCTGCAGTCAGTGAGCAGCCTGCCCATAGGCAGTTGATGCAATGTCAGGACCCAGACCTGTGAAACGGAGAGGCACAGCTGAGCTCTGAACTCGTATCTCACTAAATTGCAAGTGCAGAGTCTGTCTGCAGTCCCACAGCGTCCACAGTTAGGCTGTCCTCATGTGAACTTGAAGATTCTTTCTGATGAAAATCAAGATTTTTACCATCGACATGTCAATGTGATCGTAAAACCTGAAATAACTGGAATTTCTGACTGCTTGGAGGAACCAGAAACAAGCACAAGCACATCATTCTAAGTTAACAGGGCAACCTTGTAAGCAACCAGTTGCACATTTATGAATAGAGGCAGTTGTAAAGATGAATTATAATTCACTGAAGTTGTATTTTTGACCACTTTATGAAGTATTTACACTATTTTAGGTCATATTTTGGTCTATGCCATCTACTAAATGGAATATCTGCTCTTTAGCTGCTAAATGCTCCACTGTGGTCATCTCGAGTTGTGTGTATGGTGTTGAATAGATTGTGTATAGTGGGGTTTTTTTTAAGGTTGGCAGATGCTTACTGTGGCTAAAGCAATTCAGTGAACATGGTGAAAGTGAGCTGTAAAGTTGCTAAACAATGAGCTGAAACTTACCATAGGGAATCCCAATGCAGTGATGTGAGTCCAATGAGATTCTACAATTCTACAATTTCATTTAGCAGACGCTTTTGTCCAAAGCGACGTACAACACAAGCAAGAATTCAGACATAAGGAAAAACCTTTAGTAAGTGCAAAAGTGCTTCAAGTGCGATTGGTCAAAGGTGTTGCCATCAAGTTGCAGAAGAATTGCTACCCCCCCCACCCCATCCCCCTTTTTTTGTTTGTTTTTCAACTTTGTCAGCGCTACGTAAGTGCTGGGTTTTGGACCACCTGACTTATTCTACCCCAAAGGTGGAGTCGGATTAAGTGCCTAGGTGTTCTCTGAACAATTGAGTCTTCAATTGTCTCTTTAAAGTAGAAAGGGACTCAACAGAACGCACAGAGTTTGGTAGTTTGTTCCACCATTTGGGAACAATAGAGGAGAAGAGTCTGGCTAGAGATATCGAGCCGCGCTGGGCTGGAAGCACCAGGTGTCTCTCACATGCAGAGCGAAGTGGGTGTGAAGGGGAGTAGACCTGATAAGGGAATCCAGGTAGGCTGGGGCCGTTCTTGTAAATGTTTTGTAAGCCAGGAGGAGAGTTTTGAATTTGATTCTGGCTGCAACTGGAAGCCAGTGAAGGGAGATGAACAGAGGAGTGACATGAGCTCTTTTGGGCTGGTTGAAGACCAGACATGCTGCTGCATTCTGGATCATCTGTAGAGGTTTGACTGAACATGCGGGGAGACCTGCCAGAAGAGAGTTGCAGTAGTCAATGCGTGACATCACTAGAGCCTGAACCAGAAGTTGTGTGGCCTGATCTTCCTGATTTTGTAGAGGGCATAACGACAAGGTGATGAATATGAGATGGATGTTCACTGTCTGTTCATTGGTGTGGAACAAGGTACAGCATCTCAACATCTCATCATTTCAGTGATCTCTTCCAATATTTTGTCAGGGCAAAGTTTCTATTTAACCAACACTCTTGTCATTTAAAGGGTTCCGTGACATTTGCTGTGGATCTCCAGTCTGAGGAGGACTCCTGATGTTTTCGGTTACTCCCTGACCTTTCTTCTAGCACCAGCACCAGGCCAACATTTACAGTGTGATGCCAGAAATAACAAAATCCCAGGACCTTGGAGAATTGGCGTGGCATTTTCTGTGCACGTGTATTGTCCTTCAGGCTTTCCATCTTCTTGTTTAAATGACAGTCATGTAGTCTACATGTGCAGATGCTTCACCGTGTCTTGAAGCGTCTAGAAGCCAGATGCTCTGCTGTTAATGCGCCACAGCTATTTAGGCCTGCACATATAAAACTGGCATATTTGAGAGGAAAATAATTACAGTATGTTTGTTCTTTTATTTTGTTCTGTGTTTTTGTGAAACACTTGGAATCTGCTAACTTAAATGACCATGTGTTCATGTTTATTGCTCTACTGCCATTGACATCCACTTTGGTTATTGTGGAGCTGAAGGTTATCCAGATGAGTGTGATCTCAGTCCAAAACTCCATCAGCTACTTGAAAGAGTAGCTTCTTGTTTCTTCTGCTTTTCTGGCTCGCTTGCTTCGAGCCTTCTGGTTTGGTTCAATACAAACAGAGGGCAGCTTCTGGTCACTGTTGGACTGTTACGACGGGCACCAGCAGGGGAGTTAAAGCACTTAAATGGCCTGGTCAGTGAAGGAGAAGAAGTGTTTGGATTGTGTGTGTTTCTTTTTGAGGACATGAACGCACCGAGGCTGCCAGAACAGCATGAAAATATTCATGAAGTTTGCTCGAAAGGCTGTTCAATTAATGTGAAGGACGTTTGGTTTTTAAATGACAAATAATCTGTTAAGGAAACAAATTATGTGAATATTTATCCCTTGGAAAACTTAGCCTGAGGTGGACTTTGGGTATGTTTAGACAAAGGACCTGCAGCGTGTTTAGAAAATAGTTCATACTAAAAATATCACTCAAGCCTACAACTGATTAATTACCGATTAGACTAGTTTTGTACTCCTAGTATGCAACCTGTATAAAACATAGGGCTACTAAACCCCTATATGTCATTTAAAGGTTTTATGTTGTTTCCTCATTGGAGCGTAATACACTACATCAAACAGTGTAGAGGGTCCAACTTCCAACCTCTTTCTGGAAATATCCTACAATTGTGCTACAAACTCAGTGACCCATTCATGGTAAAGACACCAAAGTCTAATTGGTTGTCATTTGTACAGGTAACTCATTCAAACAGGTGCAATTAATACATGAAATGAATGGAGAATAGGAGGACAGGAGGGTGAGAACCAGAATACCTGCTAGTTGGTAGGGGATCTAATACTTATTTCATGCAATAAAATGCAAATTAATTATTTAAAAATCATACAATGTGATTTTACGATTCTATGATAAAGATTACAGACCTCTCCATTCTTTGTAAGTGGGAAAACTTGCAAAATCAATTGTGTATCAAATACGTATATTCCTCACTGTATGTCTGGAGGCTTTAAATGCTACAAACTGACAATGAAACGAAGCGAACAGCCTCAATTTATCTTTGTAGCATTTTTGGGTGTGTTGGACCACAAAAAGTTGGCAAACATCAAAAAGTCCCACTCGCACTCACATTTTGGAACGCAATGTGCCAAAAAAAGCTGTAAACTGTGACAACATGTAAGTTTTACAGGTTGATGAATAGATATAGGAGCAAAGTTTTCACACAAAACAAAGGGGATAATTGCAGATTAGCTTTGGGTGTTTCAGCCAGCTGGATCATTCAGATTCTACTCAGCATTGTTATAACTTTTTAAAAACCCCACACAGGGCATTAAAATACAAATAAAACTATGTATTTTTATGTCAAAATGACTATGCCAATGCTGTTATTCTCCAGTTGGAGCAAGCATTTAGCCTGGGAAACAAACGGCAAGGTTAGTACATTAAATTGAACTCATGGTCAAAATGCAGTAGTTCTTCAGAAAGTGGCCAGAGGAAGGAAGTGGCCTTCTTCTAATACATATTTCATCAGGACATCATTAGAATTCAAATCTCTTCCTCTTAGGTTAAAAAAAAAAAAAACATCTCAGACCGACTGAACAACATTTTGAATTTTTTTTTTGCTTCATTAAAAATGGATCTGCTCAGAATGTATTTATGCGACTCTCTCATAGTTTAAACTACTATTCCCCTCCTTCACTCTCCATCATGTTTCCATAATCTCTTTCAATCTTTCGCTTTTATCTTTTTGACTTTGGTGGTCAGTCGGCCCTGCCTCATCTGTTTTCTCAACTCCCCCCTGATTAAAACTCCTCTTTATAGCAACACAAATGCAGGTAGAGGAGAAGGATGAAGAGAGTGGGCAGTCGTCGCTTTTTTTGCTTGTGTGTCACAGCAGAAAAGGATGATCTCCCTAAAGACTTGACTGCTGGCATCGTCCAACCAGCACAGATGTCTGAGGAGGTTTTGACGGGAGGAGGGGGATGGAGATGGGTAGCGAATCAGAGGATTATGCTGAAAGACGAGGAGATGCTCTGGAGTGTCAAATCAACAGGCATGGAGAGATGCAGTTTGATTTCTGATGGAAACCAAAGAGCCTGGGGCAGAGACAACAGGGACAGAAGGAAGAAAGAGCCCAGAAAGAAAGCAGCTCGTCAATGGTGCTCAGTTTGCTATTTATAGGCGCTTTTCCACCAGAAGCTGCTCGGCTCGACTCTACTCGGTTCAACTCGGTTTAGGTCATTTTCCATTACAATTGAGTACCACCAATCCCAAAGCACTCACCATCCCCGAATATGGTCTCAAATAATGCAGCTGCGGAGTCAATTCTACTCTCCCTCCCGTTGCTCGCCGGTTGGTGCCTGTAAATGGCGTCCGTTTGGCTAAACCACTTCCAACACCTCCGGTTTGACCGAGCCTAGCTTAGCTAGACTGTATTCCCGTTATAAGGGATATACGGGAATACGGTCTAGCCCTCCTCCATTGACACATTTTGACAGGTTTTCAAGCTCCGAGCAGATCGGACCGAACCAATCAGAGCACCAGAGGTGGGAGTTAACGATGCGTCATCTTCAGGGCCGAGTTGGCGACCGCAACAGAGCGAAGTTTCTCTTGTGCGCTTTCCTCTGTTTTGCACGGGCTGAATTTGTCCTTAAAACCTCAACAAGAAGCAGCTCTTAAAGCTTTTCTTTTTAAAAAGGATGTATTTTTAATTCCGGTAGGCTGTACGATAGAATGCGTAATGCTGCCCTCCACTGCTGAAAGGGAGAGCTGAGATTTTCCTCAGGACCCCTGTACGGCAAAGGAAGCTGTTAAAACTACAAAACATCATGGCGGAAAGGCAGTTGTTAGGTCGCTTAGTGATTGCGTCACACGTGTTACGCTGATTGGCTCTCTCCAATTCAAGCTGTGATCGGTAGTCCCGCCTCTGGGCTTGATTTGGTTCAATGGAGCAGTTCCAGACTGACTTTATGTGTATTTGTAATATACAATATAAAGGCTGTCTGGTCCCCAGGCAAGGTTTGACCCACTCCCTCCGTTGTGGTCTTTGATTGGCTGATAGTCCCTTTTGAGCTTTTTCAGCTACTCGGAGACCTCCTGATATGCTTTCTCGTTGCAAGTTGCACCATTGAGCTCCTTCTGTATTCTTTGGTCCACCACCAAAGACAGAGAAGTCTTGACCTCTTCATTCGCCCACAGTACACGTCTCATGTGTCGTCACTCCCTGTCCAATCAGTGGCCTGCACTCTGTAGACGTCACATTATCGGCTCGACTCCGCTCGCTTGGAACCCTGGCTGAGTAGGTACTAAAACAGTACCAGGTACAATGTCCTAATGGAAAACCTCACAAACCGAGTAGAGTTGAGCCGAGTAGGTGCCAGTGGAAAAGAGCCATTTGTTCCTTACTTATGCCACATCCAGATCTATAAATAGCCCCAAGGCCATGCTGACAAATAGGCAGGTGGCAGCAGTTCATCTCAGGACGTTGCTCCAGGTCAGAAGAGGTGACGTTGGGGCTCTGCGAGGCATAACCTGGGAGCCGTTAATCCGTCAACACGTGTAGGGAATATAAATGATGAGACGGAGAGAGTAAATCAAGGAGAAGGAAAGTGAGGGGAAGACGAGAAAGGAGGACATGAAAGCAGGGGAGATTAGAAGGAAGGAGGGGAGAACAGAAAGGGAGGAGAGGGGAGGATATGAGGTGGAGAGGAGGAATGAACAGACACGAGGATTTCCATTTTTTTTTGAAAAATATTAATCACATAAAGGAATGTGAGAAGATTGAAATGTAGGGGAGGAAATGAAGTAAGGAGTCTCTTTATCTTAGATTTTCCTTGTTTCAGGTTTGTGACGGAGCCATACTTTCAGATTTTTTTGCACATTCGGAGGATAAGAAGAGCCTCCCAAACCAAGAAATGCGCATAAACCTTTTTCCCTCTCCATTCCTAATCTCTACTCCTCCTTAAGTCTGGGGGGAAAACTCCCCCTTAAGATAGAGATAAGAGGGAGGAGGAGGTGCCATCCTTCCCTGTGGCGGTGGTGGAGGGGGAGTCGGTGTAATGAACACCCTCTTATCGCTTCTCCCACCGCGCTTCCTGGAGACGACCTCCGTGAAGCGTAACTAAGACGCCGCTACAGAGGTGCTATGGGGATACATCATTTACCAGGTAACCACCGCAGCTGGGGGACTTTAGATGACGCCAGTTTGCTAAAATCTTTCACTGTCACGGCACAGCTCGAATGAAGATGTTAAACCCGGGAGAGTTTATCTTGGTGGTGTTAATTGGTAAACATGCACTTTGAACCTGACGAGGGAGTTTGTTTCGTGTAGCCCAGGGACAGCGCTACAGTTAATTGAGGATTTAGCAAAGCACACGTACAAGAGAATGAGCACAAACAGCAAACACAGATAACATGAGACATTGTGCTCTAGAAATTCTTTGGCTGTAATAGCGCATAAATACGAACACAAATGACTGTTACACTGTTTAATTTAATACATTTTTGGTTTAAACATGCTCTCCTGCTTTTGACACAAATGTTCCAAACAATTAAAGCCCAGCAGACACGTTTTCCATCCAAATTTAATCTCTTCCTTTCAGTCGAATTGCTCTTGAAGTATTAATTGCTGCGCGGTATTGTGCATATTAAATGAAACTGTGCAGCTTGACCTTACTTGTTGCTCGTCTGTGTGACAGTGTGTTGGCAAGAAAGCAATAATTATGAATTTACATCAAATTTCATCATAGTTACAACCTGCATCTGCACACCAATTACTCTGGTTTGAAATTGGTCTAGGCGTGTTAATATGTACACCAGATTCCATGGTTTCGTGGTGATTTCAATCAAATGATCAAAAATTAATTAGAAATCCAAATAAAAAAGGATACTGAAGAAAAAGTTTAAGTTATAAACATTAAAAAGGCCAGCTAAATGTTGAAAAAAGATATACGGGTTATGCAAGCTGGTAAATACAAGCCAAGATGTGAGATATTCTTGGCCAACTTTGGACCTTAAATCGATGAAATAAACAATTGGTTACTCTTCATATTGTTTTGTGTAGATGGTGGTCAACACAGACAGGTCAAATTAAGCCTTTACCTTCTGCATATAGTGCGATACATCACTTCACATCGCTGTTGTGTGTTTTAAAGCTGCTGGCCTGACCGGCTGAACCGACGCTCTCTTGGTGCTGAGTGCCAATGTGACTCTCCGGAGACTCAATTAGACACACAGCCTATCAAATGTCATCACAGCATGCGTGTGTGTGTGTGTGTGTTTGTGCTGTGTGTCTGTATGTGTTTTTTTCTCATCTGTGTGTTAGTATCAGTCACAGCTGCACACAAGCATGCACAAGGCCTCTCAGTTAATGAGGTGCTCATTAACTAGCCTCTCCAGCCAAAGACAGCCTTTTTTTTTTTTCCAGGGCTTGTAAAGTTCATCATTTCTTGGGTGAACTTTTACAAGGTGAACAGAGTCAGACAAGGGGACGCACCGATAGTTATGTTTTAAAGAAATGTCATGTACTCAGAGACACAGGCTACACTGCTCGCATTGTCCTTAAAGTACAGCAGCAGACCTGCGGCCGGAACTACTAAGAGAGGAAATTAAATATGTTATACTGAGTGGTTGTGTCCTTAAGCAACTGCTACTAAAGTGCACTTTGAGTAGCATGTCTGTAACTGAGTTTAATTCTCCGTGTTTAAAAATGTACATTTGTGGTTGATAATTATTATTTAAAATCAAAGAAATGCACAAACAAGGAGCTTTCACAGCTTTTCTAGCCTACAGTTACATTTTTATAAGCATTACAGCTAATGCTCCAAAATAACATGTTAACTTTGAAGTGACAGCACACTCTAGTGCTCGTCAGAATTATGTAAATAAGATCAAAACTCTGTCTTTAGAGAATCTGTATAGGGAGGAGCTTGGGTTGGATGGATGGGTCAGCAGAACACTGAATTTTAAACAAGGGAGATCACACTTCCTCACCTGGGTCAAGATATGATTGCGGGACAATCATAGACAGGTATCGTAGTTGACATTTTTCAGGCCTAAAATCAACATGGCCGCCTATAACCAAGCACCACATGGCATTTTTACACAAAGATTCTTCTAAATATTATATATACAATTGAGTAAAATTGAAAGTTATTTATAAAGATATTGTTGTCAACCTGTTGATATGCCAAAAATACACACTTGACTCACACACGACTTTGTATTAAATAACTCAGAAAGCCTTGGAGTCTTTCCAGTCTTTTCTCCAGGAGGAAATGACATCATGTGTAGCAGGTCATGTGATCTAGAATTAACACATTTCCATGAGAGGTGTTTTTGTAATGGGTACCACAGATACAATTTTTCTTTTCAACATAAAATTCAATAGATTGCCAGAAATAAAATATCTGTCATGATTATCTCAACTTAATAAAAAAAACACAATCAAAAATGAAAAATCCCTCAACTATATATTGGCCCAACTGTTTCATACTGATGGTCATGTCTCCCAAATTTTTCTTGTGAGCATGACTATTTATTTCCTGTAAATGGGTAATTAGAATTGCGACCATGTCAGAATATGCCACTTAACTCTTAATATTTACCCAAACCGTGATCTTTTGCTGTTTTGCCCCTACCCTAATCAAACTTTTGCCACTGCATTAGGAGATTTCCTGCCCATTTGGAATAATTATTGGCCACAATGTTGTTTAAAATGCAGTTTAAATAACAGTCCACTGTGGGAATGGGTTAAAAACTTTTTAGGATTTGCATGTAACCTAATGAGTTTTGGATTCGTTGTCCCTGTGTCTGACACACTGTGTGCACCCTGACTTTAAAAACAGACTCTCCAACACGACACCTGCTTTCACCTTGTATTCAATCATGAGCCAAAGCCATTATGCAGACAGCTTGAACAGGAAGTGTCTCCGTCTATCTGTAGACTGATTTCATAGATGAAGCAGCTAATTCATTAAATAGTTTATATCTGTTTACATCAGCCAGTAACTCAGTCAGGTTAGTCAGGAGACACAATTCATTATGACGGCATGATCACCTTTCATTTCACACCAAACGGCGTGGGATATTTATAGCCCCTCATTATTCACCTCAGCAGTGACATCTTATTGGTAGGAGATAATTGGGACCAAATTTGCTGTTCATAAATTCACAATGGGCTCTTCATTAGGATTTTTAATTATTTCTGTCTGTGTAAAAGGTTAAGTGTGGGAGGAGGGAGGGGAAGTCGACTTCAGTTCTTCAGCACAAGTTGACCGGTGCTCACACTCGCCAAATCCCTTACAGCGATCTCTATCTGGCTCTCTCTCAGCCACTCTCTTTTAATCTTTCTCTCCTTTCCCGACCCGCCATCCCCTGCGGGGAACAAAGTAATTCCCGTTGCTTCAGTGCAGGGAGCTCAGTGCAGACTAAGACTCTTGCAAACAGCACCTACCTTTACTTTGCCCTGGGCTCCTAACTTCTCTGACATCTTGCAGGAGAAGTCGAAACACTTCTTTTCTCCTTCGTACTGAGAGAACAAAGATGAATCGCTCGCAACAAGCTTTTCAATGTGGAGAGGCATTCTCACCTGTAATTGCTGACACGCTCGCCATAGGACACCGTCTGCTAGGCAGCGTCAAGACTGAGGAAAATAAACGCGCTTTGATCGATAAATGGAGGATAATTTTGGCATCTCAGCAGAGCGTGACACGGATGACATCCAAGCTAACGACAATCAAAGTTTTACGTAGCATTTGTGAATTGTCAAACATTGTGTGTTCTCGAGAGAAATACATTTTGTAAAAGCCCTCAGTATCAAACCACACATAGCAATTAACAAAAAAAACCATCAAATATAAACTCTAAAGTTGGAGCAATAGACAAATTTTCTCTTCTTGTGTTCAAACAACTAGTAATTTAAAAGCACAGCTTGTCAGAATCACAAGGTGAACACTCCCAAGAATTGAACACAAAATGGCTCCCTTTAGGCTGAATGAGGAGAAAATAATATCCTCCAGGTTATATTTCAATGAGTCAGTTCAGGAAGACGATGCCTCAGAGAACACTTGAAACACAAAGAAGAGGAAGAAGGACACATAAAACTAAGTGCCGATAGACCTTGATGTCAACAAGAAGATGGCGCCAATTGAAATCCAACATAATAGTGAAAGTTCTTTGTCATTTTACTTCACATTAACGTCCTTAATTACTTCCAAATGCTTGAATGAGTTCATAAAATACTAAGTATCTCATAGAATAAAAACATAAAAATGACTGATATCTTAAAACATCACCACAAAGTCAACATTTCTGATAAAGAAATGCACGGATTTATGATTGGAACTAAATGCTTTACTGTGTCTGCACTGCAACAAGCCACAAAAAGGAAAAGAAGGACACTCTTAGAGCAAAGTAACTATGGTAAAAATAATATTAGGTGAAATAGGAATGTCAATAGTAGATTGATACCAAAGCTTATCATATAAAAACTGGCTGATCAATAGTAAAGGCTGAATTATATAGTACACTTTACATTTCTGAAGCACTAATTCCGTCATCTCATGCTCGTTGTCAGTTTCAGAAATAATGTTTTCAGAATTTGTTTAACTCTACGTTTCTTTTCCGACCTCTTGAACGATGTCACCAGAACGCTTTCTGATTTTTTTTCTTTTCATGTTAGAACCCTCTGCATACACTGAGAAGGCTGGAGAGTTTAAGTGTGAAACCTCCGGTAGATCTCATTTATTAAAGTTTAAGATTGTTATTGGAAAAAGGCAAAGTGAAAAGCCAGACATGACTCTTGTTGTATTGATGGAATTAGTGCTGTGGAGGAAAAAGACATTATGCTGCAATTTTCAAGAGCAAAGCTAAAGGGGGGGGGGGGGGGGGGGGCACCGAGCTTACATTTCTAATAGAATAGAGGAAATGAATAAGGCCAATTAAAAGGCCTCCAAATTAAGTTAGTTTCATCTGCACAGCTATAGGGCCACAGTGAACAACCTGAAGCTCTTGGGGAAAGTTTGAATGCAAGAATTCTTCTTGTCCAAATTACCAGGCCAGAGTAAGATTGGATCTAATCAAAACTGCAATTTAGAGTGTAAATAACCCTATAATAATGAGTCAATGAACACTGATTGAATGGGTGTAAAGAATTAAAAACTACAACTCCAGCAAATTTGATGCACCAGAAATCAAAGCACAACAGATGCAACATCCATTTTAATCACACATGTCGCTTCAGTGACTGGGCCACAGTCTGCAACCTCAGAAAAATAGAGATGGATTGCATTTCAATTAGAGACGCGGTTTGAGACCTCCAGAGCAAATAGGATTCTCTCTGCCAGTCTGGTAAATAAAGGTCAGTATTTGAGAATTCATAACAGATTACGATGTCATCTATCTGCAAGGTCTAACGGTTATTTGTTCACAAACCAAAGCACTGTGGAAACGGTAATAGTGACGCTCTCAATGAAACATTTGGAGGTTGCCATCACCATTGCAGTTCATCTGATGGGGAGCATGAATGTCGGTATCAAATTTTCATCTTGATGGTTGGAACATTTCATTCTGAATTAAATACACCAACCTCAAGGAGCTGCTGGATGATACACAATGAGAAGTCAATATGACAAGCTTAGTTTCCTCCATTCAACTCATATTTTATTTGGTCTTACAGTTGCTGAAGCTCTTGTTCATTAGAGTCATTACATTTCTTTGAAATTATACTACAAGCATATGTACAAAAACAGATGGCAAGACAACAGCTCCTCACACTAAATCCATGATGTGGATCTGATGGTCCCTCAGAGGAAAAAAAAAAAAAAAAAAACAAAGGGTCCCCAAGGGCAACTAGATTTATCCTCTTGAGACAATGGATGTTTGTGCCCAGTTTCATAACAATATACCCAGTACTTTTTCAGATGCAGCATTTATGTCTGGTCCAAAATGGTAGGCCAACCAAATGGCTGATGCTGCAGTCCCTAAAACTATAGCAAGCAGTTTTCTACTCCAGAAAGTTTCGATTCAGTACCTCTTTTAGGCCCTGAAAAAATTCTGTGTTGGTGTCTCTGCTAAGTTAGACCTGGATGAGACAAGTGCTGATTGGCAGGACTGGGAAAAGACAACAGGCACCATTTTTCTGCCCTATCAAACTTATTTTGTCTTAAATATCGCCTTAAACAATTTAAAGTTCCCCATATGGGCTAACAACACAAGCCTCCATTGTTCTGTTTTCTGCACACTCTCAGAACTGGAGTTGCATTGAGTAACAACTGCTTGATGTTGTTGTTGGACTGTCAGAAGTAATGTCATGGTTAAAGCTGTTGGATGCTGCACTGCAATGGAACAAGAAGACATGAAAGGGTTGATTATGGGGCAGTTTTCGTAAAGGTTTGCACCACCTCACGGCGGAAAATCACAATGCAAGTGTCCTTGTTTGTTAGAAGATTGACTTGACTATGTTAACTTACCCTTTGTAGACATATACTCTGGACATATGTGACATATTTTGGACAAAAGCAGGGATTTGGGGATTCAAAAAAACACAGTAAGCAGCTCCATTGTAAATAATCTCAAATTGCCGGCCTCCTTGCTGAACAGAAAGCCCACTTAAACGTTTGGCTTCGTAACCTTCACACATAAAGGAACTCTGTGATAATGCCAAAGGTGTAAAAACATAAACACAGTGCTGCCATAACTTGGGATCATTTGCAGCTTGAGCGGGTGCACCGTTAAAATCCATCTGTCTACAGACAAATGCAGCACTGGCCCATCTGGATTCCTTTTGCAATCTGAGACCTTGGGAATATTCAAGGTTAATGCCCCCTTATTAGGCAAAGCCATCAGACCTCGGAATGGCTTCCCCTTAATGTATGAGGTCTGCATGTTAAGGAATGCCTTACACTGGTTAAGTAGGGGTTCGCCATCATCCATCTGTCCTCCATTTATCCTTTATTAATAAAGGGAAGCTGCTGCAGGCGTTCTAGTGTGCTGAAAAGTGGAACCAAATAGACTTAATAGACTAAAATGTCATGGTTTCTTTACTTTTTCTGAACCTGCATACAGCTGAAACGTCAAGCAAACAGCAATTTCTCAAATTCCTTCAGGGGAATACAACAACAACCTAATTGCTATTCACTGATGCAAAAATGCATGCTGTAAAAAATGTTAATTGTTAACTGTGGTTGTATAACTGATTGAATATCTGATATTGTTAGCAGGTCGCCGAGCAAACAAAATCAAGCATTTACGACCGAGATAGTTTGCTTGAGGTAGAAGAATCAGTGTATCAGTGTCATTGAGAACATGACTAGGAGATAGTCTTGTTTTCCATTTCTACACACATTACATGAAGATGTAATATGTTGGTGTGGAGAAACATATGATAGAGCTAGGCTGAGGAACAGAAAGTACACAATAAGGATGTGTTTCAAATAAGGTAAAGGCAAAGAGTTTTGCATGTATTCCTGTTTGCCACCCTTAGCTGTATGGCCTCCTGCCATTCTTCTGGGTACACCCTACTATCTCCAATCTTTCACAGCTTTGTCTTTCCCTTCCACTACTTGCATGTTACCGTTTTCAAAATCCCCTTTGCATCAGGAAGCAACAACCTCCAAACAGCCAACCTACTGTACATGCCAGAAATGTCTTGCCTTGATGAAGAGGATTTGGATCGCATAATAAGGCAGGCCTGTTTTTTGTTGTTTTTTTAGCATATTAACCATTTTAGTGAACACCACGTATTTGCAGGGGTACCATTCCTGTATCCTTTGCTTAGTATCGCCAATCATATTTTCTACATAACAGAATGACAATGAGGTTTAACCAGATCATTCTTTAACACTGACACAGCACTTTGAAGATAGGTCAGAGTGTCCAAGATTGCCGAAAATGAAAACAGACCTATTAAGGTACGTTCCACACGCTTGCCAGTCACTGCATGAAGTAAGTGCGATCCTCAGATTGCCAGATACAGCCTACTACATGGTGATCTGAGTAGAACCTTCTGAGCATTCTCAGTTGAGTGAGTTGAGGAATTGGAAAAATAGTGTAAATATGAGGATAAAATAATATATGAGTGTGTTGCTTTGCAGAGGCAGTTTTGTTTTCTCTGTGAAAATTATTCTGGTAGTTTATTTGTAAAGGGAACAATAGGATTTAGAATCCTCTTTGTTTTTCCGGTGGACATAGATTGACTCGGTTTTGTCAACCTTGTGTGTATAAAAGACATCTCTTTTACAAATGCCACAGGGTCTTCTGCAGTATAGCAGTGACATTTATAGAGATGAATCGATGCATAGAAATACATATGGAACACTATTTTTTTTACTCCCTTCCCCACCTCCTCTAATGCACACACAGACAAGTACTGCCTGACAATGATTCCCTGCATCCTTCATCCAAATACCCTTCAATTTATTCCCCACAGTGACACCCTACAGTTCGCAGGAAATAACACTCTGCAATGTCACATCTTCAAACAATATCCCAATCATGGTTGGATGGCAGGGGAAGTGAACTAATAACGTTTTCAGGTTCTTTAGCGGCTGCTGGTGACGTGTCCTTGAGCAACCTCCAGCTGCTCCAGTGGAGCAGCTCAGTTGCCGACAGCAGAAAACCGTAGCGTTACTGGGAAGCTCCCAGCAGCCAGCCGTGCAAGGCTGCGGTTTCCCAGACAGCTCGCAAATATGTGTAACTGTGCGAGTGTGAAGCAGAACATTGTTGAAAAGAGCATATGTGTTCTGTCAGCCATCCATAGATAAATAGGAAAAAAATGTGAAAAAAATGATCAAGAAGTTTCCCTTCAGGTTGAAGCAGTTTGAAAATAGCTAGCTGGATGTAAAAAGAACTTCTCCTCATGTTCACCTAAATCCATTATCCATTTCTGATCTCTCAGCTGGAGCCGGGGAGGTAGTTCATCTTCAAACAGCTATGCTAAAGGCAGAGTGGCCTCCTAATGTGTTTGTTTCAGCTAGAGGCAGCTGAATTTGACCTGAAGGAAAATATGCTACCTCAGTGAAGAAGACGGCTAGTAATTCTACTCATCTCACATACGGCATAGGCTCCTGGAGTTCTAGGGCTTAAAGCTGGGGAAGGCAGCATTTTTGGCATCATTGGGCAGAAATTCCATATTACCTTTGAGAATGTTGCAGTTCAAGTGGTCTAAGGGGAAACTAGACTTCTGCATCTCACCTTGGCTCCCTTTTTAGGTTGTAGAAAGTCTAGCCTTTGGCAGGACATGTTGGCCAATCACAGGGCTTCAGCCAGATCAGGTGAGAGAGGATAAATAGTAATAAGGTCCACATTGAAAGGAGGATGTGGGAGTGCAATGGAATAGAACTATTATGCAGGAGAGCAGGGTTTGAATCTCTCGTCATGATGTTAGCTTAACTTCTTACCTGGTGGAAGGAGCTTAGAACAGAGGAGAAGGGCTGTAAATTTTCAAACTCTGGCTTCATTTGTTCATGACCTGTGTGGTCCTCAGATTCTTTGTAATCCAGGTTTTGAAAAGACTTCAGCAGTTTTTTGTTGGGCCAATCATGTTTCACAGATAAGGATGGAACCAAGGATGGTGTCGTTAGCCTCTTCCAGGCACTGATAGCAGGCCTGTAAAATCTCCGTGGCCTTTTGATCCCGCTTCTTAACCTGCTTTTTAACAGCTCTTCCCTGAGACGAGATGAATGTCACTATGGTCAGCCGTACTTACTTAGACTTACCTGTAGTGTTCACAGGTTATTTGATAAACTTGTTAATGCAATTAGCCTCTATTTAAATTGCATATATTATCAATTGTGGTGATTTTTATTTAGCTTTACTTAGACGGCCCATTTTGTAGTACGTAATCGATCCAAATCCTTGGACATTTCTGTGTGGCCGGTTGCTAGCTGTAGGTTGTTGTTGTCAGTAGACTACCACAGGGCAGTGAACAAATAGTTACATAACAATGTACACTCACACCCACAACTGGTTTGGAATCACTAATTAACCTGCCATGCATGTCTTTTCACTGTGGGAGGAAGCTGGCGTATTTGGAGAAAATGCACAGACACACTATAAAAACATCCAAACTCCACACAGAAAGTCCACAAATGACCTGCAAGTTGAAACCCAAAGGCTGTTTGCTGTGAGATGATAGTGCTAACTACTGTAACACTGTGCCACCCTCAGCTTAAACATATCAACCCTACAATTTCAAATCATTTAGTATTTTACAGAAGTTTGCTCAGTGGTGCTGCATATTGTATATAGGCACTATTCTCCTTCCAGCACAGGTAGGAGATGCATACTTTTTACTTTTTAATCACTCAGTACGTAGAATCTGCACATGTATTCTTGGTATGTACACATTTAGAACTGATGTAGGCTCTGAACAACATGAGCATACAGCTGCTCATGTTGTTTGTGCCTTAATAACCCCACGCAGATACACACACATACTAAGTATAATGTACTTGACAGATTGTGATTGTAAAATACTCCTTCTAGTTCGTGTAGATTGATGTTGTGTATATACAGCATCTTTTCATGTCAATTCAACAGTGTCAGGCTTCTATCTGGCTTCATCTTCAGTGTGTAACAGTGTGAACTCGTTTGTGATATTTCAGAAGGGCTGAAATAATGCCACTGAGTGAGACTGGGTTGGAGTGTGAATTAAATTTTTATACTGTGTACTGTATAGGAGGAACTCCTGTGTGTATGTGAAAGTAACTTGCATAAGGTAGTATTTGTAACGAAGAATTAACACGTTATTTCTTAACAAATACAGGCCAAATCAGCCCCTTAGTGTAACTTAAACCCACAAATACCTTGATCAGGTTGACATCATTCTCTCTCTGCTTTTCACACCTTCCACCTATTTTTGTATTGTATTTCTCAGTCTCTGTGTCTAAAGACACTGAGGAGATGTGGACTTTTATGTTTCCTGGCCAACCTTGAACAAGAAGGAAATGGTGCTCCTTGCTGAGATTGATCTTGTTTATGACTTGGTGGAGGCTGAAGGTACAACACTGGAGCTTTTTTTCACATTACGATCACCCACAAGAGTCCAATAAGCGCACACCCTGATGGCATGGTTTCCCCGATGTGTTGTGCTTGTGCACATATTGGTTTCCCAAACAGAAATGATCGCCATTTCTCACTTAGATGAAGAAACGCCATGGGATTTGTTTGAGATGTTAAGTGGAAATGTGTCACATATGTTTGGATTTGTGTGTGTGAAAGTGTGGTGAGATTTACCAGGACACGTTTCAGTTTCATTCAGCTGATGCCATGCGAGTGCATTTTAGGCTGTCTTTAAGGTTGGCTTTTCCGTGGCATAAGGCTACAATTTCTCAAGTGGGAAAGCCAGACTTCCCCTGCAGCAATGTTTGCCATGGAGAGAATTGGTCTGTCGTTTGGTCCATTTGTATTCCACAGAAAGCTGGAGCCTAGTGATTCGGGTGAAGAATTTGAATGAGATCTGTTGCACAGAGGGACTGGCAAACCGGGACAACAACCAGGACTGCATTTTTTTTTAACTCATGTAGTAAATAAATCATGCATGTCTGAGGTACAAGTGCATTTCCGGTCTTGAAGCTACTCTTAGTAGAATTTCATTGCTCTTTTTGCACGCTGCACATTATTTTGACAGGTCAGGTTATGGTTGTTTAAAATATCAAACATATGAGGTGAAAAGTGATGCAAACTTTGAACTGTTTTGGGCCTATCCATTCTTAGTTTTAGTGTATAATACATAGCAGAAGAGACTACAGATGATATTAGGTTTCGTCATGGTTATGAATGTTTTCACTTCTGTCAGCAGAAGCATTCAGGACTTGATTTGAAGGTAAATTCGGTGCTACATATTTAATAGACTAAGTTATATTCAATGAATGTCTCATAGGTAACTAGCTGCCCATTTTGTATGTTCTGAAGAAAAAAAAGCTGTTTGTACACAGCCTTAGTTCTGTAATTTGGAAACAGTGGCTGACACCAATTCACAAAGAATAAACATAACGAGCGAGCAGTGGACCTGACTTAAAACTCACTGTATGGTAGCACCCATCAATCACAAGACAGCCCCACTTTAATTTATTGTCTTTTTTCTCTAAATGGGACCATAATTTATATTATGAACAATAAGCTGTATTGAAAAGACTTGAAGCTATAAACTAAGACCATAAACTCATCACAAAAATGTTTACTGAGGCAACAGATCAAGGAACAAAATGGCAAATTTTCTCATAGATTTCTATACAGTTTGACTTTTTTAGGCACTCCCTGCTGGCTGAATGCAGGTTTAAGGGCCTTCTGCATTGATTTCACTTTTCAGATCCATGTTCATTTGTTATATACAGACAAAGACACATTCTAACTGTGTCAATATTCTAACTAGTTATCTCCAGAATCAGACTCCACCTTTAGGATGCATGAAAGACAACCATGAGGTTTTTTTTTAACAAACTATAGGAAATAAGGTTTTTGAAACGATACACATTAAAAAAACGTGTTTTTTGATAGAAATTTAATACACCAGTTGAACACATCAGCAGTTAATAAATTGTGAAACAGGCCTGTCTGATGGTGTTTTTGAGAGATTTCTAATTGACTGTGGACTCGAGCCATACGGGCTTGAAGTCAGAAACCTGATGACTTGAAACTTTCCCTCTCAAAATGAAAATGATTAACAAAATAATGAAAAAAATGTCTCTTATATGTGAGTAAATGGCATTTAACTGAACTGGTTATAAGAAAATAACACACAAAAAGAGTGATTTTCCTTTTGGGGCACCTAAAACAAATGTTGCCAGAAATTTCCCTACACAGAAAAAAACCTTCTGTGGCTTAGAGCGACTTCAAGCTCAAGAAAAACGATGTTGCATTCAGCTTAGAATTCACAATTGATAATAAATGTGTGTAAAATATTAAGGCATACCTGTCAAAATTTTTATAAAGTAAATACTGTTTCAAAGCATTCATTATTTCTGCAAATTTGTTCCACTCTATCACTTCAAACTGTATCCCTTTGATGAAACAATGATTCACTGAATAAAATAAACTCATTAATACTGTAGAAGCAGCTGTACATCTTTACTGCACTCTAAACTGTGAGAAGCATGAAGTTTTCCTCCCACTGCTTCCCTCCAACAACTCTGTCTCCATGTTAACGTGCTGACCATATTTTCCATTTGGAGCATGCTGTTCTAAAAATATGACACTCAAATTCAGGTCAGCACTTGATCTATGACTGGAAAAAAAAAGGTTAAGCAGGTCAGTTTCTGAGGCAACACTGATGGTGAGGCTGCAAAGTTCTCACTTTAGTTACGACTGAACGTGCAAGTTAAAGGAAAGGAGAGCTTTTTTTTTCTTTTTTTTCAAACGACAAAATTAGAATCTGTTAGTTGGAAACTTTTATGACAAGCTACCTTCCAGATATTATCACATCCTGCGTACGAGTTGTGAAAAATTATAACATACAACTTTTCTTTAACTGTATTAGTCCCACAACCGAAAACATTCTTTTCCCTTTCGTAAAGTACTTTATAAAACACAGCTGTAACAAGACTCCCAAATCTTGCCTTTTTATCTGCCGCAATAAATGCAACTTTAATTACTCCGTTAATAATAAATAGTTCAGTGTATAGTTGCTTATGAATTTATGAGTTCAGCTTAAGCAAAGTACAGACAGCGTTCTTGTCCTCTTGAAGGATTTTCACCTAATTACGGAAGATGTGTCTGGAAAAATTGCAAGTCTTTAGGGGATTATGGGCTAATCTGAAAACAAAAGGCTTACTTTATTAAGAAGCAAATGTAATTAGAGTGTATCATGATGAATCACTCACTAGGACCGATTTCCTACTGTTTTCCTCTCTTCCTGATCCCTTTTGACGACATTTACAGATAGAGATGTGCCACAGTGAATGCTGTGAGCTTTTTATTGATGTTTACTTGAAATCTATCAAATCGTAGGCAGTTAAATGCACCTTGCAGCTTTGTTTAACACATTTCAGCACAGAAAATCCTCAGAAATCCTAAAAATCAGCTTTGACCAGCCTGGGGACTTTTCCTTTGCTCTTCATTTACCAGTGATGATTTCTTAAGTGCTGCTAGGGGCGTTTAATGCCACAGTTTCATTATCGTATACTGTATATGAAATTTAAATTCTCACATTTCCTTTGAGGGTTGGGCTAGTGTTCCAAGAGGTCAGTTAATCTTCCGTGCAGTGACCGCGCTTGCTTCAAAAACAAGTCTAGTTTTTAATGTAGAGGATCTATAGAGACTGCCAAACGTAAAATCTTCCCTGCTAACTATTATGCGAGCAGCGATGTATGATGAATGGAGCCTTTAATGTTTTTACAGACACTTTGAAGTGATGGAGATAGCAGCTTTCTCGACAGCTCTGGACCCTCTGCTTTCCGCTCCATCTCTCCCAGCCGCGGTCGCTGCAGAATTTAAAAAAAAAAAAAAAAACGGAGATGGAACGGCTGCTGCATTCGCCTAAAGACATCCCAACTCCAACCTTATTGTCTGTCATGTTTGCAACTGAATTAAAAGCACAGAGGAGGGGATGATTATTGAAGTTGTTGTTGCGGGAAATCATGTGGGATTTAATGAGTGGCTCTTCAAGACGTGACTGACAGACGGGGGCACTGCACAGAGGAAGAAGGCACGTTAAGAGAAACGAGATGTTCCAGACACCATTGTTCCCTGTTCCATATGACAAGCAGTTGTAAACCCATCAATTCTAATTCCAGCTATGACAGAGACACTGTGATGGTGAGAATATGGAAGGACTGGAGCTGATTTATGTGTGCCTCTTTGACAGAATCATTTAATTATACACAGCATCACAGAATCGGCCATTAGTTGTGTTTCCATGACATTGTTAAGTTACAATAAGCACCAACATTTGCTATCCCTAACTTTAAGATGTTCTATAGAACTCATAGAAGTATTTGCTGATGTATGATTTCATATTTTGAAGTGCAAGCACTAGGCATAGGGTTGTTACATTATCCCTACAGTTCCAGATGAGCATTAGTGCAGCCCGACAAACACAAAAATCACATCAGATGCAGCACAGCAAATGGAGGAGCGTTATATCTTCTGAAGTCTCCATCCTTTCGGTCCGCACCTTCATCTTCAGAAATTCCAAATTGTCTCAACAGACAGACGGATTGTGAGTAATTGTCAGAACATCAATGGACTCAATAGTTTTAAAATTACAAATATACAGAGAAACTCAAGCAGGATGCTGAAAAAGTACAGAGAGGAGGAGATTTGTGTAATTTGTTGACAAGATGAATGAAAATAATACACCATTTGTCCAAAAATCATCCATTTAAAAAACAACCAGAAACTTGACTGTTGGTTAGAAATGGAAAATGAACAGCTCTCTACTGTGTTAAAGGCCAGTGTTTGGTTGACCTATTCACCCACCCTAACTTCCTCCCTAGAATAAATGTAACCTAACTTCCTTCTTTGTCTTGTCTTGTGCCCACTTGAGGGCACTTTCATTTGTTCTGAGGCGTTCACTGAAACGACTGATGCTGTTCTGCTTTGGAGGACGGTCTTGTCTTGAAGTATGCGCAACATTTTTTAAAAAAATGAGGTGACTTGAAGCGTGTCTTGATGCATTGTGTTTGTAAAAATGAAAACTTATTGGTTTGGTGTGATGGAAAGCGATTGAAATGAATGAAAGAGTGCCAGTGTGGGTTGAAGTTGAGAGTCTGTCATGTTAGCTGCTCAGTTACACTGAGCTGGCATCAGTGTGCTAAGAGGCTCAAAACATCCGATGAAGATGTTTTTTTTCTTTTTCTTTTGCATTACCAGTTTGATCATGTGACACTGACAGAAAAATTTTTAGAAAACCCTCAACCCTCAGTCCTAACAGTTAGGGAATTTTGCTGCCATGGTTTAGGTCACTGCACATCAATACAGTAAGTTATTCTGAGTGATCACCTTCAACCTGTTATCAAACACTTCTATCATTTTGGTAGAATTTCTTTCAGCATGACAAAGCCATCATCTACAGCCATTTCCATAAGTTTGGACACAACATGACTTATGTCTGTTTTGATGTCTATTACAGAACATAACTAATATTTTTTGACGGCACCAGTTTAATTAGTCAATAAATCAACAAGGGATATAATATTATCAATAAATTCCAACAATTGGAACAACTTTGTTCCCAAAACATAATATAGAAGAAAATAACAAAAAAATGCAGTACTTTCACAACCGAATTTGGTAAGAATAACAAAATGACACCAAACTCTTTTGATGTTTTTTTAAATATGGAACTTAATATAGTTCTCAGGAGTTGTGTATTATCACCCAAACACTTCAGTATTTTGTGGTATTTTCTAAGATTCACAAGCGTCATGGTACTTGTGTCCAAACTTATGGCCATGGCTGTATAGGTCATGAGGGCTCGCTGAGTAGCTCAGTAAGTCTGAAAATGAGGCCGATCAGATGCAGTGGCCTTCAGAAACCAGGTCTAAACCTGTGGGAAATTTTGACCTATGTTGCTCAACACTACTCACCATATAATCAAAAGATCAAATCATTAACATTTGGAGATTGGTGCTTCATCCCCCAGGAGAGCTGCAAAAACTTCAATCAGTAAATGCCAAGGAGCACTTCAGCTGTTCTAGTGGCACATGTTTCTCCAACACCTCTCTATGACACTTTCTGTTTGGTTTTGTTGTTTTTTTTTATGTATATGTAACATTTAAAAATTAGCCAAATGAGTTACAGTTTTGTGGAGCCGATGGTATTATCAGTATTTTTTTTTTAACCAGATGTGTGATTTTTAAACCAAAATACTGGACAAATCTAAGTTTTGATTCAGTGCTGGCACAAGATGGAAAGTGAGGGAATCATGAAGGTCATCCTTTGTGGTCCACAAATGCCTCTTAAAGTCAACGGCAATACATCCATTAGCTGGATTTCATTTTGGACCACAGATTCAGTCTGACAGATTAAAAAAAAACAAACAACTTGCTTTTGCTTAAACCACAAAGCACTTTAAGTTTGGTTGACTTCACTCTTCACTGCACTCTATACGGCTGTTTAGGCTCTTCAAATCCCAGCTCTGACTTTTCAATACCCTGCGTCCTTGTAGGGAGTTAGATGAACAGGTCCCAGCCAGGCACTCACTTAGCTGTCGTCTCTGCTCGATGATGGCATGAATCACTAACTCAGCCCAGAGATTGAGATTTCGGGGCTGCACGGTCACCCATTATGGAAAATAACCCCCCCGGCCTCTTTATCTGATAGATTTTGAGTGAGCCAAATTGTCCATAAATTTGGGACATGGAGTCATAAATGTCAAGAAAAGGGAGGAAAACAGACAGACAAATTCCTCCAGCATGATGGCAGCGCTAATGATTACTCCTGAAAGTGCGTGGAGAGAGAAAGAGGCTGGGGTAGAGTAATGCAAAGGGGGTGTCAAAGGCAGAATGAAAGCAAGATTGGAGGATTAGAAAATGGAAAAAAAAAGGTAAAGAAATAAGGGGGAGGTGGATGAAGAATGAAGGTGAATGTGTGTGTGAGTTAATCAATGGTGAGAGAGGAAGGAAGGTGCAGGACAGATGGAAGGAGAGTGTGTTGAGGTGCAAGGAGGCATTAATCTCACTGCATGTCTCTGCGCAAAGGAGAATGAAAAAAAGTCTATATTTGAAACAGACT
The DNA here is from genome assembly GCF_021347895.1 of Acanthochromis polyacanthus. Lineage (NCBI taxonomy): Eukaryota > Metazoa > Chordata > Actinopteri > Pomacentridae > Acanthochromis > Acanthochromis polyacanthus. Next base: position 36,861,266 of record NC_067121.1, read on the forward strand.
TATCTGCATAAGGCCTAATTTACACTTGTCATCTCAAGTGTCCAGATAAAATCCAATTGGGATTTCAGACACTTCATTTTCACACAGGCACATACAGGCTAGCAAATAACTGCCTGATCAGGGTCAGATAAATGTGTGCCGTGTATTTGATTGTCAGTACAGAATGCCGTGTTCGTGTAAGTTTAGCTGCAAATGGAAAAGAGACTGCATCGTTTAGGAAAATCAGACAGTGAGTAGTTGCTTCCACAGACTACTTACCGACATAGTTACATCACAACAAAATGCACAGTCATGTTTTAGAGAGACAAATGTATACACCATTTTCAAGATTTGGCTGAAACCGCTTCAACTTGTGCTTGAGCAACCAGCTTTCAATCCATTTTGAAAACTTCCTGGATGCATTTATGCCTTGATTTTTTTGATGTGTCATAGCTGTTTCCAAAGATGCATGAAGCGTATCCATTATCTATCCAACGGTTAGTCCTCATGAGGGTCGCGGGGGGCTGGAGTCTATCCCAGCTGACTTGGAGTGTAGGCAGGGCATACAACAAACAAGCACACTCACATTCATACCTGCAGACTATTTTGAATCACCAGTTAACCTCAGCATGTTTTTGGATTGCGGAAGGAAAGCCACACATGCACTGGGAAAACCTACAAACTCCACGCCGAAAGATCCCACATCCAGGCTTGGATGCTAACTGGGGATCTTCTCGTTGCAAGGCAATCGTGATCACAACTGATCCACTGTGCAGCCCTGTAGGTCCCGTGTTAGCGATCCATCATAGGTATTCTTCCACTTTACTGGGTCAGGTCGTGCTTGCATCATCCCTCACGCTTTCCATTTCATGGGGGCTTCAAGGCGTTCCCAGGCTAGATGAGATATTTGTCCCTCCAAACTCTGGACTAAAAATCTACCATATTGAAAATTTAAGTTTTGCTCAGGATTGGGACCATGCAAGAGCTTTTGTTTGTTTGTTACTGAATTAGCCATTTCACTGATTACGTTGCAAAACAATCCCCCTTCACTAAATTCACTTTTATCAACCATTGCTGTATCCTTGACTTTGCTTGACCCAGTACGACTGTGATTGCTTTGTGAATCAGAGCATTTTGATTCATAATATGTACAGAATACATAGACGTCAGTTACTGTGTCTGCACCAGTTCACTTGTACTGAGTGGATGCATTGGCTGATTGGACTCCAAGCAGACTAGAAAGTTATAGAATAAGAACAACTATACTTCTTGTGGTGTTTGCAGCTGAACATGTGCATATACACTACTGTTCGGGGTCACTGAGAAATGTCCTTACTTTTGAAAGAAAGCCATTTTTTAGGGGAAAATCACATTAAATTAATCAGAAATACAGTCTAGACATTGTTAGACATTTGTAAATGACTGTTTTTGATGGAAATTGCTGTAGTCATAGTGACCACAATTAGAAGATGAGCTAAAACCAGAGACATAGTCACGCTGGCAGGAATACATGGAGGTCCACCGATGGCTATAGTTACTGAGCTGTTTAGCTGGGTTCTGTCATCATCGTCAGTGAAAGGCATTGTTGTATTTAATGTCTGGTGTTGCCAAATCAAGCTAAATCTTGTGACATAACTAACTAACCTGAAAATCAAAATCGATTATTGACTTGTATTTAAAATTTCAATCATGTGTTGCTCCATTCAGTGTAATACCTTGGAAATCAAATGCAAATCAAGCAGGTTACACCAAGACTGCTAAACTAATCAGTATAAAATATGGTAACAGTAAGCACTTTGTCGTCTACATGTTTGCTTCATTGTCTTGAAGTTAACCTTGATGATGTTAACTTCATAATCACATTCATAAGTCATTTCAAATGTAATGCTTTTGACTAATTTGGTGCATCATACCGTTATTTCTCCACAGATGAGAAACATAAAAACCTTATTCATCATCCAGCAATACAACAGAATTACTTTTTTGTCGCTCCTCATTTACATTTCCTTGTGTGCTTCATCATTTCAGCTGCAATTTGTTGTGGTTCACAGTTACTTTACCTCTGCATGATTTTTAATTGAAAGCATATTTTGTCTCTAAGAGCCGCTGAAAAGAGACACCTTTTGTGTATGTATCGACTTTGCCACGGAACGCTTTTGAAAGTTTGACCTGCAAAATGGCTCGCATCCTGCATGCTGCACACAAAGAACTCTTCACATTTACCTGAGCGTCGCTTTTAATGCTTTGTGAAGATCAGGAGAGGTGAAATGAAGCGAGCACTAAAATCAAACCGGTTGAGGAATACAGCAGGCAGAGTAATAAAAAAGTTAATGCTGGCCTTCTGATTCAGCCTCTCGTCGAACTGAGATGACAGAGTAACAAGAGATGCAGAAACAGACAGACAGGAACACGCAGAGGCAGAAAACTCGAGAGAAAGAACGAGACAACCTCGACTCGCTGGTCCAGAAGAGAAAGATCACACAGAGGGAAAGAGGCACACAAAGAGAAAGAGGACAGAGAGAGAGAGAGAGAGAGAGAGCATCATGTCATCTGGGATCACTGAGCACTGTAATAGGTTTGAGTCTCGTCAGTTGGGCTCGGCTCAGGTCGGCTTGGCCGCAGATTTTTTCTCTGTCTCCCTGCCAACAACAGCACATGGGAATATGATTCTCCGGCAGACCCAGAACAATCCTAGAAGGTCTCACTTAGCTGGCTTTGGGAGAAAAAGAAATAATAGGTTCAAGTTTCCCAGAGGCTTCATACTGGCATAATATTTGCCCATTGCTTCATAATGGACCGAAAATGATCTGAACACCGGAACATTCTTGGCAACACTCAGCACATTGTACAAGCTAGGTCTTCTGCGCCGATGTTATTCTCACTGTAATTTACTCCGGCTTCGCCCAAACTTTTTTTTATGTCTGAGATTCTACTCACACGGATACAGTAAATACATTCTTCTCTTCATTTTGGCTGATGCAGGAGATGTAGTAGAACAAATTAGGTGCTGTTCTGACTAAGGTTCCCATCTGTTTCTTAGATTTTGATCAGAATAGCATGAGGCCAGTAAATCCAGGAACACTTTACTGAAAAACAGCTCATGGATCTTACTTAAAACACATGTAAGTTTCACTTGGAATACAGTTAAAGCTTACGTGCAATGCTCCTATGCATTATGCAAAACTATGAAATTAGATTTTAGTCAGTTCCAGGTCTGAAAAAAAGAAAGAGAGGATGTAAAAAATAAAAATAAAAAATTGTTTCCCCAGATTTTTCTGTTTTTTTAAATATAAATTTCGGTGTTTTTCGTTGGAGCAGGCAGTGTGCACAGCCAAAATGTTTACCACTCTGGTAAAGAGTAAAGTCCAGAGCAGGTTTAATGTTGTCAAAGCAAGCCAAGAAGTCCTATGTGTGACTGCATGTCACATCCTGCAAAACAGTTCTGCTTCAAGTGTCTCATGACTGCACCGAATCCTGACATCAGCCACCAAATTACTGTGATCGAAAAAGCAGCGCTGTCTTTGAGTTGCATGTATACATGCCATCACAAATAAGCAAACATGAAGCCTTTCTGAACATTTCTGAGTTGTGCTGTGATGTTGTGTAGTTGTCAGTGTTTGTCGATACTTTATGACTGCGTTCATTTGCTGTTTCCATGGACACAGTGGCTGTGAATGAAAATTACATTTGACTTTTTCCAACTCATTTTTGGTTCTTATTTTTAGAAGAGACTAAAAAATGTGGGGGAAACAGCTCACTGTTTTAGCACGGCAGCTGGAATAAAATGCTGTGTGCTACACTCGTCTGGGTTTGGTATTAATTCATTTGTATGAGCTACAGCACCTCATTTGGCAATTATTCAGCAACATAATGGCGTACATAGTCAAACTGTAACTTAGATGTTAACAGCTGGATTTTAACTCTGCTGCACTACTGTTATCATTAGTGGTGACTGACTACTTAGTTGGGTGACTTGGTGACTCCTTTTCTAAAAGTTACTTGTTTCAAAATCAATTTCTCTGTAGGAAACAACAACAGCAGCCCCCAACTGGCAACCTACCAAAAAAATAACAACTTTTATTCAGAGTATTCAGTAAGGCTAATTTCTTTATTTTTTTTCTGTGAATTATCCTTTTCAGTGACAGTTCTCAGCTCCTTGCCTGCAAATGTTCCACCAAAATATTTCACTCTGAGGAAGCATTGAAGCTGAGTCATTTGCGTCACTCTGACCAATACGATTGTGATTGACTTAAAGAATACTCGCAATAAAATGCATTTGTCCCCGTGTGGCAGAATGCTAATGAAGTGCAGTCAGACTATTCTGTTCTGCAGAATGGTCTGACTAGCTAGACTACTAGAATATAAACAAAGTGATGTCAACATTGCATCAGTGCTGTGAGTCTTCTTCTACTTTATATCAAAAGGGTGACTGTGGGGGACAGTCCTGTTTGCCTAGGATACGTTTTATTGCTGCTTTAACAGCCACAGAACCTGCCATCTTTTTTTGGACTTTCGCATTTTCAATGGAAGCACCAAAAAGATCGAACAGAACCTTTTTCCACTTTACCACATGCCTTTTATTGGTCCTTGTGATTACGGATGCTCTCCTAACTTGTTTAGGCTTTTGAGGAAAGAATTACGGTATAAATGAAAAAGCCCATCGGTAAGTGATGCCATACGGCCAATTGTCAGATAACGAGTGTTTGAAAATGACGGTGTTGCCAGTGATGCCACTGTGAACATGATGAGTTTCTAATGGTGAAGTGAATGAGTATAACTGCAGATTGAAGCACAGGTGTTTACTTTGTGATGGCAATTCATTAGAACATAACAGCCTTTTTTTGAATTCTAATGACACATGAAACTCCCCCAGCTCCTCAGTCATTATCTATGCATGCCACCAGGGATAAAACAGAATGTGTTGAATAGGTTTAGCAGTGCTCAAAATGAGTATTGTGATAAATTACCAGAGGCTGTCTAATTTTGTTCTTCTCTCTCTTTCTCTGCCTCCCTCCTCCCTGTTTCTGCCTACAGATGAATTCAAAGCGTTCCTGAAGCGTTTACCCACTGACCGCTTCTTGAATGTGTCAATGATTGCCAAGTTCTGGACAGCTGACTTGTCCCTGCAGAAGCGTTACGCCCAGCTGGAATCCAGCACTGCTCTGGTCCTGGGGAAGGCCCAGAAGATCGTCAGGAAGCTGTTCACCCTTAGCAAGCGCTGCCCCAAACAACCTCGGATCAGTCTGCCCCGAGAAAGGTAACTCACTGGGATACACTGACACAAACTAATGAAGATGGCATAATTTGTTATTATTGGAAGTTTAGGCGGATGCACTGTGCTGAGTTATTACAGCTGTAGGCTCTGTAGTGGCCTGCTGTGAGTGGAGCATACTGGGAAAACCCAAAGCTGTCTGTCTGGAAAGAGTACAGCTTTGGATTTAACAAACCCCCAAAAGTTATACGCACAGAAACGTAAGAAACATAACTGTGCCCCCCCAAAAAGTGAATACGTCCCTTGCAATGATGACATAGAAGAACCATTTACGGTCCTAATTCTTTAAAGAACCCCAAAAGTGCCTCAAACAACCATCAATAAATGCTTACATTAGGCACCATCAATGCTGCTCCAAAGAACTTTAGCATAAATTCTTTAAGGCACCATTTTCACAACCATTGTTTGTGAAGCCACATAGTTCAAAAGACCCATTATAAAACATTGTTTGGTGTTTTCTTTCAAAAATAAATGGTTCTTTAAGCAGTTTAACTCAAAATGCTTTGTCTAGGTTGAAAAACAATAAAATTATTATAGTTCAAGTACAATAGTTTTATTGGTCAAACGCAGAAATAGCCATTATCAAGGGAAACATAGACCCCTAAATTGTTAAATTAACTTTCAGGTCCAGACTGAAAATCAAAATACATTTTATGGATGAACTTTAAATGTACAGATTTGCAGCATTTCTGAATCTCCCAGTATTATACACTGAGTGTTTTGGGTTCTTAGCTGATCAGACAGGGCAAAATATAAGTTACCAGCTTGTGATTTAGGAAACTGAGATGAGCATTTCTTGCTGTTTTCCCAGTGTCTCAAATCACCTGCCACCACATACCTCCAATACCAATGAAGCACCTTTACTACTTTAAAGAGCCACATAAAGTACCTGAGGAACCATCCAATACATGAAGATGTTCTTCAGCTGGTGATGGCACTTTGAAGAACCACAGAGTCTCCTAAATAACCGTATACGAACCATAATTTGTCTGAGAATGGGGTCCAGAATCGCAGCCTTGAAGCTGATTCCTATTTAAACATTTGTTAATTTCTGGCAATGTGGTTTTGTGTGTTTGCATTGCTGTGTGATATTATTAAGGTTTGTCACTGAGCGGTAGCAACATCATGGGCATCAGAGTGCCCTGAATGCATCATCACTTTCAGTGACCTACAGCAGCAATGTGACCTAACAGCTGTTCAGTGCAAAAGGAATAATTGTCGGCATGTTATAGAAGTCAAACCTTTTTACTGTAATGACTCAATCGGGTACCAAGAACATTATTATTCATCTGGTTCCACACATCTGGTTCCCAATGAGTTGGGATGCATTCACTGTCTCTGCAGCCGAACAGACATAGAAACGCACTGTTGTCGAAACCACCCACTTTCTAGTAATATGACAGGATAGCTGACTTGCCTTTGCCTGAGTGAATTCTACACCTGTGGTTGATTTCTGAGCAAAAGACCCTCACAAGCTTTACTCAGTTGTCATTACACAGCTGTCTTTTCCACTGCGCTTAGAGGAGAAAAGAAGACAGAACTGTACAAAATGAGGAATGGAGGAAGAAAGATGTGAGGGGAAAAAAGCAGTAGAATTACAGAAAGGATGAGAACTTAAGAGACGGAAGACGGGATAGAGAGAGCAAGAAAAGGGAAAGAGAGATGAAGGGTCTAGTTACAGGTTGTGGGTTCCTCATTGGGGTGAGGTGTGTGTGTTATTGTGGCACGCTGTAATCAAGTCCTCTCCCAGTCTGACAGCTTGGCACTTGTTTACAGAGGACTTTAATTTCCCTGACAGTCCTTCCCCTCCACCCATCACTCCATCTCCCCTTCCTGCACTCCGTCTCAGCTCTCGCCTTTACTTCTCTCCCTCAGTCACCTTTCTGCCGCCTCGCTCTCTCCTTCCCCATCTTACCCCTGTCACTCAGAGTCTTAACCCGCTTTGTACCAGCAACAAGTTAGGGGCTGCAGCAGCTGGGAAAAGAAAGCTTCCTGTTTTTTTTTCTCTGCACAAATCCATTTGTTTTATCATCATTCATTTTTGTCTATTTACACAGGCCTGGGGATGGAGGGGTGGGGGGTGGGGGAATTGCTGGAGCATTTGGGCAATGTTGTGTGTGATTTCCTGAACTTCGCCTTAGGGAAAGAGTCTCTGCAGAGCCAATTTTCAGTCTGAACTTGTTGCTGCTGTTACTGCACCAAAGTGGATGGTAATTTATGTATGTCTGTTTTTTCATCTCCTCTGCAGTTACACCAAGCACTCACCCTTCCACAAAAAGGTGTCAAATTGCTGTAGATAAATAATAAATGACAACAAATGTTAGTTTTTCACCTTTGGAAAATAGGTGCGTAATCTAGGGGGTCAGTAGAGAATTGAGGGACTTTTGAAGTCAATAGGATATATCTTGCTTACATTTTTATTAAAAATTAAAAATAATGTTTTTTATGTTCATTTCTTTATAAATTCCATACTTATTTATTATGGGAACAACACTTATTTAAAAAATGATGTGATATTTCAACTGAATAACCGTCCAAATTTAGTAACAACCACCTTCTATTTAGCTAAACAATAATAAAATGGGCTTATTCTAAAATTGTTTCGATTTAGTTATTTTTTATCAAGTTGAAATAATCATGACAGATAATTTATTTTTTGCCAATATATAAAACTTGATATGAAAGATAACAAATTGTATCTGTGTCTGAGAAATCACTTTCCAATAATTTACTCATTAGAAAAACACCCCTCAAGGAAGTGTGTTAATTCCAGATCACATGACCTGCTCCACATGATGTCATTTCCTCCTGAAGATAAGACTGGCCAGACTGCAAGGCTTTCTGAGTTATTTAATATAAAGTAGTGTGTGAGTCAAGTGTGGATTTATCACATGTCAACAGGTTTACAACAATATCTTTACAAATAACTTTCAATTTTACTCAGTTGTATATATAATATTTTAGAAGAATCTCTCTGTAAAAATGCCAAGTGGTGTTTGGTTATAGGCGGCCATGTTGATTGGCCTGAAAACAGCAGAAATGTCAACTATGATACCTGTCAACTATTTTACAAAAAGTCATGCAGTCATATATTGGCCCATATGTAATTGATGAGAAGGTGTTTTGTGATTCTATTACGCAAACTGTTATCTAGGCTCTCCACAATGGTGCTCAGATACAAATAAAAGCCTTCACCACTTCACTTCATACAGCTTGAACTATATTATAAACTTGTGCGTGTTTATCCATTAATGCGACGGCATGCAGTTCAGATTTGTGCCGTGTTGGAAATCATACTTGGGCGGGCCATTTAGAGACAACAGAGTGACCTTTCAGACAGGCTGTCAGATTAACAGCAAAGGAGTGCATGTCTGAGAGGGGCTTTGGTGTTTGCTGATACACTTCCATTAAAATCCCTGTCACTGATCCAACACAGACATATATGACCTGAATACAAATGTAGGAACAGCTTTATTTCTTATCCCTTGACAGTTTGTCTTCTTCATGAATATGTCCTTGATCAATGATAATTGAAATAATATGATTAATTTCATTTCACAGTTATTTTTTCTGTTTTCTGTGGAATTTGTTAGTGAACAAAAGAACACCCCACAAAAAATGTGCTCATTTTTGACCGTTATGGGTGGCTCTTATGAGTCTTTTGGAAAGTAGTGATGGTTCAGAGAATTAGTCCTGAAGGTGGTTGTGCTGGTGGTGGGAGTTGAGGAGGCATTAGATAACACAAATTTGCCTTACAACTTTGCCTGTTGGAGAGGAGAAGTAGGTGTTGTACCTCTGTCTAACTTCCAGAACTCGCCTAGAGGCACGGTTGCTGCCTACTATGTAGCTGCCTACACAACGGACGAGCTGCACTGCAAGCTGCAGCTTCGATGTCAGAGAGGCTCGCAGCCTTTCCTCCTCATCATCCTCCTTCCAGCAAACTATGGACGATAGAGGCGACCTTCACCACTGCATCTGCCACTTCTGGTGTAGTCTGACTCACGTGATGTAGAATTTGGTTAGAAGCCTGCCGTTTCCTGAACACATTTCACCAGGCTTTCTCCTCACCTTCCTCAGTCTGTGTGTTATTGTTTTTATAATGCTCCTGGGAAATAGCGTCATATCAACAAAACAATTTCCTCATCAGTATTTTGCAGGGGCACCACGGCTACATCCTGGGCTTAGCAGGCTTACACATGAAATAAATACAGAAAAAGTCGCAGTGGATTAAAAATCCATCTGTTACATATTCTATAAAAAGTGCACTTTTCCTTTCAATTATTAATTTCTTTAGATTAATAAAAATCTTTTGTATTAGTCAATCACAAATTGCTAGATTAAATATGGACATTAATTATGTAAGTTCAGTTGAACTCTTGTGCCACACAGGCAGTGATGAGAATAACTCCGTTTGATGAGTGATGAGAACAAAACCATTATAAGTGATTATTACTAACAGAGCACGCTCCATGTGTTTATCATCAAAATAGTCTGTATTATACTTGGCTGTGGAAAAACAGTAAACAGGACAGGCTGTCTGTCGCTGCAGTTCCAACAAAATGCTCCAGGATGATTTCACTTCTGTACTGTGTAATCCTTTCCAGTTTGCAGTGCTTACAGAGCACCACAGGGTAAGGTCTCTGTCTGGAATACTCCCACGCTTTAGAGAGTTTTTTTAAGCTTGTTATCCTTCCTTTTATAAAGTCTAACTTCTAGTTTGAAGTAAACCAATGTCAGAATCTCTCTTTGTGAAATCAGTTCCAGGTATATTCCAGAGCACCATGAAAGCAGTGTTGAATGAGGCTATAGGAACAAACACTTCTGACCAAACCAATCGTTGATGGTTAGCGTGGTCAGAGGTGAAACGGCAATGAAACATTTCTTTCTAAGCTGTACTTTATATATGTCTGCATCAGTGTGTTTTCTCTTATTCCTCTGCAGGCCTGTTGGGTTTTGGCTGAGCCGGGCTCAGTCTCTGCTCTACTGTAACGAACATGGAGTGCTGGGCTCCTTCTCTGAGGAGGTCAGGAGCTGTAGCTGCCCTTTGGACCAGCCCACCTGCCAAGGTGTCATCCCTTGCATTGTGGGCACCATCTCCACCTCCTGCTCTTTGTGCGCCACTGACAACGCCACCCGCTGTGGAGCCTGCCACTATGGCAACCTCCTCCATCTTGGTTCCTGCCGACCGAGCATCGCCGCATCCCTGGACCATTATCTAAACTTAGACTTGGACATGCCTGATGCTGAGGTTCTCAAAACTCTCATAATAGTTTTCTGTTGGTTCTCAAACTTCTGTTGACAACATTAGAAACATACAGCCTCTGATAACATTAAAAATTATGACCAAAATCAAAGGGCACACGTGTCATGGACCTTGTTTTATTGCTTCCTCCACAGTCATAGGCTCACAATGTACTAAGCATGCAAAGGTGTGAATAGTAGACGGTAAATAGCACAACGGGCATGTAATGCTAGTGAGAAAAGCTGGATCAGCCAAGCAAAACCTTGCAGTGCTAGGGACCGGAGAAGGAAATTTTGAATACAGAATTCATTTTGCTGTCTGGAGTGTGAGAAGAGAAGCCTCATACAAAGGCAGGTTGTCACAAAGAGATGTGGACATTCAAAGGGTTTAAAAAGTTCCTTTGTAGTAGTTCTGCCAAGGTTTGCATGGCTGTTACCAGAATTGAACTTCATCTCTTGACACTATATATTTGCCTTTGATACTCTTATCTGATGTAGCCTCATAAGAGATACCACTTAGGCTTCGCCCACAGGCAGCCAAAGACCTGAAGGCAGGTATTTTTTGCAGAGTAGCCAGGGAAAACATTTTCATGAGTAAATTTCTGCCTGGTTCACCAGTGAATGAGGTTGTAAGAAGTGAGACTTGCAAGGCTAAGAATGTCAAGATTGATTAAGATTAGACTTAGAATGTCAGGGTAAGTCAATTTGAGACAGAGTAGGTCCTCCAATTCTGCCCTTGCAAGCATGCAAAACAAAAATTTGCAGTGTACAGATAGATTCCTTCTAGTATTTTGCCTTTGATTTGTTACATTATACATTTGTCTTCCATACTCTTAACAGAATGTGATATTCTGATGTGACATCTTACATTTTCCTTTGATGATGATGTCTACTCGCAGATCTCCTGCTGCTGGCTCAGAAATGACCCCAAAAAGGCACCAAAAACACCCTAAAAATGACCACTGGTCATCTAATCTTCTTTAAATTTGAGACTGTACTTTCTATGGTCCAAGATTTGAAGTAGATCGAATGTACAGTTGTCAAGATATGCAAAGAACAGAGAGACAAATTCATTTATTAGTAAAATTATTTGTTGTCCTTCTTAATATGATTGATTTGTTAAGCATTTTTATCATCAATCCCTTTTGGATACAATGTCACAGAAAAAAAAAGTTTGTTTGAAAGCCATCGGACTCTATATGAGGAGCACCACTCACTGTGTCAGCAAAAATGACTAAATATTCTCTGTAACCCTTGAGAGTTTGGAGACTAAAATTTAAAAGAGGAGAGTTTGAGAACCAGTGTACAATTATTGTGCCTGCTGTTGCTTGTCTGCCTGTGCAATGAATGCCGTCTCACTGTTTGTTAATCCTTCTTCAGGTGAAGTACCTGCTTCAGCGACTGGACAGCAGAATAGAGGTCCACGCCATCTACATCAGCAATGATGTCCGCCTGGGAAGTTGGTTCAACCCTGCCTGGAGGAAGAGGATGCTGCTGACACTGAAGAGTAATAAAAATAAGTCCAATCTCATCCACATGCTGATGGGCATTTCTTTCCAGATCTGCTCCACTAAGAATTCAACACTGGAGCCCGTACCGGCAATTTATGTGAATCCTTTTGGCGGAAGTCACTCAGAGAGCTGGTTCATGCCTGTGAATCAGCCCGAATTCCCTGACTGGGAGAGAACTCGATTGGACGCCGTCGCCACAGCACAGTGTTACAACTGGACTCTGTCTCTGGGCAACAAGTGGAAGTCCTTCTTTGAAACAGTGCACATCTACCTGCGAAGTCGCATAGTCACAGATGATCCAACGGTGAATGAAACTCTCTTCTACGAGCCATTGGACCTGGATGACCAGACCTCCAACCTGGGCTACATGAAGATCAACACATTGAAGGTGTTTGGATACAGCATGCACTTCGACCCTGAAGGCATCAAGGATCTCATTCTCCAGCTGGACTATCCCTACACACAGGGTACACAAGACGCCGCCTTTCTGATGTTGCTGGAGATGAGAGACCGGATTAACCGGCTGTCTCCACCAGCACCGCAGCCACTAGACCTGTTTTCTTGTCTGCTGCGCCACCGCCTCAAGCTGTCGGCCGGAGAGGTGGCACGCATCAAGGACTCTTTACAGATCTTCAACTCCAAACTACCCAATGCTTCTCCTGAACCTGAGCTGGCCCAGCTGTGCAGCTAGCTAGCTGAGCACACTAGCCAGGTTCAGGAGTGATGCTACGCCTAGAAAGTGGAGTTACTGCTTTAGGGAAAGCCCTACTGAGTTTGTCTGGTTGAAGAGAACATCCAGCTGTGAGGACTGAATGCTGGCGGGCCTGTCTTGTGGTCACTCTTGTCTGGTTTTCTGGTACCACATTTTTACCTTTGACAAACAGCTTCACGTCCTGGACTTTCAGGAGAACAGCTGATTCCTGGACTCAGTTTCAGAGGCTGTGCTGTGCTAGCCCGGAGGCTTACTTTTGCTATTACTGCCCTGCTTTTAGCAAACTGTGTGACTGGACAAGGCTAAGAGGCTCTCTCACACCGACAGGTTTTTGCGATTTGGAACTTCAGAGAGACGATGAAATTAAGCAAAGCTAAGACCTCTGCCTTGCAAAGATAAAGGTGATTTTGATATGTAAAGAGGAACTCCTAAGGGGTCTTTAAAAATGAGTTAATGGAAGAGGATTTCCCCTTTTCTAACCCTATTTTCTTTGGCTACAGAACAATCTTCGGGGAAGGGAAAATGGGATAATATTATATGTGGTGAATGAGTTGTTATGTTATGCTTAACAGTTTAAAATTTGATAATCCTAAACCCAGTTACTGTCTTTGAATATTTCTTTTTATTCCCTCCCTTCCATTTTATCTGGCATTTGAAAACTTGTAAGTATCTATGCTTAACATCCGAGTGAGAAGCCTGTTAGTGATGTTCTGTCCTTGGTGAAGTGTCTGTACCAAAAGAAGGTGAACACATTGGCAAACTGAATGGCAAAATATTGTAAATGTTAAGTTGTTAATTTCTCTCTCTTTTTTTCTTTTTGAGCTAAAACTCATAAAGAAACCTTCTGATGTGGTAACAAAAAGGTCTGAGGATAAAGCGCTGTAAATAACGCTCCATCTAACTCCAGGTTGTGGACAAGTGCACATTGCTTTTTAGATAACCAAGTGCAAAGACCAAAAAAATGTTTATAACAGAACAAACTCATGCCTTATATGGAGAGTCAATGTTAAGATAAGAAGCACATTTAGTTCCTGTGTTTGGTTTCCCGGCGAAGGTTGTATTGCTTTTTATATTTCAATATTTCTACCAAGACAGAACAACAGACACATTCTCCAGAATACGTGGTAATGTAGCTTTTCCATGTAAATGCCAGTCACACTTTCTGCGGTTACTTGTTTTGATTTGGTGTTGTGAAACTTCTGAGTCACTATTCACAGTGCACACCAGTACTCGCATACTGTAATTGTTCTGCAAAATCCTTATATCTCCAATTAGACAAACTCTAAGCAAGTGATAGAAATTCTTTGATTTTTTTTATGGGTTTTAGAAGGTTTTTGATGGTTTGGTATAGTCTCAGGTCAATGAAAGTTTATTTTTTTCTTCTGTTTTGGTTTGTTAGTTTTTATTAATTTGTGGGCCCAATGTCAGCTGCAGTTACCATGGCAACTGGAGTTACAAGGTTTGTGCAGGACAGCGATGGTACTCTCTGGAGCTGCAAACTTACCAGGATGGTACTTGATATGATTTTGCATTTGATTCACTAATTTCTCACTGAAAGTCAGTAAACCTTGTATGTCATTTTCAGCAGTTCTTCTGTGCTCAGCTTGCTTAAGTAAAAACAAAGTGGTTTATCTATTTTGGAGCCTTTTCCTTTTTTTCTAGACATGTACTATGAATTGATTTATAAATAATACAAAACAAACTGTTTGGTGTGTAGCCAGTTCAGAAGAAAATGGTGAAATGCAAATGTGTACAGGTAGAAGGGGGTGATGGTGCTCACACGGCAAATATTTCACATTATAATCTCATCAAAAGGATGTAGAATGGAGCCTCATAATAAAACTCCATCCTTCTTGTTTGCTCCTATAGACTAATTTCATGTTAATTAAAAGCACTTGTAACGCTATTTATTTATATTTATAGCCCTAGAGTTTTAATTGATCATTTCTGCCTCCTGTCTCTCCAGTGGATGCCAAAGCTCCACTAAAGCGGAAATTTTTTTTACTTATGTGTACTTTCTAAAAGCATATTTCTTATACTTTGCAGTGGTGTTAAATTGAAAGCACTTGAGTGAATGCACTGAAAACCCCACTAAAGGCATGCATTAAAGGCCCCATAGTGTGCCCCCTTTCCAGCAAATTGCTCCAAGTCTCACATGTCCCCACAGTGTGTCTTTCAATTTTTCAGCTCAAAGTACAGAGGCGGTTCAATTTACCATGACTTTATAATCCCTAGTTTTCAGGCTGTCCTGCTCTGAAAACCAATGAACTGCTGCTGTCCACTCACCCTCCAGGAAGGAAACTCTCTATGCGTCAGTGCTTGACACCGTGGAGAAAAACAGCTGACCGCACAGCTGCTGTCACCAGGAAGAGTGTGATAGACCGGGACTTTCTATCTTCTAACGTTCTCACTGAATGATCATTTGACATGGAAATATCTCTGAATGTCACACAGCTGTGACAGCGTTGCGGTTATAAAATCAGTAATTTAGTGGTGCAGAGCAGCAGCTTGGGAAGCGGCTGTGAAGTGACAGCTGGTTAACCTGTAGTCCTAAATGGCTGCATTTCAGTCACTATTTCATACTTGTTCTGTTGTCTGACACGAGAAACAGAAAAATATGGAAGTGACAACAGCTGAATTGGGATGTTGGCTGTTTTCAAATGCAATACATATGAGCACAGAGAGAAGGAGGGAAGAAAACAGATGTAAATACTGGCTAAGTTTAGGTTGCACTGAAGCACAGCGTATGACAAGAAAACACATTAATCCACACGCAGTCTTAAAGTTGCCACCACCTCCTTCAGTGTTATAGTTTCCACAGATTTCTGACCTCTTGACACAAAGCTAACAATAACATTAGCCACATGAGCCACACAATATGCCAACACTAAGGATTTTCCTGTTGTGGTGGTGACATTGCCATCAAAGATAAAAGTAATCCACTGGGTCTTCGTTCTCACAGATGTTTGTGATGACTCTTGCACCCAACAGCTGAGCTTTTCATGTGATTTGCTTATAGCTGAGTCATTTGAGAGTTAGCAGAAGCAACTGTAGACAGTAAACAAATGTGGTAAAGTGTGAGGCAGCTGCATATTCTGAACGGCTCACTCGAAAGCAATTGGGCAGGGAGGTGGCAGTATGATCCAAAGTTTGAGCTAGACAGCTATTGGTTAGCTACATGTGATCAAATTCTGGATCAAATTCTGACTGGTTTGTAAAGTTGGGGCTCTATCTAGCCATGGGAGAACTTGAGAAATGGCAGAAGTGAACGTCTTCTTATCTTAACAGCTTCAACTTTACACCTCCACGTTTATAACAACCACAAAACACATTAGCAGTTGTGTGTGATATTGTATTATAAACACGCTGTAAAAATGAAATAAATCTGCCTTAAGTATTCTGTCTGCATTTTCACATAATTTTACTGTCTTAAACATACAGATGACTTACACTGAAAATCAGGAAAAAGTACATTTGAGTATATTTTCAGATTTTATTTTCTTATTCTTATTTTGTGTTTAATAGCAATCACATAAGTTCAACTTAATATGTTAAAAGCTGAAATATATGAGTAAATTCTGGCCCATACTGGTACAGTTGTGTATTAAAATATGATGCACCTCTATAAGCAGACTGAAAGCATTACAAATGAATGCACTGTGTGTAATTGAAATACATCAGTAGCTTTAATATGCTCTCAATATAAAGCAAGCTCAATGAATCTGAAATAGATTATATTATTTGTATTTGGGGGTTGAATGAGAATGAAGCAGAAGGCTGAGTGGAGGGGAAGGCCAGAGAAGGAGGCTGGATGATGTGTAAGTAGAAAGCAGGGTAGCAGATGAGGGGAAACAATGTCGCAAGCTGGATGAGTTGTGGTGAGAGAATGGTAGGACAAGAAATGTGGAGTGAAGCAGAGCAAGGCAGGCTGGCAAACAGAGTGAGTAGTGGACCTGAAGCGTGCAGAAAGCAGGAGTAATCCAAAAGGCAAAAACACGAGGAACCAGAAACTGAGCAAAGCTAAGAGGCCGTAGCCTAAGTACCACACATGGCTGACTGGACACTCTGGTGGAGAAAGGATGAGACTGAAGTAGCCTCCTGCAGACTTGCTGAGAAGATGACAGACGGATATATAGGCTTATGAACACATGCACAAACTGATGTAAGTGTTGTGACTCAGTTTTCCAGCTAAGGCCAGTGATGGTCAAGCAGCTTTGTCAAACATGTCGTCAAAAAATCACTTCTAGATCAAGTGTTGGAGTATTCAGAAAACTTTTCAAGAAAGAGTCTTTAAACAGTCTTCAGAGTCTGATACAAATAACTTATTCAATACTGAGGCTATAAGAACAAACGAGCAAAATCTTGAGATTTAAACTGGCTACACAAAGCATTACATCGTCTACATACTTATGCAAACTTCTTCTAAACACTCCTCTTCGGTTCTGGAAAACCACAACCCATCTTTTTAAACTTAGGATATTTTTATTATCACTATGCTTGAATTTATTCGTGTCAGGGGGGTGTATGATGTTTGACCACCTCCTTTTCTCAATAAATCTCCCCCTCCTCTCCTTCATCAACTATCCTTAATTTTTCCACGTTTCATTTCTGCTTAGCTCAACGTGCCCTTAGTTTCAACTCACACTCTCGTACAGAGAGAGAAGGCTTGTACTTCCGGCTTTGTCTTCTTAAATGGGTTTCCGTTGAGCTGCAGTTTACACAGGATTGTTCACATGAACCCAGTTTAAACGCCATGCTTTCCAATTTTATCATTGTTGTACTTAAGCCTGATTCACACATCCGATTTTCCCAGTTTTAACTTTTGTTCAATCTCAAAATGCCACAATATAAGATCTGCAGGAACTTGCAAGATATTTGAGGGCAGCATGAACCTGTAGATCCTCGTTTCCAGGCCATTTTCAAGGAGAATAAATAAAACACCTGCTCCAAGGTAGGTACTTCTGATCAGCCCTGAAATACTACTGTGCTGGTGTCGACACAGAGGAGACAAATTCTTCTGTTTCCTGCGTGCTCATGAAACTGGAATTCCATCCAGTGACTTCTCTTTGTTGTTTTGTCACACTCTTGAGTAAATGTTGGGGACAACGCTGTTGGATCTGACGCTATAGTGAAACCTGAACGGTTAAAAATATAGAATGACCCTACTGCTTTTTCATCACAGGAAGTTTTCCGACACCAACGCACCAAGAAACTTTTGAGGACCTTTATACTATTTAAACCATAGTCACAAGGAACTTGAGAATAAGTTGAGTTCTTTGGGGATAGGTTCAGATTTTTAGTAAAAAAATAAAACAATGTTAGGCTTTGTAGTTGGTGAAGAGAGACAGACCGTCATAAGTCATCGGGTATGAAAACAGTGATACTTTCAAATGTACTTTTAGTGATCTTAGAAGTAACACAAGACTGTAAAGTCACCAAACCAATCAAAATTATAGCCACAATGGAAATTACAGGTTTTATCTGTCAGGGCTCACAACAATAAAATAGGAAAACTCTCTGCTGTGTAACATCTTAAAGACAAATTGCCTCACATTGAGAGCTTCTGTCATGTTTTGTGTGATTGCAGAGTTATCCTTTTTGAATCTTATCAGGAGCTGGTTAGCTTTGATTAGTCTGAAGGTTAATGGATCACTGTTGTGAGCTCAAATTGAACTGTGTCCATAATATGAGCCGGTAAGATGGCTGGTAGGAAATAAGGATGTGTAGAGCTCAGCTGTGCAAGAGTTTTCTTTTGGCATTTTTCCTTTTTTCTATAGTTCACACAACATCAGTCGCAGGATGACATTAAAGACAGAGGCCTATGACCCTCAACAAAGGAACCCACTGGGGATGCTGCAGCCCTTTTTCATTCACCGGTGGCTTTTTCACACCATCTCTGCAGCTCGTTTCATCAGCACATGTTGTCAAACTGTGCTGCTGCAAAACCTCAGACATCTTTCGACAAGGTGATTGTGGAAGAAAAGCATGTTTTTAGGAGTAACAGTAAAATAATTGCATTCTTATGGAAATAGTTGGTACAAAATGTCTCTGTCTTAATGTAATACAAATTTTAACAACTTAAGATTTAAAAATAAAGAAATACTGCATAGCTGTCTGCAGGATTTTGGTGGTTTGTTTTAAATGTTCTCAGAATATTTAACATATGCGACAATCATGTTTTGTTCTGACGGTCTAATGTGCGGTTTTAGTAGTAAAAAAGACTCCACATGCCGACCCAATAGTGCGTTTCCCCTTCCAAAAGATAGGTATCACGGTCACTTCAGGTTTTACTTTCCTTTCAGCAGTGTTATACAGACACACAAAACAATCCATTAGTAGAACAGTCTCCTGTTTGGGGACCTCATGTTTCCTTCATTTGTCAGTTCAGCCTTGTTCATCATGATAGAGTGGAGAATTACATTTAGATCAAAATGCTAATTAAAATCCCAAATCAAAATGCATATTTGTCTGTCTTTCCTTACATGATCGACTGATGTACTGTGAACGATCCAATAAAAAAATGAATAAATAAATAAAAAAACACTTTACAGACAATAATGCTTTAGCTCTGCCTTCCAAAAAAAGTAAGAGATATTAGTTTCATGGACATTTCAGTTGCGTAACACCTGCTAGTCTAATAGATCCCAAAAATCATTATGCCTGTGAATGTGCATTCTATTATATGGGATCTTCAACTTACAACAGTGGCAGAATGTTTGATAAGAACATTTTAATGTAAAATCTTTAGTGTAAATGTTCACAGCCCATGTTGGGTCTTTGAGCAGCGGCAGTTTGATAAAGTCAAGAGAAGTCCACACAAGCAGCTGACAGCTGGTTAGGTGAAGGCCACCTTGGATCTGATGCCAGTCGTCATAAGTTTGTTTAATCAAAAGCAGAACCAGTCATTTCATCAAACTCCAGAAAAAAGTCCCAACTCTGCCTCCTCATGGTTCATGGTGTCATACTTCTAGCTGACCTTTAGACACTTTACTTCAATAATGCCATCTTCAGAGATGGTTCCATCTGGAGATCTACTGATCAGGCCATTGGGAAACAGAAACAGTCTCCTCACTGGGATAAGAACTCCAGTATGCTCTGTATATTGCTGCTTTGCTGTTGGTTCATAGAGGATTCCACACTCGTGCCTTGGAGAAAACAAAAATATTTCCAAGTCTGCCTTTTATCATCCTAGAAATATATCTAAAGTTTAATGCTTCCTGTCTTAGTAAGACTCTGAAAAGCTGGGTAATACATTTTTTTTTCTAGTAGACTAGATTAATGTAATGCACTCTCAAAGCAGGCCTTAAATAAGCTACACTTTATTGAGCCGAAGTATTAAGTAAAAACCAAAAGTTTCTGAGTGCATCGCTGTGCTCTTGGCTGGCTCCCAGTCAAACAAGGAATTGGTTTTATTACTTTTTACTGCTCTTAACCTCTGACTCGCTTAGATTCTTCCTACATTGTTGGCCTGCTCACTGAACACACACTTAGATCATCAAGTAAAAGTTTCCTCACGACACCGACAATCAATTCTAATTCAACTTCTAGTATATGTTGTCCATATTCCTTTTTTAAAGGAACACAGTATACAGCAAAAGTGATAAATCACCTAAATGTCAAATGAATTAGAATTTTATCACCATATCATTGTTTTACTTCTGCCAGGAACCAACATTTTAGGCGTACTAGTTTAAGATAACAGACCCCAGATGAGGAACTCTCTGCAGCAACAATCAGCACGCCTTTCATTACTGTGAAATTGAATTTGTTCTTTTAATATTTTGCAAGTCCATCTTCACTTTTTGATGGCCACCTCAATCCTCCTCAGTATTGATGATACCATTACTGTGAGGGTTCTTTATTAGATAAACCAGGAATATAAAACTGTGGTTAAACTTCAGTGTGATTTCTTTTATGAGATCCCACCTTGAATGATGTTTTAAGATACGTAGCTCTGTTAGTCTATGTTTATATGTTATGACTGCAGTTGTGAGCAGCTGTGTCATGAGATGGTCAGCTGACAGTAATGGCAGATGGGGATCATTTTAAGAAGAGACAGAAGTAACAGCTTATTTTGAAAGACATTGAATCTATGTCTGTTATATTAAATGTGCTATATAAATAGGATTGACTTAACTGGAGAATTAGCTCCACTGCAATCTCAATCTATCGAGTATAAAAAAAGTTTTGAAACTTTGTTTAAAATTGGCTTTAAATGTGGGTGGAAAACTTATCCAGGGAGTTTTCTGCAGACAAATTCCTGTCTTTCCTTATTACTGCCTTTCATGTTGCACAATAATTATGAGGATTTCCTGAGCAAACCTGACTCCAGCAGACTCCAGCAGAATGAATAATGAAACTCTGTTAACATACTCCTTCTCCAGAGATATTTGCATCATACTTCTTTAAACGGGTCTGCAATAACTAGAGAGATGCACATAAATTACTAAAATGGCATTCAGGCTGCGATTTCAGCCAGTTCTGACTGTTTTGTACATGCAACACAAGCATGTATGACACAAAAGTCTTACAATTCGATATAATGGATGCGCAAACTTCCAATTACCCTCGGCCCCTCATAATAAGATGAATGTCCTCTAATATATGGAGTGCAGTGTTTTTTGTAAGATGAAAAGCCAATTTCCTGGGTTGTCAGGGCACAAACAAGAACCAAACGCACACTGTCACATTACATCAGGCTGCTGGTTTATCTGCTGGAGAAAGTGAGAGAGGAGCAGAAAGGGAGAGACAGGAAGAGTGACAGAGATGGGGAGAGAGAGTGCTACATTGGCAAGCCTGAGCTGCCGGCATTATTTTTTTTCCCTCTCCCCTATAATGAGGTGGGGAAGGAGTCACTCTGCATTGGGTTAATAAACAGTTATTCATCTTCAGCATGGCACCTAGGAAACAGGAGTGGGTTTGCCCTTGGGCTAATCTTCAGGCCTGTGGAAGACAGCCAATCCATCAGCGCAGTATTTAGACTGCATACTGCAAACTTTCTGGACCTCCCAAAGAAGGAAGAGAGGGAAAATGAGAGAGTGACTGAAGAGGGAGTGTATGACACCGAGGGAGAGATGGAGGGAAGATAAGATGAGAGAAAGTAGGAGGGAAGGAAAAGGTGAGAGGGGTTGGGCTGCTAGTCCTGCAGTGATTTATGATGTTTAGAAAGTCAGACTGTTTGAATTAATGAGGTAGAATTGGTGAAATCGACTGGCGCATGTGTGTATGAGTGTGCGCAGACGTTGTGCTTGTGTACCTGTAGGTCATTTGACACAGTCATCAATAATGGTGTAGATTTGAGGGTTTGAAATTACTTTCAAATTACGTTATTACCAGTGTATCCAGAGAAATGATTCATGTTTGGAGACTGTGTCAGATGGACATTTAAATGCAAAGCTGGAGGCTGTTCGACCTTGGCTGAGAGAAGCGGAGGCGAAAACAGATGTTTCGTATCCTAAGGTGGCTGATTGTAACCGCACCAACAGCAGAGTCATGGCTGACAAATCAGAAATTCAGCTCTCATGGAGATAATCGGTTTTGCAACAGTTCGCAAAAGCATCCAAAAGTAATTGATTCCTCATGTTGCTTCCCAACTCTCCCTTGACAAACACATTCATTACCTCTGACCAGGAATAGACAAGGTCATATTACAAATTCACTGGTGCTGCAAAAAGCTTTTTTCATTGTCAGCATTTTGAAGACAAACTAGAATGAAAAATTGCTTGTTAGCCCTGACAAAACTACAAGGGTACTTCAGAAAGTTCTCCTTTGGACAGAATGGGCATAACTTCCATTTTGGGGAGTAACATTATCCAAGAAATCCTTTAATCACTGTCCACAAAAACTCAAATGTCTGCTGTTATGTCTTTGCAGATGATGCCCTTTGAAAAGCAGTAGAGTTGAGAGGAAAACCACAAAAAAGTACGGAACTTGTGTTATTCATAACCAGGTGGTAAAGGCTTGATTGTCCATGGTTGCTGATTTTGGACGTTTGGACCTTGAGTCATCTTTGGTGCTCTCCCTGCAACGCTTAATTACACCAGCCTAGTTCATTAGGATTGTACAGCAAAGGGAGTTCTTGCCAAGTTTTTCAGGGACTTGCTTGGCAACAATTTGCTTTTCATGCAGATTCTTGATCACACCTCTGGTTTTACCTTGTTGTCCATTTTCTGGAAACAAGACCCACAACTTCCATTGCGTTAGGGCTCAGCTGTATACTCTAAAGCCTTATATCAATGTCCAAAACACTTGTGTGTGTCTGTTGCCTTTCACCTCACATGTTTGAATTGCGCCCCTTGTTTGTGGGTGAGGCAGAAAACGTTTTTACGCGCCCTCATACATGTCCTGACATCCTGTCTTCTATTATACCTATGCCAGAGTAGGCATTGTAGGCCTTGAAAGACATTTTACAGGGGTGCTTTGTGTCGTCAGAACATGCACAGAAGGTTTGGACCACTGTAAAATTTCCTGGATGTTCCTCCAGTGCAAAACTGGCTGAAGATTGATTCTAGATCAAAATTAGGCACCAAAATTACCACCACTAAGTCTTTTCCCAGAGCATATTTCTCCTTGCCTGACTAAGAAGGGATATTCTATTCTTTTCTTACCTGCGATGTCTGCAGCAAGCAGATTTTCTTCCCACTTGTACGTAAGAAACAGCTTTCTCAATGATTCAACTTGCAATGTGCTCAGTTACAGAAGTAATGCATTCCCATAATTCAGTCTCATGTTGTGTATCATTTTTGGAGTAGTTTAGAAGTGGATGAAACACTTTAAGCTTAGTTGTGCATTCGGCAAATTGTGACTTGCGAGGATGAGCATGCAACTTTATGTGTTTTAACTTTTTCTAGGTTGTTTTTAATCGCGGCACCCTGAAGCTTTGTATGTGAGAGGTGACAATGCACTGACGTACTCATGGATTCAAAAGCTGCAGGGTCTCTCTCACTGCTCATAAGGTACGTTTCAAGCTGTTTCTATGCATCATTTTTCTTGTTCATTTCCCTTTCACTTGGTGCAGTTTTATCATAATGATCCGGAAAGCTTTTAACCACTAGGATATGATTGTTCTCTCTTCTGTTTGAAGCTCCTTTACAAAGTGGGTTGGACACTAATGACTGATGCTCCTGTACATCAGTATTTGCATAAAGTTTTTCAACTCTGCCACGTCAAGTCATTCGCATTCTGTCGCTTCTCCCATCTTTGAGTGTGGATGTAAGAACAGGGTGGAAGATCATAAGTCAGTGTGAGGTGAACTAACATTGCATTGATTTAAATTCTTCTGAATTTTATATGGAGCACACGCATGCGTGACATTTAAATTATCAGAGCAGGGTATGAAAATGCAGTTTGCATTTCAATTTTACCAATCAAAGCCATGGCCAGCCTATTATAATATACAAATGGAATTATGTCTTCAACACACATGGACAGGGATAAGCAGAAAGCTTTAGATTTTTTTCTGCACACTTTTTAAATGAGTGTGTCCTAATTTTAAAAGATCAAAAGTTAATGGTCAAAATGTGAATTGCCTTTAATGGATGTCCCTGGTTTCACAGTGATGGGGATCTTTGGCCTCTGTCTGGTCCAGTTGAAACACTCAAACATTCATTTGGATGGGGTGACTGACTTCGACGGTCAAACAAAATCCACTTTGGTGCCATAGCAAAGCCTTTTGTTGCCCATATTATGCTTTTTGATCTTGCCCTTTCTTTTAGTGGATTTTTTGCCAACATAAAAAGTCTGCAAACTTACAATGCCATAAAGTCAATGCCAAAAGGAATTATTTTCTCCGATAGAAAACATTGCTACTTACCTACCTGAAAGACCTTGTTTGAAATCCAGACTTTTTTTCATTTACTTATTTACATCACTATGCAAGATATTTACACAAAATTCCACCTGGTTGCCGCTCATGTCCTGTGTACTCATAGATCTAGGGTTTATCTGGTGTGTAACCAACTGTACTTGATGGAATGTCCAGTGAAGCCTGTACAAATTCATCCTAATTCAGTGTTTTCCAACATAAAATACTTTGTGCCAGTAGCACTTAGAATAATTCTGACTGCACTGGGTGGAAATTCAGTTTGTCAGCTTTCAAATGAGACCAGAACCATGCATGTACTCCAAACAGTTCAAGAACAGCATTCAATTTACTTTGGGTACATCTTCAGTAGAAATTTCAGGCGGAAATTGTACTTTATAGGGTTAAAGCACACGGATGCATATTTTAATGGTATACACATATGTGCTGTTCAGAAATGTTAAATGTTGTAGCAGTTGCTAGATACTGACCAATTGTTTCCCCTTTCTTAACTACACAGTTCAAATGTCATAAATTTAGATTCAGGACAGTTTACACTGGGTGCACCTGGAGACAATCAAAAGTGGGAAATAAAAATCTGTATATTTCTGAGAAAAACACTTCGTTTTCTTATTTTAACTGACTCCAAGTAGCATTTTTCTGGTTAATTTCTTCATTTTCACAGTCATGTATTGAGTGCCTCTCTTATTTAGCTTCAGAAGCACAAAAGCAGCACTTTCAGGCATCCTTGTGTTTTCTTCAGCTGAGATAAATGTGTCCCTGTGAAATTAAGAAGAGTATTGTGATGTGTATGCCACTGCAAGAAGTGAAAACTGTTTAAAATCAGTGTAAGTGCGATTTAAACATTTTTGCTTGCAAGCACCACAGAGCGGAGGCCCAGGGGGATTCTGTTCACAGTGACCCTTGTGGCTAATGGCCCTCAGCACAGGCAAACTTTGGTCTTTCTTCTCTGTGCTCTGTAGTTTCAGAGCCATTTCTCCACTCCTTACTTAAATTGCACCTTGTCCTTTACAGTTTCCTTCCACTGCTTTCTGTATGCAGGCTGTAGGGACACTGAGTTCTGTGGATTCTTTGTGGCTGCAGAGGGAGCTGTGTGGATTCTGGGAAATTACTGTGAGTGGTCACTTCAGTCAGCAATAGTGGGGATGGGAAGGAAAAAAGTGAGCTTCCCAGATTCTGCTTAAAGGTAGAGATTCAGGAGCTATGTAGTCAACTCTTTTTTTACTGGTAATGAAGGCATTAAGGTAGGAGAATATGTATAAAAAAAAATAATAGTTCTGTTTTAATTCTGGGCCCAACAATAGTTTAGGGATGTGATGCAAAATCCACTGGAGTGCATTCTGACCATTTTTTTTTTTTTTGCAAGAGGTTGTCTAGTAGGTGAGAAAATAGACCTCATTTTATCAATTAGGCATTGTAAACAATAAAATCTTGCTCCATTCATTCCTTTTATTGTTGTATTTATAGGAGGCAAAATTCTAGGAATTAAAGAGGAAAGCCTAGCTGCTGTTTTGAATTAAAAAAAACTTATATGATGAAAAAATTGGGTCCCTCTGAGAGTTGTTGACTTGAACTGTCAGTTAGAAGAACCCCAAAGTTCAAAGAGCCCTATTTAATCCAACTGGCACCACAGCTTTAGTCATGTTTGGAGGCTAACTTATAAAAATATGGCTGGATAGGTGCTCGACCCATTCATTAAAGAACAGGACTCAGATTATAGTATGCTTTTGAAAAGATTACTAGATCTGGATCTAGATCACTAAATTTGACTGAAAAGGGCAATTAAGTAGGCTACACTAGCACATACTTTGCTTAAGCGACCAATTAACGACGGAACAGTTTGCAGGCACCCTCCTTGGAGCCTTCCTTTGACAACAGGATTAACATCACTGAGAGCAGAGATGTCCATGCCTTTTTTTTGTGGATTACAGTGGGGGTAAAGGCATTTTTGTCTTTATCTCTGAATAAGTGGGCAAAAATTCCATACTGACTTTTCAGCAAATTGCAATTTAAGTGGTCTGAGAGAAAACTACATTTCAGCATCTTCTCCAGGCTCCTTTTCAGGCTTTAGAAAGTCTAGCCTGGAGACCGGAGAATTCAGCCAAGCAGAGGGTTTTTCACCAATTACCTGAAACAGTATAAATAGCAACAAAGTTCCAGGTTTAAAGTAGAGCATGCATATAGGAAAGCGATAATATACTTTAGTCAAAGAAGAGATGAAGGGTTATACATGGTGTTTTGTCTGTTGTACTGTGTCTCCAGTGAATGAGGACTCCGGAGTGGGATATTGGGATATTGAGGTAGCTGTACTGCAAATCAAGCAAAATCAAAGTATTACAACGCATGCCTCGAAGTGTACAACAGATTCACTGCCCTGTCTGTTAGGATTAGCTGCAGATTTATTTCAATTAAATCAATGCACGGGGAGTTAGGAACTCAGCTGCAAGGCAGCAGGGCCAAGTTAGGACAGCATATAAGAGGATCGATACAGCAAGGATGGACTGAATCTACATCGTTATTTTTGTTGAGACTACTAAGCACTTTTTTGCATTCTGCTGGTTTTAAAGACTTTGCTTCAAGCACTTGTGTCCATCTCCAACAGCAAAATCCAAGCAGTATTGTTTTTTTTTTGTAATAAACTGCACAGCAGTTTTGATTTTTGTAACAAAAAAGTGATTTAAAGTTTTCTCTGTGCACTGCAGGGTGAGAGTAAAAAGGGGAAGGATTGTGACTCTTTACACTAATGTGGGAAAAGCTCCAACATGGATGCTTTGCCAGTAATAATCCTCACAGATACCTCCAGAATCAAAGAACCCCTTCAGAATGTAAAGAAGGAGATTAAAGACACTGAGTGCAGTTTGTGTGCCCAGATCAGGTCACGAAAGGACGCTAAAGAAAGGTGTTGGCTGGTGTTACAGTAGAAGTTAAAAGGCAGACCTCAGGAAACATGGATGCTTTCTTCTGTCTCCATCCAAGAGAGGCCACAGACCTTGCACAAATGATGTTTTTATTTGATTTTAATGACTTGTAGGGAGGACACAGACAAAAAGTGTGCTGCTTGAGGACTGGCCTCAGGTGGTCTCTGAGCAGCTGGTTTGCAGGAGGTCGCTCAGCTGCTAGCTTCTGGCATACTCGAGCTGACCTTTATAAGCTGAGGGGGATCTTGAGTGTCATGTTCCCATAATTGCCTGTACACATGTGGCTCTTTGTTTCTGAAAATCCATTGAAGAGAAACTGCATTGATCAGTTTAGCAGCCATGAGGAATACAAGTTAGTTTGTGAAGCAGTTGGTGAATGCTCTCTGTGGCTCTGGGGGATCTTTGTCAAATCTGAGAGCATGAGCCATATGATGCCACCAGGATCGTCTTGCTTGAGGATGGTAACTACGCATTTGAATACTCATAGCATACTTAAATTGCACACTCTAGCTTATGGAGGTAGAAAGATGTGACTTATAGATCCGGGTGGAATTAACAAAAAGATTCTCAAGAAGCAATTATATGATCCCGGACTGTTGACTGAATCACATTGGACAAATATGTGGATATGTGCTTGGTGAGAATGCTTTTGAAATTGAGTTTTATGGAAATCTCACAACTTCCTGTCATTTCTGAATGAATGAATGAACTAAGTCCCCATGAGTGACACTGGACTATTGTGTGAACTCATTATCTGTAACTTTCAGAGGCATCACATGACACACTCTGACCACTGAACTTGATTTTGGTCCAATAATATCAGACGAGCTGAATCATTCTTTTAAACTCTTTTTATTCTTGTGCACTGTGAGCTAACAGGAAGTCAGGAAGCCCAGTAAGGAGAGGACTCACATGTACATAGATCAGTCACAGCTTTAAAGCCACCTGCTTAATAGTGTGCAGGTTCCCCTTGTAGCATCAAAGCAGCTCTGACCCATCAGCCCGTGGACTTGTGACTTCTGATGTTGTTCTGTGGTATTGGGACATCTGGCATCTTTTGGGTCCAGTGGGTTGTAGGTTGGGGCCTCCATGAATCAGGCTTGTTCGAGCACATCCTCCAGATGCTCGATCAGATTGAGATTAGCTAGTTTGGGGAGTCTGTGTCAGTGCCTTGAGCTCTTGTTTGTGTTCCTCGAGCAGTTCTTGAGTTGTTTTTGGGATATGGCTGGGCGCATTTGTTATGTTATGCTAATGTTCTGGAGGTTGCTGATGTTGGATAGCACCATTGGTAGTGATGTGCTTGGTCTGCAACACTGTTTACATGGGTGGTAAATGTCAACGTAACATCTACATGAATGCCACAACCCAAGATTTCCCAGCAGAACAGGATTGTAACAAGATTTTCAGTGCTATTAAGCTTCCATATTTTTCACAGCTTTTAGTGCTGCAGCTTATCGGTGTAATTGCTTTCGATCTGCTCTGCCACAGAAGAACTTTTTTTCTCCATGGGCCCAAAGAACGTGGAGCTGTGAGGAAGCCTTTAGAAGCTTTTTCAACATGCCCACTCATTGACAGGCTTCCAAGAGGAATCAATATATTCACGAAATGAACTCAAGTAATACCTGCTTAGTCAGTTGCACCTGTTTGTGAAAATATCAGACCATGGCCAACACTTCTCCAGAGTCTGTGGTGATTGACAGCAGGAAGAAATTTGACTATGATGGTTTGTATCTGGTAAATGAAGCACTGTATAAATAAATACATTAGATCTGTGTGGAGCTATGAGAAAACTTCAACTCTCCTCACTTTAAGTTGTGTATTTCCTCAAAATGGGAATAAAAGTTGTACTACTTTTTTATGAAATGCTAGTTATTGACGTCCTAGAAATATGTGCAGACATGCATGTATTATGGTCAGACTGCTAATCACAGTAAATCCTTAAAAAGCATAATTTCAAAATAGTGTGGGTTGAGTTGGCCTATTAGCACATTTTATAAAGGACTGTCTTCTCTCTAAACAGCTTGTACTGTTTTTTTTGTATGCAGGGAATGTAGACAAGGGTCATCACACAAAGCTTCTGAGTGGTGTCCGACATTACACTTTCTGCTTCCACCCACCTTGTATTCCAGGCTGGGAGGATATTACTTTTTCATCTTGAGATTAAGTTGAAAGACTGATGTGGCTTGGACATGAAGGCTGCTTTGAACTCACTCCACTGAAGACTGAAAAGACATGTTTGTTGTCCCTGCCACGTAGGAATTGCTGCAGACTTTTAAGATATCTGTGGTTTATTTTAACTTGGGTATCTGTTGGGATATGAACATTACAGAGGTTACGGAGAATGGCAAATTGCTCCCATGGTCAGATGAATATAGAAGCTGTTAAAAAAAATAAAACTAGCGACAATTTTTTAATTAATATTATTTGTTGGCAGTAATAAAAGTCACCCCACCTACAAACTGTAATTATGAAGAAAAAACAGGATTACCCAGGACAATATCATCTTTAACATCTGATTACTCTCTGGGTTTGTTTTTAACCAGTACAATCACCTGGTCATTATCACACTTGTTGGCCCATTTAATTTGATTTTACTCAGTGTGAAACAGTATTTGTGGATTTGTGCTGAATAATTAGGTATGAGGTATTCAGGTTGGGATTAGACCGCCTTGGTTTGGTACTTCCTGTGTTTCAGGCAAACTGTCAGAAGCCTGTTATGTCGATGTACTCACCTCCTGGAATGAAAATTCTAAATCTCTTGTTCCATCCAAGATCCCCGTTTGCATCCATGCCTTCTGTATGGAGTTTGCATGTTCTCCCTCTGCATGCGTGGGTTTTCTCTGGTTACTCCGTCCTCCCACATACAGTCCAAAAACATGCCCAGGTTAATTGGTGACTCTAAAATGTCCGTAGATGTGAATAGGAATGTGATTGTCTGTATATGTAGCCCTGCGACAGACTAGCGACCTGTTCAGGGTGTCCCTTGCCTTTGCACTAATGGTACGTGTCCACAGGATCCATCCATCTCCATCCCATTCATTGTCTATGAGAAACGCATGGCAACGCGATCATTTGAGCTGCAATCTGGTGCATCTCCCCAGAGTGGGCTGCAGCTCATTTGCATAAAGTAGCCTCGACTTTTACTTTATGCAAATTTGATGCAGCGAGCGGAGGTCCGGCGCCTCGAGAAACTTTCATCAAATGTCTAAAACTAGCCATTGTTGAACTAAAATGAGGACAGATTCAGCAACTGCACAGCTCATTTCTTATTTCTCACCTCAAATGTTTTCAGAAATACTTTTTGCTAGACTGTGTTCATAATAAAAAAGAAAGTTTGTGACCGATCTGCCACGTTGCTCCAACGCATCTGCTGTGCTGAAGCGCTGTCATGTGACCACCTAGTGGCCCAGTAGGCCCACCAAGCGGGCGATTTTCAGATGCAGTGCGTTTACATGCAAGAAAAATGGATCCTGTGGCTCCAGCCCCCCCTCCCCAACAATGTGTTACTTTTACGTGCTAAAAGATTTTTACTGGTATTTGAGGTCCCTGAATAATACATGCCTCCTTACCACCAGTAAACAAAGAAAATGATGATAAATGATCTGTGAGCAACATCAGCTCATTCAGTCGGGACCAATAAAGAATGTCTATGATATCATTTAGAAAAACTTGCTTTGTTGTCTTGATTTTAATTCACACCCTGCTGTGTTTAGCTTTGGAGTGCATGGTTAGCAGCAGCCTGCGGTGTATAGTACAGGTCATCAGTGGGATCTCAGCTTGCTGTGAGAAAGCGCCATTACTGAGAAGCTGCAGGTGTTTGAACAAGCATGTTGGAGGTGCTCCTACAGTGAAGCTGGGAGGTTGTGATTGGCCCCATGCTGAAAATTGGGCATCATTTTGTTCACGGAACACCAATATTAACAGCGACAGGATTAAGTTTGTCCATCCCTCACCCTTTATGTGTTTTTTTTTTGCATAGCTCAGCCAGTGTTTCATCCACCACACAGTGAGACAATGAGTGACAGAGTGTGCTGCGTGGAATAAAAGAAGGGACGAGAAAACAAGAAAATAAGACAATGAAAGGATGACAAATTGAGACAGAGGAAGAGGCAGACAGGCTGCCTGACATGCAAATATTCCCCAACGGAAGTAGCTGTCCCTTGTGATAGTGATCCTGTCATTTGAGCAAGAGCCTGAACAGAAGAGGATGGCAGACAACAGAGGAGGACAGTTTATCCTGTTGGGCAGAGCGAAGGGACTGCTGCCACCATTTAGAGGCAAGCAGAACCAGATACAAGGATGGAGAGTATACATTAGCATGTGTTAATTCAAAGCTGTTATCACACCAATTAATTAATTGCATACCATTCGGAAAAATGTCCGAGTATGATTATGGTCAAATTAACTGTTAAATTGGCTTCCAGCTTCTCAAATGCAAAGACCTAGTGAATAGCAGGGCTTTTTTGTGCATTTTCAGCATTTATTTCAGATTGTGCAGAAGGAAAAGGAGAAACACTCCCATTGCCCTTCTTATTTTATTGATATCCTCAATGCTAATGCAGATAGAAACAGGCCTATCATAGTTCATGTATAAACCCTACAGGTGAGCAGCAGTTTTAATAATTTGCCCATAATCACTTAAATTGTGCCTTTCCTTTCAGTTTGGGACCATGATGGTAATACTAAAAAACCCATGAAACTTAGCTGCCCTCAAGGAGAAGAAGGTGTTCTTCAATCACCCATCGTTAACAACAGAGAATTTTTGCCTTCATGAATGGATCTTAACAACTAAAGAGGCCTCTTAGATAAAAGAACAACTTCAAAAACCTTAAAGAGGTCCATTTGCTCTTTAATCAAGCTCCTAAATGCACCTTGGAAGTTGTAGTTCATTTCGTGACTTGAGTTTTTGTCCATTGCGTCTTGTAACTTCTAACCTGATATTTTCCAGTGCAGTTTTTGACCTTTTGTTCTGATGGATAATTGCGTCTACAAAAGAAAAACAAAATTAGACATTATGTAATAAATATGACTTGCTATCTAATAAAAATGAGGGAAAAGTGTTTAACAGACTAATGAGGCAGGAATGGGAATTATCCAAGAATCGTGAGGTGATTGAGTTATTTTTAACTATGTTGAATGAATCTTCCAGTTTCCTAACAATATCCTCCGGATGTCATTTTTGAGTCATGTTGCATTTGTTTTATTTATTTTATTTTATTATCAATTGGTCTTGTCTCCTATCTGCTGTCACAGCTGAGTCACTGATGGCTTCTCAGTAATTTTTTGTTTGTATGTGTACAGGATCTGGTGCAAATGGAGTCTGGTGACCTGTCCAGGGTGTCCCCAGCCTTCACCTTTAATCAGGGATAGACTCCAGTCCCCTGTAACCCTAATGAGGATTAGGCAGTGTATAGATAATGGATGGATGATGCAAATGGTTTATGCTTGGCATATCATTGATGGAATATGGACAATAAGGTGATTTTGATATATCACAATTTTTCTGACAGAAATGTATGTTTCACACAGTTTGTTCAAGGATTTACAACAATCCTTGATTGATAGTCTAACAAATACTTCTTGTTTTACCACTTTCTGCCTTTGATAATTGGTGTCATATTGGAGATTTTTGAAACAGAACATGCCTTGAAAAACTCCCTAAGGGATTTTGAGGTTCAGAGGGATATTGAAGAACTGTAGCATGCCTTGTTAACATAAAGAAAGCTTCCACAAATCTAAAACCCAGTACCTGGAGCAATTGTCTAATAAGAAAGGGAAGCGACTCTAAATACATCTGATAATAAGCTGCCATTTAGTTAATTTAGCCATATTAATTCCACAAAAAGCCATAATAGAATCATTTAATCATTGATTTATTGGAGATACTCATGAGCAGTAATAGCTGTCTTTAAGGGAACTATGCTGCGTGGCATACAGTGAAAATCTGTGAGTTTAACCTGCTGCAACAAATACAATTGTGCCTCAAGCAGTGACTCAATGATCAGTAGCAATGAATTGATTAAACCTATTCAGCAGAACAAAGTCGGTCATTTTAATGGTTTCATTGTCTTAAAGTCTAAAATAATGCAATTGAGGTGGTTTGGTATGAACAAAAATGCAGTTTCTCCACGATAATCATTTAATGTTTAATAATTAGAATAATGATTTTATAAAGAACACGTAAAGAATAGTTGTTCCTGCATTTAGATTTTCCTCTTCAGTCAAATATGTGCACTGTGGCTTCATGTAACACCTGACATCTGTGGCATTTTGCTGCATCTCTTGACAAAGAAAAAAAAAACGAAAAAGGTTTATTCCAGCCAAAGTTGAAATTTGTGTCAAAATCCAACAGACTGTTGCTCTCTTCTGTCCTTATATCATCTCTGCCTTATAACTTTACCTCGGAGCAGCAAAAGTGAAAATGTAAAATGCGGCTCTTATCTGGAAAATCCCTGATGTCTTACCTCCAAACTCTGCCAAAACTAAGACAAGGTCTCATAGTTTCTCTTCAGCTCTTGCGGAGCATCTAATCTTAAAAGTAAAAAATAATTAAAGAACACGAGTTGTTTATTTTTCGTCTCTTTCTGCTGAGCTTTTGTGCTCATCAATCAGAAGCAGCTCCCTAACCCTAACCGTCAGAAACATCGACTCAACAGAGCGTGGATTTCATATTTTAAGGTCAGACAGTTCAGCTTCTGTTGGATCCCTGTAAGACTGGACCACATGTGGCCATGAGAGTCTGTATAAGGGCAAGATGGGTAATTTTGTGTTTGGTTTAAATTCTTAATAACCTCTGACCTACAAAGTGTAAATGGGGAGAGCTATATCGAAATCTGTCAAGGGTGGTGATAACTATGTAAACAAAACAAAAAGTGGAATCTGTTCAGGTAGGCAAGAAAAATAAGGCTCTTCTTATACTACTCTTTAGACCTATATGCTTATGGGTGTATTTTCAACTAGCAGCTGTTGTACACACAGTTCTGATATGGACCAGTCAGCTGTAGGGAATGAAGATGCAAGGCGACCATATTTCATTTCAGGTCTAGAAAAGAAGGCGTAATCAGAATACCAAAGCCATTAGTAAAACTGGGGATTATTGTCAAAATTACACATTAAAAAAAATGAAAACAAAAAACATTTTGGAGTAAAGAACAGTGTACTACCATGCCAGTGTTGCCAGCTATCATGCTTTTGGTGTGAGACGGCCGCTTTCTCTTGTTCTCATGCTGCGTTATCAAACCTCACGTCAAATAAAAGGAAGCCTCAAAGCCTTTCTTTCATGGAAAAAAAAATGTAGGTTAAACAGGCTTTATCTGCACAAAAGGCAAAGTCTGAACATCACGCCTGTTCCACATTTTAGATTAAGCACTGGTCCATCAACTTCACAGAGCATGAAAGATGTTCAGAACACTAGTGTTGCTAGATATGCACAGAAAAAATTCCTTTGTTGAGATATTTTCTTCTTTTACTGCCGTATGCTGCAGATACTTAGGAAATTAAATCTTTATTGCAATAAAGACAGGATCTCTAACAGGCCAAATTAATAAGACTAATCAACACTTAATGCAACCCAGGTTTGTATTTTTGTTCCCCTCAGACAGGTGAATGGCAGGTGAAGCTAAATCATTGATACATAGCAGCTGTTCATCAGGTCGAGTCCTGAGCCGCATTGCAACTATCAAGATACTCGACTTTACTCTTAATAAAAGTATGATCTGTAATAATTTTAAAAATAGGGGATGTCATGTCATTGTGGGTCTGGCTGCTTCCTATAACTACAAACAGATTGTGACTCTCCAATCATTGAAGTGACCACCAAAATATGACAACAAGTTGCCTACTAACATTGAAAACACATTTTTTGGTCCCATAAGTTACTGTATTGAAATCTCCAACATTAAGGGAATGCTGAGTAAAGTACTAAAGACACAACTTCTCTCCTGCTGCCCCATTTAAAAGATCTATCCCCTCAAATTGCTTTTAATTCAATCCAGATATTCTTGGTGCCCAGAGGATGACTCTTAACGACTTTGGTGATCTTCTGACTGTCCCTCTGGTGCTACCAAGGGGGCACAATTAGCATGTATTCATTGGAATATTGTATTATTATATCTATTGGACTGATTTGCACAACATTTTGTAAGGGTATTCATGGTTCCCAGAGGATGAACACCCACACAGATTGTTCAGGCTCTCACAGATTGAATTGCAGTAACTTTGATGATGACCATATCGCTGGCTTGATTGTAGATAACACAGGGTTGTACTGCCTTTGAATCATTTTCTGCAACTTAATTATTTCTTGTCGGAAAATGAGAAGTGATTGACAAAGGGCTGTTTAACATCTAGTTTGTAAAATGTACATTGGTTTGACTTTTTTTTTTAATATAAGGACATCACATCCTGATAGGTCACTTCCTGTTAAGTGACTTCCTGTTTTTACTTCCTACCTAGCTCTGCAGAGAAACATGTGCTTCATCTTGTAAGGTGTAATCCACTTCCATCCACTGTGAAGCATCGTAAAGGCAATGATGTAAGTTCATTCCTTGAATTCACACGCTAAAATGTGCATATTAGGGGTGATTTTGTTTTTCAAAAAAATATGTTTGCTAAATTAGTTAGAAGCCGGTTTGTTTACAGTACATAAACAAGCATGTTTGTAGTCTTTCTAAGTGTCACCTACAGCAAAAGATGGCAATTTATATTCATGTTTACAACTATGTATGACTTAAGAATACAGAACTGAATTTTTTGATTATCTTCCCCTTTTTTTTTAATTTTAAACATGTTGTGCTATGTTATCCCTTGTTTTTCTGGCTGTATTTCTATGAAACTTTGCTAGCCAACAGTCCTGGCATCAAAAGAAAGTAATACAAGAGTATGTGCACATTAGCAAAGTCACATCCTCCTCCACAGAAAATGAAAAACATGAATACAAAGTCAGAGCCAATAATGAGTGCAAACAAAACAGCCTCTCAGTCTGAATATCAGGCCCAAAGCCATGAGGAGATCACTTCTAAATATCCGCAACGCCACACCCCTTCCCCTGCTTTATCAGTCTTTCTAAGCACTACTGGCACACCACTTTTTACCGCCGTCTAAAAGAGCAATATTTCTTGTAACAGCGAAATAAAGTTTAGAATGGATTATTTACCTGACTGCCAAAACTACTTAGAGCTAAAGAACAAGTAAGAGAGTGAATGGAGTGGGGAGAGGGAGAGTGCAGGGGAAAAGTTGGAAAACAGAGAGGAATTGGCATGCAAGCATTTGTCCATGGTGGGACAAAGATCAGTGAATCGATAGGCTGATGGAAGGCTGACAGAATGACAGCTCCATGCTGATCGCTGAAGGACATCTAGGAGAAGAGAGAGAGAGACGGAGAGAGGGAATGAAAGAGAGAGAGAGAGAGAGAGAGAGCTGCTGACAGCCAGCTGTAATGAATGATAATTGTTCATCAAGTGGACACACTCAGTATGTGCAGGCCAACGTTCACCTCGGCCTTCTACACATCGGAGTCACGCTTGTCAGCACACACACACACACACACACACACACACACACACACGCACGCAAATACACACTTGTATGGCTATTTTTGTGAGGACATTCGCTGACATAAGCATCCCCTAAAGCCCCAACCCTGAAATTTACCCTTAAGGTTAGTAATAAAATTGAATCTTTACCCTGAAACAACTATTTGAAGGTGAGGAAATCATAACACTTTCCCCAAATCCCCTCACTCTGATGGTCTAAAACTCACACTGGCTCTCACAAAGATAGCTATACAAGTGCACAAACACACTGAATGTGCACTGCTGCAGGTCTGCAAACATACACAAACATAGTGGCATCTCATGACAAATGTGCATTCAAAGAGCTGCAACATCCTTGGCTTGCCCAAAAAACAAATAAAAAATGTCATGTATGTACAATTCATGAGTTTTTAACGTGAATGTTCGATTTATTTAAACATTTTTGAAGTGCATTGACTGTGCTGCCTTGTTGAGAAGTAAAGATATTTAAAAATTAGAGTGTTTGCCTGGACTCTTGGCACTTTACCTTACAGTTCGATCATTTTACTAAGCAATCATGTAGGCTGTTTTCATTTGGAACACTGAAACCTCATGTTCTGTGATTATTTGTTGATTTGCAATGAAAGACTGGTTTTGGTATGCGTGGGCAGCAGTTGTTGTTGTTGTTGGAATTATATGTGTTGGAATTAGTTTTGTTTTGTTTCTGGTAAATTAGCCGTTGTAATTACAGTGCTCGTCTTCCTGATGCTGATGTTCCACAAGAACTCATTTTTTGTCATTTTGTGTCCCATTTTTGTAATATTTTGTCTTGTTTTTGTTGTTTTCTGTCTTTTTTTTGTCTGACTGTTGTCGTTTTGATCGTGCAGTAAAATACTATAGTCATTCATTCAGTCACTCATTCAGTTCCAGATAGCTGTGATTAAATGTTTTGTTCCTTTGTAGACACTCTGTGATCTGTAGGTTCTAATGTGTAAATGACAAACTGAGGCATAATGTTGTTGAAATTGTTGAAATAATGTTTTTCTTCAGAAATTTCAAGTTATTCATGATGTTTTGGAAAAAGATAATTCCTTAAACATCAACATTTTGAGAATGGACTTTTTTGCACGAAAACAAAGGAAAAATTTGGAGTTGTGATTATTTATAAGTTGTTATGCTCTGATTTTACTGGTCCGGCCCACTTGATATCAGATTGGGTTGAATGTGGCCTCTGAACTAAATGAATTTGACGCTCCTGCTCTAGATGCTGTCATAAGAAATATTGCAATGTTTAATATTTTGCTTCTTCTGCAGTAGAGAACAGGTAGCAGGGCTAATGCTATGTGAGCAGGGATGTAGAAGGTCCAATTCCCACTGTGATTGCCTATTTTAAGTAATAATACAGCCCATCATTAACCTATATTTCTGTATTTTATTTTGTCAATGAAGTGGTCATAAAATGGTAATTTGGGCTGCAGGCTACAGTTTGGTAATGAGCGCTGATTAAGGTAGTATTTGTGAGCCACGATCAAATTTCACACCACTTTCAGAAAAATATGTAAATGAGAACAGCTATATCATTATTTTGGCTGCAGAAAAAAACAGTTTGTGTGATTGCAGAAGACAGAAATCCGGACTGAACACACCAACAGACCATTTCCTCCTTCCCTATGTTGGCGTGTGTCTCTAATTACAAGCACAGGAATCTAACTTTGCTATAAATGCATTAAGTTGGCAACAGAAACTAAGAATCAGGATTAAAAATCAATCTTTAGTCAACTGTGAAATAGACCAGTCATTTATGTACATCCAACAGCAAATGACACGCCTGCTAGAACAAGCCAGTCTGACAAAAATAGCCCTGATGCATAAAGATGGCAGAGTAAAGAGAAGAGTCAGGGTCATAGGTGGCCTAGGAACCTGCTGGATGCATAAATACAGCCTGCTGGAATGACAGTAGATTGTTTCCGGTAGTGGAAACATCCCAGACTGTAGCACAGCATGATACGATGGGCGTCAGTTCACAAGGAAAAGCTGCTGTTTGCTTGTATCCTGTCATTTGTTCTGGTTAACAATGATCACCCTTTAAGGCTATTTCTATTATAATTTCACCTGAAATAAACATCTACTCTAAGACCAAATTGGACAACCCTGGGCTCTGCTGAAAATGAACGCTTTAGAGCATTTTAAAATACAATAAGTCTTTGTGTCTCCAGCACTAGGCCAGAGTGAGATTTGAAAAACTCCAGTGGAAATGGATATTTCTACTTCAGTCTAATCAAAACTGTAAATTACACAGTGAATATTAGCCTCACAACAATGAGTCAGGGACTGTGATGTTATTAAACCTGTCCCTGAAGAGCACTTTGCTGCTCACAATAGTCTTTTCTTATTCCAATCAGAAATAAATCATCTTCCTATTTAGAGATTACTGAAATCTCAACATTTGGTAATTATTTGCCTCTTAGGCAAAATAAATCAATCCAAGACATATGATCCTGTACAGATTGAGGATAACAGGAGGAACAGAGTTCATTTACTGTGCTCAGAGTGTTCTCCTTAACAACCTTATGGAGCATTAAATGCTCAAATAAGAGACAAATCTCAGTTAACAGTGGGATGGAACAAATCTCATCTATCAAAGGGCTTACACAGAGAGACACACAACCATTAAAGCTGATGAACAAAGTCTTCATTGTTGATTTGTCAGAAATGTGAATATAACTTCCATCCAGACAGATGTGCACTGAAAAGGAAAATAAAAGTTTACACTAACAGCAGTATTTCCACTACGTTTACTAAGTAGAGCTTAGATCACCACCACAGCGACACAGAAGCCACCACTTTACATAGAACATAACCAAAACTCATGCGGTCCCTGCTGTCCTGGTTGAGATCAGCAAAAGAAGATGTTACAGTCACTGCTCCTTCAAATGACGGCAAACTAGGGATCCACTGATATGAGTTTTTTAGGGCCATTGAGGTTTATTGATAATTGCAACCGATGCAAATTACATGTAATGCTTTAACAACATGTGATATCAGGAAACTTGCCATACATAACTAGGCTTCCTCATGAACATGGTGATTGTAGCTAAATATGTAAAATACAAATTGGAGTGATTAAATTAGGACACTATCAACTGACATTGATCAGTTTGTCTTCTGCGGTTACGTCTGCTGTTCTTCCATGTTTTCTTGATCTTTTCTCTTCCATTACTTTCATTGCCAATTGTGAGAGTGGCTAATTTCCTGGTTTGTGGCAACAGCTTGTGTTTGTTCTTCAGTTTTTGCAGTTTCTGCTTGAGATGCATTTCTGAGATCACAGAGTGATGACAGACACTGGTAGATGGGAGCATCAGATGTGACGTAGCACATTTAATTAAACAATAATCAGTCAATAATTTACCTATAATCGGAAAAAATGTCAGATATTGACCACAGTAATCGGTTAACTTAGCACTGTACTTCATCAGGTCCCCATAAACACACCCCCACAGTTGTTGAAAAGAGATGTACACAATCCTTGATTTATTTGTGAGATTTGTGACAAATCATTGAGAAACTTAAACTTATGCATAGATCTTCGAAGAGAGACGGCTCTGAGAAAAGACAAAAAATCCATTGAAGTAAGATCTAAACATGATTACGGTGACAACTTCTTGATCTTGGTGCAGACTCATTTGTAAGTTAATCAAATCAAGTAGTGATTTTAGGATTTATTGTGTTTACTCCTGTCTAAATGTCAGTGGTTTGTGGACAGTGGTAGGTGTGGTGGGATGGGATGGTCCAGTTGGACTGCACGAAAATGTCCAATATTTTTGAATCCAGTCATTGACAGGTATAAATATTGCTGTTATGCCTGCTGGGGTTGGCCTGAATAGTGGTTTCTGGCTTCCAAATATTCGGGCCCTATTAAAGACGAATATCCGAATATTAGTTCCGCCTCGTAACGTCCGACAAAGGGGGGGGGCACATTTGGTCCAAATTTGTAACTACACAATCAATTAAGAAACCACGCTGAACGCAAAACATATCTCAGCTAATTGCACTCTTCTCTCACATTCGTAGAGTTAAGTCTAGTCGAGATGAAAATGAGAATTTGGCAGGTAGGAGAGAAGCTTAGCAAAAAGAGACAAGAGAGAAAAGTGAGAGGAAAGAGGAAGGATGTAAGTTAAAGAAATGAGACAAGAAATGGTTTCCAATGAAAAGAAGGTGACAGAAGTGAAAGATGGAAAGGGGACACAAAATTGCAAGAGAGACGAAATAGAAGATTCCCAGGAGGAACTGATTCAGATTTAAAAGGAGATTGGAGATACCAAGACTGCAAACAGCTACGCTGACAGCTGCTACTGTCTGAAACAAAGGAGAAAGCAGAAAATGGGAGTGCACACAGAGGTGAATCACCATCTTCACATGCTGAGGACAGGGACTAGAAAGAAGACACTACAGTCTAAAAAATGATTAAATAAAAACCAGAAGGGGCATGAGCTGACCTGACTCCATCTTTGTAATTTACTTCTGTTAATGGATACAGCTTATTTTGAAGCACAAAAGAAAAGAGCTGTAAAATCTTTGACATGTCTTGCAGAAGCTTTCGAGATTTAGGAGATGTACAGACTCTAACAGGATGTTTGTCCAGCGTTTGATGGTGGGGGATGGATGGTCTTAATCAACCACCAGCCACCTGTGAGGACATATGTAGAAAAAATGGTAACCTTAAAATTTAAAACTAAAGTTGATGAGGAAAACTTTTGACACAATCTTCTTCAAACCTCTAGGCTTTTGAAAACATCCATCCATCCATCATCTATACACCACTTAATCCTCAAGAGAGTCGAGGGACTCGAATCTATTCCAGCTGACTCAGGGCGATGGCAGGGGACACCCAGTCGGTCTCAGGACTACACAGAGACAATCACATGCATTAACACCTATGGACAATTTCAAATTATCAATAAATTATTCATTTTGGATGCTAGGTGGAAGCATAGACTGTATATATAGTGAACGTAGCATCGGGCTCCAGAATTGAAGCCAACCCGGAAGTGTCAAAAACTTGCAATATCACGCCGTCCGCTAGGGTTGGCTCCAAAAAGCTTTTGCTCCATAGACCCCAATTCATTTTTGGAAAAAATAAAATTTGATAGACTGATGTTCTACAGCTCAGGATTTTTTTCCTGTTAGTTTTCATGGTCAAAATGAGAGATCAGGTGGCCGATCTTAAAATAAATCAATACTGAATTTTAAATAAATCGTTAAAGTTGGCGGAGCCAGCCAGGGGGTGTGG
Organism: Acanthochromis polyacanthus; assembly: GCF_021347895.1. NCBI lineage: Eukaryota > Metazoa > Chordata > Actinopteri > Pomacentridae > Acanthochromis > Acanthochromis polyacanthus. Next base: position 36,903,522 of record NC_067121.1, read on the forward strand.
CTATACTTGATAGACAGCAACAGAAGCCTTTGCAGTAAAATGTGGGCGGGATAAGAGAGTCCTCAGCCAATCCTGCCCCTAGTTGCTCTCCGGTCCAGTCTGTTTGATGACGCTTTTTACGTCACTGACTCCAAAAAATCCAAAACGGCGACCAGGAAGTAGCAAAATCCGGGCTTCATTTTCTCGGCGTTGAAACCAACGGGTGACGTCACGGTTAGTTTACGCCTGGGTGGAAGACTGTGTACCCTTGGAAAACCCATGCATACACATGAGGAACATGCAAACTCCATGCAGAAAGATCCCAGGAAGGCTGGGACACAAACTGGGGATCTTCTAGCTGCAAGGCAAAAGTGCTAACCACCAAGCCACTGTGCAGCCCCTTTGAAAAACACCATTTCTTAATTACATTTTGTAGTCACAGTCATATGAACTGGTTGCATATGCAAAATCTGAATCAGTACTTGTATTAAGAAGTTACAGCACAGTAGTGGAACTTAATGAATAGTGCCAGAACAGCTCAATAAAATATCTGTTCCAATCTCATATTCAGAAAACATTAAACATTCACTGTCGTACATTCATGAAAAATTAGATGTTTAAAGGCTTCATCAGCAACAAAAGTTACATTGGAGACCTTATAAAAAGACAACCCAGAGAAAAGCTCATCAGCTGCAAGGTTAACAGCGGGGAATTGGTCGACATATGGCTAGTCAGTCCATCACAGACAGTACTGGTCAGCAATCAGCAGCATGGCCAAAGACCTGCTGCTGATGGAAACACTCCTCAAGCAAACGCAGCAAGTTCAAGATTTATCAACCTTTGTGTGCCGTAAGTCTTCTTTGTGATGTTGATTGTCAATGGATATTTTGAGAACACATACACCAAGTTGTTATAAGTTTCAAAAATTGAAAGAAAGCATTTGAAGATTAAAAATATGTGCTACTTCCGTGTAGTTTAATTTTTGAAATTTCAATTAAATACACCATAGCATATGATCATTTGGCCCAAGAACCACCTCAAATAAAAGTCAGAGACATGGAAAGTTGCATCAGTTGAAGATCAAGATGTTAAACAGGCACCACTTCAGCTAGCTCCAAGCATGTGATCTTGGTCTGTGTTTTTCGATTACATTACATGAAACGCATGGCAAGAACAAAGAAGATATTTTAGAGAAGATGGTAGATGGGTAGAAGGGGATTAGTTGCATTTTTTGAAGGGCACTGATAGCTTTGTGTTTGGGAGCAGGGCTAACAACACATGTTGTTTGGCTCTGCTCTCAGTCACATTGTTTGTCTGTTCCCTCTAGAATGACACATAGCATTAGCTGATCTGATGCCTCTTTCAGCAAATGACACCATTTGGATGTGTCCTCCAAAACATTACAAATCAGCTTTACGGCCACACTATAATTGAAGTTTTGCCAAGGTTTAGGTTCAAAAAACAACGTGGTTCGGATTAGGAAAAGGGCGTGTTAGAGATAAAGGACGACTTTGTTATGTTTGGGAAATGTTGATTGTCATGGAGACAAAACCCTTGTTTAGGGCTTGAGAACAATCATGGTCATGCTTATTTAAAAAAAGTGTGTGTTCAACACCGTCTACCACGCTAACAATATGCACTGATATGATATAGCAAAACATAGTATGCTGTGGAAGGAGTAGTATGTAGTAGTTGGTTTCAAATAATAAATTGACTGTTAATTAAAAAAACAGCAGTCTTTTGTTAAAGGTCAGTGTATTTTGGACCCATCCATACACCCCAATCTCCTCCCGATGAACACGTTGTTTCTCTATAGAACACAAACATCAACACCTGCCTTCTCCATAGTTTCCATGATAATTATGGTGGCCACTAGAGGGTTCCATTGCTTTCTGTACCTTAAACATGCTATACTGGGCCCATGAGGATATACAGACAGATAATATATCTTCAAAAGCAGCTGAAGCACAACATCTTCATCATCACAGCTGCAAATGTGCTTCATGGAACCTATTTTAAAGTGAGCTGACCACCTATCTCATGATGAACTACCAGCAGAATTCAAAACAAGTGCTTTAAAGCGTGTTCTGGTCTGCTAAGTTGAAACTACCAAAAAGAACTGCAAAATCTGCTTGAAATAAGAGCTCACTCCACCAATTCCATCAGTTGGAACAAAAAGGCTGTTGAAATGAACTGCTGGTGTCATAAATATACTTAAGCCTGAGTCAAGTGGGAACAAAAGCAAAATCAAAACTTGATGAAATGGAGCCACATTTTTAAAAGCACATTTTTGAGCACAGTTTTGCAACTAGCTCCCAATGATCATTACATTCAGTTAGAGACCTGTCTTTTTATTTAAGGTGCATCTGCTCTGATCCATTCTACCTTTCTTCAAAATCAAAAATCTGTGTTCCCAGCAGTCAGGAGATACACAGCGAGAGAGATTGGTGAGACACGTGTGGAGAATAAGAGAGCAATGCAGGGGGAAAAAAGAAAAAAGTAACAGAAAGAAGTGTGACAGAGCTTTGACTGGAGAGAAATCAGTGATGTGTGAAAGCATATTCCACAATCAGGGCTGTGCTTTGTGATTCAAAGAGTGAGGAGGCAGCACAGGCGAGAAGAAAAGAGCAGAGTGTGTGAGTGATTTTCTGAAAGCTAGGAAAGCATTTGAGACTTTCTCCAAGGTCAGATATGTAACCCCTGAGCTGGTGCAGGAGTCACCGCCTGATGTTTCATGGAGCTCTTTGTTCTGCCACTTGCCTTCTGACAAGCATGTGTGTGTGTGTGTCTTGGTGTGTCTTGTGTGTGAATGAGGTGGTCACTGAGGGCAAAACACAAAGGAGAAAACACAAACTTTACAGGAACGTGCTTTCTAAATCCATCTACAACAAATCTCAAATATTGAGAAAATGACAAAATGTGAAAGCACAGTTATTTCAGAAAATAAGCTGCAAAACAAATGAGAGCAAATGTTAAAATGCATTCAATTATGGAAAACTTAGAGAGGAATGCTATGGGACTGATTATAAGTGAGCAGAGATATTGCAGATTTTGGAGTGTTAGGAAAGCAGTTTGGAATGTACCATTGTAAGAAAACCCAAATGTCATTCCCAACAATAAGTAAAGTGTACCATAGTCACAAATACTCTTTATTTATTCAAAGAATTTAGCACAGTCTGAGCATACTTTATAGAACTTAGTGGAGATGAAACTTGTGCTCTGGTGCCTATCAGTGGCAACAAGCAGCCACCAAGCAGGAAACTGCGTTGTGATTGACAGCAGCCCACGAGGCTGAATGTGATGAGGTCACCAGGCGCCGCCAACACCTTCAGCAATTGACTGCTTGTGGGTAGCGCTGATCGCTCTGTCCAATCCCACCACCACCATCTGGGAAATGTTGGCTGAGGACATTAGTAACGATAAACAGCAAAACTTTACATGCAACTTTTGCTCATTAGATATATTTCTTATTTTTTTCTTCAGATGTTGAGAGTCCAAAGTCCCACCCCTGTTCTTACCTAACGACAGACTGCAATATAGTCACTTTTCTCTAAAGGCCTCTACACGCTGCACAATTTTAACAGTCTTATAAGTTGACAGCTTGCTACACTGGACGACATGAATCTAATAATCTTTGGGCATGACGTGAAGTTTGCTTTGTACAGATTACACGATGAAAATGCCGCTGAATCTCAGCCTACGATGTACGTGAGTCGATGTGAACGCGCAAGACTATAACATCATAAGTGTGCGACTTCCATCCATGAAAAATAAACAACTGAAGCATAAACGGAGCGCCTCCAATCACAGCCCTTGCGACATTTATGTGTTTGGAGAGAAATCCCAAAAAAATGGAGAAGGAGAATACGAATGCGGTCGTGGCTCGGAAAGAGGCCAGTTTGGGGCGTTGATTTTGCAAAGACACTGCACGAGTAATTCCTTCTCCAACTGTAGAACACAACATAGAGGGTCACATTATTTAATGACGTAGACTAAATGCTGTGGTCTCTATTTACAGTGGTGTGTGCGTGTGTTTGCTAGCCGCTAATGTTAGGTTACTAAACTGGGAGCTGCAATTCCAACGCTACATCCCTCCATGCCTCGTCCTTTTTAGTTCGGTTGTGGTACGAACTGGAGGACATGTCAAAAAGGAAGGGCTTCTGCTGCCACAACTCTACTTGCTGTTTTCTTTGTTTAAATCCCACATACTTCGATTTGGGTTTAGCACCAGTGTCGCGCTGATTAGTCATTTCATACTGCACTTCATTTGGTTAGTTGACGTCGGTCGCAGCAGCAGTCACAATGTGAGATGATCACCCCAAATTTCTGACGCATTCAGAATTTTAACACGGCTCGCACTTATTTCCAAGACCGTGACAACAGCCATCCTTGAACCTGTCTCACAGTGCTAGGTTGAACCGCCGATGTAGAGCCAAAACCAAAGATATTGCCACAATTCCCTCACGATTGTTGTCTTTCCTCTGGAACGGTCAAAAATCGCACAGTATGTAGTGGCCCCAAAAGGCTTTCCTTCATCTGTTTTTTTGCCAAGGTGAAACATGTTCTTTGAGTTTTCTGCCTAAATCACAAGCTTTCTGGACATCTAGAAGTTCACTGGAAGGTAAAATTTGTTTGTGTAATCTGTGAGACAAAAAAAAAAGCAAACGGTAAAAACTTGAAGTTGTGATTTTACAGGGAGTTGGGCAAGTACTGTCACAGGAAGGCTGCCAAGAACAGTGCAGGAGCGAGGAAGCTATAAGACTAGGGATTGATTTTATTAAGAGTTTCATTCTACTACTATTCCTACCGATATGTCTTGTTGATCAGGTACTTCACCGGTGCGTTTAGAGGTTTCATGGTTGTTTTGTAAGAGATAAAGTGAATCAAACTAAAGCAGCACACTGCTTCAGTCAGAAATTAAACACAGGACCTTTTTCTGTCACAGTATTTTTACTATGTGGTGTTAATAGGTTTACTTAAGTAAATGGAGCAATTTGTTTACCGCTGCCAACAGAAACATTCATTTGGAGAAAAAATAAGGCCCCAAAATCACTGATTCGGTCTGCTTAAAGAGTGTGACTATTTTAGATGGAGCTTATGCATGCAACTGTTCTGAACAATCAGCTGGTTATTGGTCACTTTTAATCATTGATTTGTGCTCATACAATGTGTGTGTGTGAGGACTTCAGGCTGCAAACATACATAACATACCCGCAGCCAGCAACAAGAGAAAAACAACCAGTTAGACAGTGGAAAGCTGCTTTTCTCCATCTGTATGTAATGAACTTCTGCTGGATGTATCCACAGATTGATCGTGTTTCTGCTCTTACAGACGAAGGACTTGTTGCACTTGTGGCGACGGACACTGGCAGCATCGACTCTAGTTGAGAACATTTAGTTCTTTCCACCAAGAGCAGAGTCGATGTGTGGTGTTTGTGTGTACCTCATACACTGGCTCTTACAAAGAGATATCACCTTTGGATTGAGTGTAGCGAAAAAGAATCATAGAGTTTGTGAGATAGAATGTGCAAGATAGTGTTTATGTGGCAATTATAAATAAGAAATCCAATGTCTTAATAACAGTACCCATAGCAGCACCGATAACATCTGAGCTTATTGATCCTCAGGACTTAGAGATGCTATTAGGCAACGTGTGGCTCGTGGGGGGATGTGAGGGCATATCATCCTCCTTTTAAACCTGCCATCCCCTCTCTCCATCCCCCTACTGCAGAGAGAGTGCAGGGGCAGAGGACTTGTTTAGTTGCATATGTTATGTCAGACTGGCTCATTGATCCTTTATCCAACTGAGGTTTGTGCAAGTTTGACTCCCCGGCTAAGAGCTCTGAAATACCAGCAGCCTGACTGGGCTGTGTGCTGAGAAATCCATGGCGCTGTCCGTGGTGCTGAAGTAGCAGAGGGAATTATAATCGCTCCTTTTCCACTCAGTCCTGCCCTTCTGTCAGTTTCATCCCGGATCTATAATATTCTCTAAGCTGCACTATCAATGCTTGATTCTCTACAATATTGCAGCCTACTGTTTATCCTCTACAGAGCAGTTTCACCCAACTGATGAAAGTGACAAGTTGCAACATGTAGTTAAGGTAGAGCAGGACGATCATAAAGACATACTACTATCTGTTTCCATCCGTCCATCCATCGTGACCATAGGAGGGGAGATTTGAAGCACAGTGTAAGAATCTCTGGATTTTGTTTCTGCTGTGTGTTATTCCTGGGCTTTCACTTTAATACTTCTGTGATCATTTTGTAGCACATGTGCTGGTGAAAATCAACCCCAGAACAAACCAAATCTATAACAAAGTATTTTAAAGCAGCTAGGACTTCAGAAACAGATTTTAGATATTTGGTGTAACCTGGAAGAAGAGCAGGCGATGCAGCTCTGAAAATTAACCTTCACTGCCAGCACTGCACTCAGCTGCTGCAGGTACAAAATTCACAGTAATGTTTATACCATCAATACTACGGTGTGTTTTGAAAAATAAACATTTATAGAATTTCTAATGTCCAAATTAAGTAATAGGGCAGGCCTACTCAAAACATATATTCATGTACATAACATACATGTTTTGTTTTTTTTGTTAAATTTAAATTAAAGTTGCAACTGTAGTATCAGAAATCAGGCAAAGCATATGGGTGCAGGGGATGCTGCCACTGGGCAGCTGCTCCTGTAAAAATACTAAATATTTAGCTGTAGCAATAATGTTCCTTAAACAAGAGAAACAAACACCAGTAGCTTACATTTTGGACTAATTGTCTCTAAACAAGCTTTTGCTGCTGGTTCTGTATTGAATTCGTATTTTGTTAAATTTGGGGTCAAGAAAATTCATTAGCTGGCTCATTACAATTAAGGGTTGCAACCTGAAATGTTATGTAGTGGCTTTAATTTATTAGTTTTGTGTGAGTTGTTAAATCTCTGTATAATTAGCACGACACTGAAATTCAAATAAGTGTTTCAATAAAATCATTTCAACTTGAACAGTAGCCAACACTGATGAAATATGCCTCTGAGACACTGCAGTGTTTCTGTTCCTACAAGACCAACTCATCAGGAAGAAATGACAAAATATCATCTGGGACTTTTTGTCATTCATGAAAATCACTGAAACTTCACTTGCATGACTCAGCAGTTGGAGGCTTACTGGTTGGTTCAATCAGTGCGATTTTTTTTCTTCAAATTGTGCCCAGATGTTAATGATGAAACAAAGGTTTGACTTTGGAGGAGTCCACAGAGTCGGCAGCAAACACAAAGTAATGAAACTGTGCGATGGGTTCATGTGGAACGTGAGTTTCTAGAGGTTATTTGACTCAATAATTTGATTTAAAACATTGGAAATATGTCATCACTGCTACAATATAAATGTAAGTAAGAGATCAGCAAAACAGTACAAAACCCACAGAAAAGAATCTGGTCTGATAGTGGTCTTCATGTGTCCACTTGGGTGTGAGAAACCTGGTTCCAAACTGCTACCCGACTCAAACTGGGTGCAAATTTGAATGAATGGATCTAACTGGGTCCAAGCGTGACAGTGCGGTTTGAATCTAGAGGAAGGTTGTAAGCTTTGAACTGAAGGCGTATATGGTGCTCATTGTCCATGTGAGGAACAAGATGTAGGAAAAGCAGCACCAGGTGAAACTTGCTGGTACATCAGTTGTTTGGTTCTCTTTTAGCTAGATCATTCACACAAATTAAAAATCTGTACAACTTGTGTAGTGGTCCTTTGAGGTTTGACTATTTCAAAATGCCTGAATTCATTTTGGTCAATCATCTAATTATCCTGGTGTCTGTTCAGGTCTTGCCTGACTGTCCTCGGATCCCTCTATGTCAGTTTTGGTTGATTTTCCCCTCATGTTTATGGTTAAAAGTCAGGGTCAGAGAGCGAAAAGTTCAGGAGACTGGAAGAAGGATGAAAGAGAAATATGAGTTAAATGTCTGTTTGATATGTTGACATCTCTGAGATCTGAGGAGGGCGAAGCGGTCTTTGCTATGACCCTTTAGTGCCTGTTTCATCCTCTGCCCCCCTCAGTGTGCCTGACACACTTCACTGCATAGTCTCAGTCTTCAAGATCTCCCGTCATTCTGTTGCTTGTCACACTGCTTTTCGTCAAACTGCTTAGTATGGTGCCAGATCTCCTGCTACTTGACCTCTCTTAACCTGTTTTTGTTGTTATAATCCACTTTTTATGGTACCCTCACTTATGCCACAAAGCCCTTTTAAATTTCCTTTGCAAATAAAGTCAGTTGTCCAGTGAAGGAACTTTTTATTATTATTATTATTTCATATTTTCAGGGTCATGGACGTTGCCTTTTATGTTCTACGCTTTTGGAGAATACAAATAAGTGTTTTAAAATTCATATGAAGGAATAAATTAATTCACTGTTACACAGTGGCCTTTACTTATACTTGCAAAGGCTGCAGTAACAGCTCTTGACTACTTTTTTGTGTCACCAAGACATAAAAAGCAGCCCGTTAGCCTACTGACATGCTTTATGAAAAAGCTTACCGAGGCATATGTGATTACAGCAATCAAACATGTCCAGAGCTGTGCAGCCAAAGAGAACTGGCCTTGAAAGAGTACTCCATCACACCAACTTAGCGTTGCACCATAATGCCCATGATGGACAGCTAGATCAATGCAGCAGAACCCCATATGTCATCTTTTTTATTGCAAGTATTCTTCTTTGTGGCACCTACATTGCCCACAATGCAAAATGTGAGGTGTTAAATAAGTGTAGTTCCCATTTAGGAATAACCCTAAATGGGAAATGGGAATTTATTCCCACAGTGGAATAAATATGACAAAGTTGTGACAGCAGCAGGTGCATTGCTTTATGTTAACAATACAACCTGGCAGTGCACCACATTTTCCTTTCTTGATAAAAATGCAGGAAAACTCCTGGTGTGCAACTCTGCAGCTGTCAGCTTACTGCTCACTGTTGTGAACCATGGTATGGCCTCTGTGAGTTAGTTCAAAATTTTGTTCAGGTTCCACTAGCCATTAATAGTGCTGCTTGCTGTGTACATTCTTTAAAGAAATGTATTTAACATTTGTGTCTCTTTAGTTCATTTTGTTAGTTTTTTTTATCCTGACAGGTGGAATCTCCCATAATGTGTAAGAAGCAGACTGCACATAAAATATGGACTTCACCTCTAAGTCCAACAAACCTAAAACTTGTATTCTTTTTAACAGCCAATGGGGCAACTCCTTTGGTTGCAAAAGGAAGTCCAATTGTATAGTCTCTCCAAGTGTCTAAGTCTTTGAGAAAATTAGCTACTAGGATATGTTTTAGGGCATGCCGGTACCTAGAAGACTGTCATTTGGGTAGCCATAGGATCCTCAGATTCTCAGTCAGATCCACCTTAAATTGTCATGTCCAGTTTTAAATGACCAAATACGATGACGGCCAAACTCCAGGATTGGTAGCCCACAAAACAATGGATAATGTCATGCTGGCTACGTCTATTTGTTATGTACAGTTTATGTATGTGCAAGTGGTAAATCTGGGCCTCATTCCATCAATAATTTCTGCCAGATAATGTGAAATACGTCAAAAGCAATAGCAATGGAAAAATTGGCGATGACTTGACTTTTCATGTAGCCCCACTATCAGTTCAAAATTTCAAACAAATAGCAAAATATCCACATTTCTGGTGCCATATTTGAACGTAATCCATGCAAAAGCAGTTGAGATATTTCAATGGGCTAAAGTGACTGACTGACCGACACAACCGATTCAGCTTAGATCTGTCGTTGCACCCTATATGCAACCTTACGCAAGTTCTCCTCCAACAAAACTACCGAGATTTTGCTGGATTGTAGATTACAGTCAGCATATCCTAATATCAAAATAAGACAGGATAGTGCTACAAGGATCACCACTCTTTTTTTCCTCAGATGTCAATGATTAAAACTGAGTTCAAATTTGACTTGTTTCCTGACTGTGTAAATGTACAGTAAAACTCCAGATCTAGCTTTGGACCTAATTTGGATCTCTCTGCCCTATTTTAAAAATCACTGTCCCGGACTATGAAAGCTGGCTGGCTTTGTTCCTTGCCTGCCAGCTACTCCAGACTTGGCAGCCGTCCTGTAAAACCACTAGAAGACTCCTGACAATGCTGAAATTGAGCATTTCCTCGTATAAATACACACATTTTTAATTACAGTTTTAACTGTCAAAAACAACTTCCAAGAGTGCTATTAAATGAGTCATTCTTTCGCTTTCTGCAGCTTATGGAAATAAATGAAATGACTTTCATGTATTTGTGACATACTTTGGATCTGTGCAGATTTACACTGGCACTGAAAACAAATGCTGGCAGAGACTGCTGTCAGTATTCTGCAGAAGCTAAAAACACCGGCATGAAAAAAATTCTTTGGATGTCCTCAGAAAAAAAGAAAAAGCCTTAGTCACAAACTGACGGCTGTCTTAAAAAAAAATTCCCTAACTTCACCCTTTGAAGGCTGCTTCAAAATGTGCTGCCTCTCTGAAGACATTCAAAGCTTGTTTACCCAAATACCTACAGCACATGTTCATATATCAGCATTTCCCAAATAAAAAGTGGTGACAGGAAGAGGAAAATACCTCTGTCAAGGAAATAAAAGGTCAAAGGAAGAGAGGGAAGCGATAGAGGCATAAAACTATACAGTACAGAGTGAGTCTGTTTACTGCGGTGTGTGATACAGTGGGTTTTCTCTTAACTCACAATCCCACACAGGATCACTGCTGACTGGTGCTGCTATTACAAGAAGAGGGAGCAGAAAAGGTGGAATGCCATTTCTGGTGACTGGCTGACTAGGAATGTGTACAATACAGTCATTCTCAGACATCCTCCTTCCATTTAAGGTGAAATGCCACAAAATGATTTCTTTCAAATGTGTATTTTTTACTGCATCTCCTGCTGATTGCAATGATCAAACCTATTGTCTCTGGTCTCTATATTAAGTATGCTGGATGTGTGATCTACCAAGAAACTGTAGAAGTGCAATTAACTTATCAGTGGCAGATGTGAACCAAGAGAGAGAGCTGCCTTGGTCTCAAAAAATATGCTGCATATTTTTGATACCTTGAAGTACCCACAGTTCACCTTGCCAGATTAGCACGCTATTACTAAAATAGATGGGTTTCCAATGCAGGAACTTGGAGTTGGGTGCAAGGTGGTTGTTTAAAGGAAGAACCCTATAACTACTCCTTTAGTCCTTTTGTGTCCATTGCAGTGTAGGATCCAAGTCCCAACTGTGATGTTAACTCCAAGTGCAACAAAACAACAGCAAATTAGACACAAGTCCAGTTCTTTGAGTATGTAAGAAATGAAACAATGGGTAGTTTATGTTAGATTATTGTTAGACTGTGTGAGTGAATGAATAATGGATCCATTGTGAAGCGCTTTGAGTGCCTTGAAAAAACGCTATATAAATCTAGTCCATTATTATTATTATTATTATTATTATTATTAGATTATGTGGTGAATTTTATATTGATGGTGACTGACAGCAGTGCTATGTAGTGAGGACAGTGAGAGGGCAGAAAAATGATGCTTATTTTCTTCAGTGTAACCAGTCGCCGTTTACACTTGCACAGCAGTCTTTCAAAGGCTGCTCAAAAGTACCTATGCAGAAGTAGAGGGGTATAGCCCAAGACAAACACCTCTGAAACCCATTCTACAGGGGTGGTTCTTACAGTCAGATCATGTGCTCTGGTTTAGGTAATTTGGGGAATTATTTGCTTTCTTATGCATGTGAGACCATTAGTTGTGTTGTGCAAAAGTAGCGTTGGCATAAAGCAAATATAGCACAATTCCATGACTGTTGTTATCCCTATTATGGCAAGAACCACTCGGATAAGCACACAGACACCACAGTCCATTGTTACTTTACGGCATGAAGGTCAGTCAATCCAGAAAAATTTAAAAAAAAATTGAAAATTTATTCACGTTCAGTCACAAAGACAGATTCAACTGCGATGAACAGACTCCCCGGAGGACCACTATCTGAGCTTCAAGTAGCAAATGCATCTCAACATCAACTGATGGAAAAACACGGGTCTTCATGGTGGAATTGCTGCAAAAAGCATGCTATTGAGAGACATCAAGAAGAATAAGAAGACAACTATTGGGTCTAGAAATACAGGGAATGGACATAAGACTAGTGGGAATCAATGTTGGTTTTGTCTCAAGTGTGAAAGTAAAGACATTGTTGCTAGCAGTCTTTGTGAGACGAAGTAGAATGGATGTTATCCACATGTGTGATTCCAACCGCAAAGCATGGAGGAACTGTGATGGTGAAGGGGATCATTTGGAGATTGTTGGAGATTTTTTTAGAATTCAAGGCGACACTTTGCCGGCATGGCTACCACAACTTCCTGCAGCGACACACCATCCCATCTGGTTTGAGCAAAGTGAGAACATCACTTGTGTCTCAGCAGGGCAATGAGCCAAAACACACCTTCTCCATTGTCAGAACCTGGCAGCTGGCTGCAGTGAAACAGCATCCCGTATGGTTTGAGCTCAGGCAGACCATCATTTGTTTCTTAACAGCACAGTGAACCACAGCACACCTCCAGGCTCTGTAAGGGCTGTGGGACCAGGAAACAGGAGGATAGAGCACTGCATCAGACGGCCTGACTCCAACAACCACCCACCTGAACTCAGCTGAGGTGGTTTGAGATGAGTTGGACAGCAGAGTGAAGTTAAAGCAACCAAAAAGTGTTTACAGTGTGTGGAAACTCATTCAAGGCTGTTGGAAAAGCTCCAAGTATAACAACCTCATGAAGCTAGTTGGAGAATGAAAGGCATGCTCAGGAGTTATCAAAGTAAAAGTTGGCAATCTTGAAGAATCCATCATTTAAACTGTGTTTTCTTCTTGTTGTTTTTTGCTTCCTTGCAAAACTGTCCAGCACTGGCAATGCATTTTTATTGGTATGTTTATCCTTGTACCTGAAAATGTACATTGAAGTTGTAAGCTTACATATATGTAGGCTTCATGCTAGCAAATGATCATTTTTGCAGGTCAGTTACAACTTTTACTTGATGCATTACAAAAGTAATTTTTCCAACAACTGTTAACAGTCAACTTTTTCTTTTTTTAATTCATTACATCATGATTTTAGTGGCTCAGAAGCTTGCGTACACCAAGCTAACTTCACCTCTAAACAGCTTGGATGATTCCAACTGTGAGACCTTCACAAGACTGGTTTATACTTGGCAGCAATTTTTTTTTAAATGTCTAAGGACACCACGTCCATCTGTGCAAAGATTAGTACATGGGTATTGGGCACCATGAGACCATGCAATGTTCCATCTCCGAGAAACTAAATTTCTTTGGTGTGAAAAGTGCAAATCAATCCTAAAACAACTGAAAAGGACGTTCTGAGGCCGCACGGCAGTACAAGTCCTACATGCACATAATGTGACATAATATGAAATGCCACCTAAAAAGGAAAACGCAAGTGCTCAAAAACTCCTGGGACAAAGCGAAGAACATCATCTCAACTGCGAGGCAGAGTGGTGGCAGCATCGTGTTGTGGGGGTGTTTCACTGCAAGAGTGACTGATACAAATAGATAGCATCATGAAGAAGGAAAATTATATGGACATACCTAAGCAACATCTCAACACATCCCCCACAAAGTTCCCACTCGGCCACAAATGAGCCTTCCAACTTGAAAGCGATCCTGTCCTATAGCGCCAAAACTGGCTTAAGGACGACAAAATCAGGGCGTTAAAGTGCCATTGCAATGACCAAACAAACAGAAATTTCTGGCCAAGACTATTAAACGTATAAAAAACTGATTGAGTTGCATCAGGTCTGTTAGGAGGAAAAGGTCAAAAGTCCTGTAACGTCCTGTAAAAAGGTTGTGGAAAACAACCTAAAACGATTGACAGACAAAGCTACTCGTCCCATTGCATGTAAACTTCTGACTCACTTGGAATATGATGGAAGAAATTAAAGCTGAAAAAAATCAATTTCTCCACCATTATTCTGGCTTTTTACATTCCTAAACTGAAGCAGTGATCCTAACTATCCTAAAACAAGAAAAGTTTAATAGGATTAATTTTTCGTAACGTGAAAAACTGAGTTAAATGTATTTGGCTGAGGTATATGTAAACTTCAGCTGTAAGACAGAAGACTACTATTTGGTTTTGCTAAAGTTTTCTGAGAAACGGAATGCGTTCACCTCATTCATTAGACCTCAAGGATTCAGAGTAAGCTGAGTGCATTTAACACTGAGAGTAAACCTAACATTGTTTAGAGAAGAATCTTTTTAAATCATGAAACAGTTGAATGTATTAATGTTTGTAGAAGGCAATGTTATAGCTTCAGAGTTATTGCAATGTCACTCTGTGTGAAGCCTCCCATGTTCTACCAGCATATAAATTCAAACATAAACTCTGATTGTCATTGTTGTGTTCATGGTTTCACAGTAAAATGGTAGCAGATTTGTCTCCTGCAGATTTTCAATTTGAAAATGTGAGTGCCACATTCTGAGTGACAAAACACTCATGACATCGTCTTCATTTCTGATTTTTAGAAGCAAATGAAAACTTCATTTTGTGCTTGTTTACAAAACAAGCTCCTAAGCTCCTCAAAAAACTAAAGAAAAAGGCAATGAAACAATATTAAAAGACAAGAAAGCAACAGGTTCACATACCGAGAACCAGAAGGTAGGAGTGATGTAGGAAGCAAACGAAAGATAAAAATAATATAGACAGGCAGCTGGGGATTGATTTTAAAAGGGAAAAAAAAACAGGACATTATCACTCCAAATCTTTTTTAATGTTATGCCAAGAGGAAGAGAACATCCACATATTTGTGCATCATCCTGGTGAAGATCCTACTCTTGTTATTAAAGCTTCACAAATTAATGAAAGCAGGTGCTAATCAGTGTATAAATATGTGTTCACATGGATGTAGTTTTGACATCACAAGGAGTCGAAGTAAAGTGACATAGCCAGTTATAAAGCTGATATTATAGTGGTGTAAAAATAGTTCCTCTTAAATGTCTGTAATCTCTCTTTATATGTATTTTAACACACTGTTGTTTTGAGCCTTGTGCATTATTATCACCTTTTTGACATATTCAATTCAAATGTAATGTCACTTAAAGGTTAATGGTAACTTTCAATAATAAATAAATGCAGTTTGAAGCAAATAAAACCAAAACACATACGACCTGTAGCCTGTATGTAGCTTGAGATATACTTTGTTGGCTAGACAATGAGAAAACACCGCTCAGCGGGACTTCAGGGAAAGTGAGGGGGACATAAATATGATCTTGATAAGTGAAGGGTAAAAGTCCTACCTATATCTGTGTAACTTATGCCCTTTCGTGTTGTTGAAAAGGAAAGCAATATCCCTGCCTTTACCCTCTTTGATTTACACTGTATGGTATAAGTAAAGGCAATGCCTTGCTCTCCAGCTTTATTAAGATAAAATATGATTTCAAATGATATCTGGGATGTTGACTGTCTTTGCTCTTGGGAATCCAGCGGGCAGAAATAATAACAGTCTCCTCATACTCCTTGACATAGCATCATTTCATTTTGTCTGTAGTTTATGGCTTCGTTTCCAATTTACCTTGTCGCTGCCTGTAGGTTCAGTGATGGCATGGCTCTGTGTGTGAGGGCACATAGTGCTGCATGTAGTGTCTTTGATCAACCATTACCAGACTGCAGGTAGAAGGGAAGCACTTCAGTAACAGCCCTTTTGTGCTGTGACTTTCTAATGTCCAATAGTTACAATGGACAGTGAACAAAATCACAGCAGGTATGGACTTTTAATTTATTCTCCCGGGGAATCGCTTCAATTTGATATTCTAAACTTATTCTCTGCAATCAATTTCAAGGTGAGAGCTCAGCATGAGACAAAGGTGTGTTTCTTTTACGGAGTTTAACTTTGACAGAGCCAAGAGGAGGGGAGGAGGGGCTGCACTCGCTGTGTTATTACAAATTATTCGATTTCTACAGTCATTAGCTGGACATTTTAGAGCACTTAAAGAAGCAAACATAAATGTGCCTGCACACTTAAACACAAAACCACAGCTGTGTATATGTTGTGTCAAACACATGCTCCATTATACATGCAGCATAGTCAGGCCTGTTTAATCTTCACAGTTTGATCGATTTCTATGCTTGTGAACGATATTCTCATACAGATAAGAACTAAAAAAAAAGAACAAAAAAAGGAAGAGGCATGGCTCTATTTTATCCACAAAGTCTGTCCCCCATTAATTGCCAGGGAAACAGCTTCAGGGTCTGTTCACTGGATCTGTTACCAAGAGATTTTTGGCTGTCTAATTTCTGTCTTATGGAGAGACTTGTTTGCACTCACATATATTGATTAAACCGTCTAAGATCAGGAGAACCATATGGGCCCAGTGTCTGGAGAGAAAATCCAGAATTTATAATGCCACAAATGTAAGGCAGGTGAGAAAGGGGAAAGATGAATGAAATTTACACACAAGGCCTCTGTACACTGCAGCCCTGCTGTCTGATCCAGTGGAACACATCTATGAGCGCATGAAGAGAATAAACTCAACTCCTGCAAGGAGGTGAGGCTGAAAGGAGTTAGAGAACAGAAATGTAAGATTTCCACGTGGAGTGCTTCTGCAACGATGAGTCAAAATATGATAGATGGAATGAATAATACCAGTTATCTTCTAATAACGGTGCATGTCAAGGTGTTAAATGTCTTAGATGGTAAGTGGGCAGTCAGTTCTCATAGTCACTGTGTTGGATGCAGGAGAAATGTGCAGGCATAATTTAAGTGACCTTTTCTTGGTCTAGGCTGTAGCACTGTCAAAACCACAAACCTTCTGGCATGCTTTCAGTCAGCAGTAGTAAGTACGTACCAGAACAGTGGTCTAAGGAGTCAATACTTTGGATACATGAGAAAAAATTAAGTCTCGCAGTTGGACGACTTGATTAGACTATTACCGAAATGACAAAGTTTATTGGGGGCTTCTACTTAGAATTGGTGAGGATCTGCCAATAGCAATCTGAGGAGGGACAAATCATGAACTGACTGTTGGAACAGGTCCACAGCGACACCCGGGACTTGACGGATCTGTTGCTAATTTTGTAGAGTTAATGCCTCGATGATGTGACACACAAAGGAACAACAGCATAGTGGTAGTGATGAAAGAGGCTCAGTTCAAATGACCAACAATACATGTATTTCTCTCCCTCCACTTCCACCAAGTTGACAGTTTTTGTCATAACCATCCAAAATGCAAATGCTGACAATGCAGCTGTTTTCCATTCAGCAGGTACAAAGTCTAAAGTGTGCACGTTTATACCCAAATATGAGTGATTATCATCAGGCAGGCCATGCTAATGCTTACAGTCAGGGTTTAAAGCTTAAAGATGTGAACACCACATGCAGTTCTTCCTGCTGGGTTTTTTTCTGTCAATAACAAACACCAACTTACTTTTGACTTTGATTCTTAGAAACACCAAGCACGTTCATCATCATCTTCTTTTAGTGTGTTAGCATGATTTTACTTGGTAATTAACACAAAATATAATGGAAGTTAAAGGGAATATTAGTTTTGCAGCTATCTGGACATAAACCGAACTGCTACACAAATCTAATTTCAAAAGAGGCTCGACAAAATCACAATTCATCTTGATGACAGCATGTTTCGGCCAAATTTATTGACAGCCACTCCATTAGTTGTTGAGACAATTTTTGTTAAAAGTACACAGTGGTATTGGAAAAACAGGACCTATGTCAAGAGGATTTATCCACTGGAAACCATGAATTAATCCATCCTACTCATTCTAATATTTCTGTCCAGGACAAAGTAGTATCACACAACAAACTATTCCTGGAGGCATGCGTGGCTAAAAACATGAACTATGAAGCAAGATATCCTTAAGAAAGATGGTTATCTTACAGTGGATGTTACCAAGGCTAATTTAAAAAATCAGAGGATATGTGTGCAAGAGCAGACCAACAGTTTATTGCACAAGAATATTTAATTTGAAATAGAAGCCAGAGAGATACAAGTATGGCATTTAGTACACTAATACACTTTGACTGATTTATTGCGGTTGATTAATGTGACTAAAAATGGACTGAATTTTAAACGATGTGTCTGTATGTCCTGCCAGCATGGCATGCATGTCATGCTGTTGTCGTCTGTCATCTGTGAAGTAACATGCTGTCTATATATTCAAACTTATGCCACTTGTTTCTAAACGGGAATTTCTTTTATTATCTGCAAATACAATCCAGACAGCTTTAACACATGATGAATACCATGAAAAGAAAAGAACGGTGTGAAGTTGTTTCCAACTGTTCTGCTGGCAGCCGTCATATTCAGCGTGCGTGCACGTGCTTGGACACACCAAAATATCTGTGGATGTTTTTCAAAGAGTCCAAACTTTTAACAAGGCATGATTTAAAATAGTACAAGTGATTCATGTTGAGGTTCAGCATGTACTCAGACTGCAGTCTGCTGTGGTACATGCTGATATTAGTAAATGTGCCTCTTTCTGACTCGTTGCCATTTTCCACCCACTCATGACTTCTATACGCCGACAATATAAATACACATCATATATCAGTGATCATAGGAGAAGAGTACAGGTGTGTTCTTTCTGGGATTAACAGAATAAAATAAATGTAATCATAAAGCAGAGATTGTAACAGAAAATTACTGCAACCTAATCCGCACCTAACAGCCACAACATTAAAACCAAAGACAGGTAAGGGGAATAGCGTTGATTATCTTGTTACAATGGAACCTGTCAAGTGGTGGGATATATTAAGCATTGCTTGAAGTTCATGTGTTGGAAGCAGGAAAAATGGGCAGTGTAAGAATCTTTGAGACTTTGACGAGGGTCAAGTTGGCTGCATTAGAGCATCTCCAGAGTTTCAGGTGTTGTGGCGTTTTTGGTAGAACTGGACTGTGTAGTTCATGTAGACGGCTGGGAGAATGTATAGTTTACCTTGGAAAGAGATGGCAACAGGATGCATTATGGAGAAATGCAAAAAAGCTGTGGCAGTGTGATCCTCTGGATAATTTTGGACTGGGAAATGTTGTGTCCTGACGTTGATATGGATGTTAGTTTTCGACTCTAGAAACTTGGAGCAGTCACAAGCTGGGGCAAACATTGATGTGATTGGTAATCAGAGTTTTTAATGGTTTTAACCCTCACAGTAGTGTTTAAGGCTTGATCAGAAGTCCCTACCCTCAAAAGGCGGTATTTCTCACCCAAAAACAGCTCACGTGCTCCTGCAATGGACAACTGTATTTACCGTCTTGGTAATGGTGTTCTCTGATCACACAGTGTCCTCTTTCAGCAGCATAACATGCCAGACTGCAAGCAATGTTCAGGAATGGTTTGAGGAACATGACAGAGTTCAAGGTGTTGGTTTGACCCTCAAATCTCCCAGATCTCAATCAGATCAAGCATCTGTGGACATGCTGGAAAAACAAGTCACATCCATTGAGGCCCCACCAGGGTCTGTTGCTAATAACTTGATGTGTGATACCACAGGATGCCACCTTCAGAGGTCTTCTGAAGTTGATGTCTCAGTGGATAAGATTGGCAGCACGAGGGCTACATACAGTATAGACCATTAAAGAGGTGGATTTATTGTAATGGATGATTGGTGTACATGGCTTTGATTATTTTGATGGATGTCAAAGTCACCACCTTCAATTCAACAGTTCATCAAAACTTTGCTACTGAGTGCACATTAACCCAGATAACTGAACTACTGTGACTGACATAAGTAACTCTGACTGAGTTGAGCTAGCCGGTCTCAGTGTGCAGCCTCCTGAGGAGAGAGAGCTGTCAGCCAGTGCAAGTTGCCCTCAGTGAGATTTTGTGTGATGATCCGTCTTTTCAGGGCATTAGAGGTGCTGCCTGCTGACTGCATATTGCTTCAGGGAACATTGAGGGCTGTTTGGAAGCATGTGTGGAATCCATCTCCAAGCCTGTGCTGCTGTTGCTTCTGGGCAGCAAATTATAAGACAAAATGGTGTCGACTGCTGATGTATTGTAACAAAATGTATTAACTTTTCATTCTGCTGCCAGACGCCCCTAGCATGCATGGTGTTTGGAAACATCTGTATAATCTGAAAATCTGTTTAGAATAAAATAGACCTAGCAGTGATAATCAGGCAAAATAAAGTGGAATACAATGTGAGATCACATTACGTATGATTTTATGACAACCAAACTGTTATAAGAAAACACCAAGCTATGAAACACCAAGGATTAAACACAAACAGAGAATCAGACTTTAAAAATATCAGTTTTGTCTCAGGAAAAAAAGTTTCTTTTCAAAAAGAAGATAACTATATTTCTCCCTGGGTTTGTACTA